>NC_143571.1:71063750-71412500 GCF_054136105.1 Typopeltis vanoorti | reverse complement strand
TCCATGGATGTGTGGTGTAATAATAATAATAACAATTATTATACTACTGAATATTTTCAAAAGGTTTATTGATAATGCATTGTTTCCTGTGTACAGTTGGGTAAATTATGCAGGTATACTGCCTTACTTTGTCATTGAATAACAAAGTAAGGTTGCTTTCCAATAATTTTTCCATGACTTTCCAACAATTTTTCAGTATTATGAACATCCAAATTATTTGGCTTTTAAAGTGTATACCAAAATAATTCACTGTGATTTGGTTTGAAATCTGAACATCATGTATGTTTCCTATTCATTTCCATCTGCTTCCTCATAAGACCACACTGCCACTGTGTGGGGACCACTTTTTTTTTATTTTTTTAAATTGATCCATTTTTAAAAACTGCTATTTGGAAATATGGGTACAAACTTGGAGATATAAACATCTCACAATTACAGCTCTGATTCAGTTGTTGCAGTGTGGTGGACTCAGTGGCAATGCTGTACATAGTCTAGGTGTACCTGCTCATACTACTAGAAGAGAAGATAAGGCTGATAGAATGGTTGGCACTTGCTTCAAATTCTTTTATCCAAAATTTTTTCCTGTAAAAGATTCATTAAATTTTTTTGAATATTTTATGCAAACTATGCAACTAAAGATTTCATGTAAGACCCCACTGAACTTAACAGGACAATATTAAGGACCTTAAAATGGCTGTAGGAAGAGAGTTTTGTTTTTTTATGACACAAAGACATTAAAGGTCATACTGTGCCAGGACACAGGTTACAGCAATACATATCGTAAATGGTTAGGAGGACAATCACAAACATCCATGCCCTTGATGGGATTTGAACCCCCCAGCCTCTTGGATGGAGAGCAGATACACTAACCAGGCCAGCTAGGAAAGCGTAACCCTCCTATTAATATAGAGATTCAAACCAACTCATGTAATCATGTATATTTAAAGCAGATGCATTACCTGACTACATTTTATTTATATGGGCATTCAGTATCATCCCTTTTAATTATTTTCTGTAAAGCTTGCCACAATCTATACATTTTTTTTATTGCCATAATGTTTATATGTATTAATAATAATAAAATTTGGACGTCTAATTGAAACATTTTATTGATATTAATACAGTTGAACGATCTTACCCTTTTTTTATTCCTTTGGACCCTGTTTTTTTTGTGCTACTCGGAACTTTATTTTTAGAAACTCCCCAGGAAGACTTTCCCCTGTCCCTTTGAAGTCCTGCGAATCCCGTGGGTATGGCACAAGCTTGATGTGGAGTATTCACTGGAGTAGCATCATCTGATGAACTGGAATCATTGGTTTGAACAACAGCACCAGCTAGGCCAAGAGATCAGATATATATATATATATATAAATATATATATACACACACATACACACATATATATAGACACACACACACACACACACACACTTTTTTTTTTTTTCAGGTTACAGTTCTGTCTGAAGTGATGGCAGAAGAATTAAACTGATGAATACATATATAATACACTGGTTTCCATAAATTAAGGAACAAGCAAGTTTTTCAGTATTATGAACATTCAAATTACTTGGTTTTTAAAGAGCACACCAAAATAATTCATGATATTTTGGGTTATTGGGAAAATTTGTGATAACTCAAGAACTGTATGATGAATTTTTATGTAAATCAGTATGGCATAAGATGTGAAAGAAACACCCACAAAGAGATCAAAATGAAATTGTCAAAATTCCTCAATAAGGAATGTGATCACTCCTCATAACAGTGCAGCATTCACAATTATGTTTCACACTGTTTATAATGGTATCTAGGAGCTCAGATGGTAATTCATGATATTTTGGGTTATTGTGAAAATTTGTGATAACTCAAGAACTGTATGATGAATTTTTATGTAAATCAGTATGGCATAAGATGTGAAAGAAACACCCACGAAGAGATCAAAATGAAATTGTCAAAATTCCTCAATAAGGAATGTGATCACTCCTCATAACAGTGCAGCATTCACAATTATGTTTCATACTGTTTATAATGGTATCTAGGAGCTCAGGTGGTAATAACAATCATTATATATTGGGTTTTATCCTTTTCCCAAGTGTTAGCAAACAACGTTTGCACCTGAAGTACTTTCAGGACAGGGGAAACTTGTGGTAAAGGAGGTATAAGTTCTCATCACTTGCATTAGTATCTCCCATAATGCAAAGCTATAATAAATTTAGTTTAATCCTTTATCCAAGTGTAAACAAACTTTGTTTGTTTACACTTGGATAAGTACAATAAACTTCCAATAATGCAAAGCACATCTCCTTGCAGACATGTATAATGCTAAGCATTAAGGGAAGAACCACTACCCAGACTGGTTTCGATCTTTATTGAGGTCTGATCAGTGGGAGCCAGAGCCAGAGCCAGACCCAGAGGTGGTGATATTAAGGTGGAAGTAATGGAGAAGTCACATTTACCAATACGAGTTGCCAAAGGGTGTCACACCCTATTATTAAAATTCTCTGGATTAGAGATAAGTTTATGGAAGTTTTTTCACTTGGCTATGCTACTAATCATATATTGGGTTTTATCCTTAAGGTAATAACAATCATTGCACCTGCAAAGCTCTCCTAAGTCCCTCAAGGTTTTGGGGAGGAGAGTTATTGTTTTATATGAAAGCAGCAACACATCTACCTAGACAATCTGTCTGTCTATTGAACATCTCTGTTTACCCAGACATGCTCAATAAGATTAAGGTCAAGTGACCTCTGACTGGTTAATCCATAAGTACAATAGTTTCTTCTTGAAAATATTAGTCGATGAATTTTTCTCAATGAAGATGAGCATTATTGTCTTGTAGGATAAATGTCTTTCCGCATCACACCCACATATGGATCTAGAACGTCATAGATAACTAGCAGCATTTATTATATTTCTGCTAATATGGATGGGTTGGCATCCAGCCAACAAGATGTCTCCCCAAACTATCACACAGATCATAGTGCCTGGTATCGCTTTGTAGAGAAAATCAGATCTCGCCTGTAAATGATACTGACACCCCCCTCCCCCCGTGATTGGTCAGGGTCCAGTGGACATGGAGCCTGGCCCATTTCAAATGTTCCCTCGCATGATGCGGGTACAGGTCACCTATCATACAGACAACCTTTGGGGAGCCTTCTGTGCACAGTGGAAGCAGATATCAATGCTCCTGTAGCCAGTGCAGGGTCAGATTATAGCTCATTCAAGATAGCACTCATATTTTGATGAGCAGATAATTGGAGATATCAGTCATCCACTCTGGTTGCATCCCATGGCCTTCCTTCACTGTATCTCTAGGATACAAAGATTTTAGTTGGTCTCTAGTTTTACAATGGCTTGCCACCTGAATTCATCATTAAATGATGTACTGCAGCCATATCCAAGAATTCTACTATCATGAAATATCTTGTTTTCACTCCAGATGCAAAAGAAAAACCACTCCAAAATGCCAGCATTATGCTGTGGATCATTTGCATATAGTGCTGAAAGCCTATATGCAAATTGATGATTGATGCACTTCTCTGGTGCATCAATCCGAAGACTGGTAAGGTATAGCAGCATATCATAACATCTTGTCTTGTAACCTCCTTTTTATCTCTTCATAACTCTTAGTGCCAGTTAGCATCATTATGTTATTTATATATGAAATTCTTAAAATTAAAATTAAAATGTAAAAATAATCATAATTAAAATTCTGAATATTTTTACGTATTGTTTATGTTTGTATGTTTATTAGTTTGTTTTCATAGCACGCATTAAATAACACAGCATTTCATAACACAGTAAAAAATTGATTGACTTTGTAGTTTATAATAACCTAAAAATAATGAATTCCTTCTATAAACATAAAGACATACATAAATATACTTGGGCAGCAAGAGGATGGAAATTAATATTAGATTACTTCATATTAAATGAAAAGACATCAAAATTTTCACTAGATGTTAGAGTTCACAGAGGATATGAAATAAGCAGTGACCACTTCCTTGTTAAAATAAAATTAAGATTACCACCTAAATGGCTACAAGTAACAAGAACAGAAAGAAAAATTGAAACATTTGCTTATAAAACTAGACTATTGAATGACACAAATGTACAATGGCTATATGAACAAAGAATTAACCAGTATCTAGGTTAAATAGATAACCTAGGTATAGCAGCCTAGGTATAGAAGAAATAGAATGGCTTAATATAAAAACGATACTAAATGCAGCAGCAAATGAAAGCTTAGGAAAGACCAAAAAATTCATTAAAAGAAAAAAACTGAAGATCTGGGATGATACAATCAAAAAGAAAAAAGAAGCCTATCACAAATGGTTAAGCAGAAAAAGATTAGAAGATGAAATAGAATATAAAAGAATAAGAGCCATAGCTAAAAGAGAAGTCAGAAAAAGACATAGAGAATCATGGAATAAATTTGTTTCTAATTTAGAACATGATTTATATAAAATAAGACCCAATGTATATAAGATTTTGAAACACCTAAATGCAGATACCAAAGAAAACATAAAATTAAACACTGAATTGAAATTAGAAGAATTTCTAAATTACTACACAGAACTGTGGACAGACAAATATTTTAAAAAAGACAACTGGCAAACAATTAACGAAAATGAAATGGAAATAACTGAAGAAGAATTAGAAATCAGCCTGAAAGAAACGGAAAATCACCTGGAGAAGATAAGCTAGGTTCAGAACTATTTGAAACTTTGAAACACCTAAATGCAGATACCAAAGAAAACATAAAATTAAACACTGAATTGAAATTAGAAGAATTTCTAAATTACTACACAGAACTGTGGACAGACAAATATTTTAAAAAAGACAACTGGCAAACAATTAACGAAAATGAAATGGAAATAACTGAAGAAGAATTAGAAATCAGCCTGAAAGAAACGGAAAATCACCTGGAGAAGATAAGCTAGGTTCAGAACTATATAAATACGCAGGAACAAGATTCAAAGGAAGACTCTTATTATTTTTAAATAAAATTTACTCAACTGGTATCCCCCAATAGAATGGAAAAAAGCAATTGTGATTCCTATCTTTAAGAAAGGTAATAGAAATGACCCTAAAAACTATAGAGGTATCAGTATACTAAATTCCTGTTACAAAATATACAGCAGAATCTTAAATAACAAACTAATGTTAAAATTCCGAAAACTTTATTCTAGAGGTACAAAATGGATTTAGAAAAGGACGATCATGTATAGACCCAGCCTTCTGCCTAAAATTAATAATAGAGAAAAGAAGAGAATATAATTTAGAAACACATATTGCATTTATTGACTTTGAAAAAGCATTTGACAAAGTTAAAAGAAACATATTATTTATCATATTAAAAGAAAGACAAATACCAAATAATATCCTAAAAGCTGTCACAAGTATATATGAAAATAATCAAATACAAATAAGATTAAATCATGAGCTATCATATACAAGAGAGATAAACCAAGTGCTCCGACAGGGATGTCCCCTCTCAGCAACTCTTTTTAATATCTATTTAAATGAAATAATAATAAAATGGAGTAAAAATTTACATCAAGGAATTAAACTTTCACCTACAGTTAACTTAAACACTCTCCTCTTTGCAGACGACCAAATAATAATTACAAATTCTGAAGATAACTTACAGAAAGCTATTTTAAATCTAAATGAGATATCCAAAGATTATGGTATGATAATATCAACGGAAAAATCAAAAACTATGGCCTTTAAAGGACAAGATCCAGCAAGAACTAAAATAGTATTAGATAACAAGATCTTAGAACAGGTGAATTCATTTAACTACCTAGGATGCATGATCACTTATGAAAATGAAAAAGATATAAACATAAAAATTGCAAAATATTTAAAAATAACAGGAGTAATTAACTCTATATTTAAACCAAACCTAGTTCAAAAACAAACCAGGCTAAAAGTATACATTAGCCCTACCGGTCTTAATGTATGGAAGCGAAATCTGGACAATAAAACAAAAAGACAAACAAATATTAACAACAGCAGAAATGAAGTTTATGAGAAAAACTGCAAAGTATACCCTATTTGATCACAAAAGAAACGAAGATATTATGAAAGAATTAAACCAAGAACCAGTAATTGAAAAAATTAAAAAATATAAACATAGATGGATGGAATACGTTCAAAGAATGAAAACAGAAAGATTACCAAAACAAGCCTTAAAGTACAAGCCATTAGGAAAAAGAAAACCAGGAAGTCCTCTTAAACGATGACTTCTAAGGCCGGAACAGGCCATACTAGTTTTTTTTTTTTTTTTAAATAATGAAACCTGTGGTGCGTTCATAATTAGAAGAAACACACGTATAAACCACAGTGAAAATTATTTAATTGTAAATATTTCATCCCAAGTATCTTAGGACATCATCAGTACAGTATCTAAACCAAAATTAGGAATAACATACAGTTAGGGCACATGATTACAATAGAATCTCATGAAAACGTGCATAACGTGCTAAAGTAGTGCAAAAAAAAAAAAAAAAAAAATACGTTAATTATTTAACACAGTTTTGTATGATAATTTCCCATACTTTAGGAATAGTAAGAACGTCGTTGCGGTTTAGGTTTGGTCTGTGTAGTAAGGCTTCAGAACTTTCTTTGTATAAACGTTCATGTTTAAATAAAGATCTATGTAAAAGTTTAGCCTTTTCCCAATGGATCCTATGGTTTGGATTTTCAATTCCATGTTGAGAGAGGCCAGATTTCTGCGGTTTAAGAAGACGAATGTGGTCTTGATGTTCCGAGATGCGTTTCTGAACAGACCTACCTGTCTGTCCAAAGTAAGATAATTTGCATGAGCATGGAATCTCATAAACACCAGGTAACATCAAGGGTGAGAATTTGTCCTTAGGAGAAGGTAATAAATTGTAAATTTGGTTGATAGGTTTGTAAGTAGTGGCAAAATTGTATTTCTTCATAATTTTAGAAAGACGTTCTGAGATGCCTTTAACGTAAGGTATGGGAATCCTATGCACTTCTTCCTGTCTGGTTTGATGTATGCCGAAGTGACTGATGATTTTTTGAGTTGTTTTGGGATTATATCGATTTAGGATGGCTGTATTTTTGATAACTTCTAATTCCTGGTTTAAAGATTCTTCAGAGGAGCAGAATTTGTGTGCTCTGGAAACTAGTGATTTAATAATGCCAGATTTCTGAGATGGATGATGAGCAGAAGAATTGTGAATGTAGCGACCTGAGAATGTAGGCTTGCGAAAGACCGAAGTGGCGATGGAACCGTCTTCTTTTCTTTTGATGTGTAAATCCAAAAAAGAGATACCCTGTGGAGATTCTTTTTCTAACGTAAAGTTGATGCGATGATGAAGAAGTTTAATTTTATCTAGAAACAGTTGTAATTCAGGTTCGGGATGATTCCATACTGCAAATACGTCATCGACATTTCTTAGCCAAATTTTTGGTTTGGGTTCAAAAGTGAATATTTTTTCCTCAAGGTGTTCTAGAAACAAATTTGCTAGGTTTGGTGATAAAGGAGATCCCATTGCTGTTCCTTCCTCTTGCTTGTAAATTTGACCTTTCCAGGTGAAGTAACCTGATGCAATAACAAACTTGAACAATTCAACTATATCAGACGGAAATTTTTGAGTTAGTAATTCTATTGTTTCTTTATGGGGAATGTTAGTGAAGAGGGAGACAATGTCGAAGCTGATTAACAAGTCAGTTTTTGATAGTTGAATGTCTTTAATTTTTGTGTGAAACTCAGTAGAATTTTTGATTGAAGAGACTGAGTGGCCTATGTGAGGGCAGAGAAGGTTAGATAAGAATCTTGATAACTTGTACGTTGGACAGCCGATACAGTCTACGACAGGTCTAAGTGGAACATTAGTTTTGTGTAGCTTAGGTAAGCCATAAATTCTAGGAGGTCTTGCATGGTATGTCTTAAGTTTTTTGATTGTTTCTTCATCTAAGGAGGAAGTTTCATTAAGTAGCTTATTTAATTTTCTGAGTTGACGATTCGTAGGATCAAAATCCAATTTAGAGTAAGTATTACGATCTCGAAGAAGTAAATTAATTTTTCGGTCATATGAATTGGTATCAAGAACCACAGTGGTATTTCCTTTATGCTCTAGTAATGATTAAATTTTTGTTACGTTTTAAGGAAATAATAGCTTTCAGTTCCGACGGTGGGATATTTAATTCTGAAGGTTTGGCATTGTAGATCACTTTAGCTACTTCGAAACGAAGTTTGTTGGCTTCAATACTTGATGTTTCTTTCTATATTATGTATAAAGTCTAAATATGGGAAACACTTTGGTGAAATCGCAAATTTATGGCCTCTTGCTAGAACATTTAATTCATCTTTTGTTAGTTGACGGTTAGATAAATTGACTACCCATTTTTCCGTTGGTAATTTGTTAGTGATCTTTTTTGATCGATTTAATAGATTAAGGTATTTAATATGTAGAGCACTATTGCTTTTATCAAAAGCTATTTTTCCCGAATTCTTTGAGACAGTTATAATTAACTGTAGCAATTCTCGATTTAACGTATTTGACAAATCTGTTTCTAGTTCTGTAATATTTAAATTGCTTGTTGCTAATTCATGCTTAGACACTCGTAACTGATTGAGTAGTAAGGAATGACTTGCTTTTTGATAGATTTTATGGGCGCCTGGAGATTTGATGGTTTCTTTCAATTTTGCAAAGGTTGGAATAAGATTATCACGTCTGCACTTTTTTAAAAAAGATATTCTAGCTCGTAGCTTACCCTGTTTTAGTTGCAGTTTTCCTAGTAAGTTTGTCTTCTGCGCTGTCATTTCCCCGTGAAGGAATAAAACTTTTTTAAATAACGAAACCTGTGGTGCGTTCATAATTAAACTCTAATCAACTCTTTGTTTATCCCTCCCCAAATCTCTAGCTTCATCTATTTCCTGGAACCTGCAACAATGTGCAAGGGAAGTGGCAGTGGCTTTGATTAGGCTCTTTAATTTAAGCCTCAGCTCTGGTAGAGTTCCAAAGAGTACAGTGCCAGCAATGTGATATACAACTTATAATCTATTTATCCCAAAATGCATAACTTTACATTTTTACACATTAAACTGCTATCCATTATCTTTTGCCTATAATGAGCCTATTTATATTGACCTAACTCTCCACATCATCTTGGTAAACTATTACTCTACCTTATTTTGCATCATCAGCAAAAAACTGAATGTTTCCTTTCAGGTTATTTCCTATATCATTTATGTACAAATTAAACAGTAGTAGTCCCAGCACTGAACCTTGTGGCACACCACTAGTGACCTGTTTACACCTCAGTTCTCCTCCTTCATATACCACTTTTTGATATCTGTCCAGCAGCCACCATCTTATCCACTTAACCAGTATCATATCCATCCCCTATCACATACATACCTGCATTCCTAAACGGAGAACCGATCAGGGCTTCTGTCCTAATGTCCAATCCTCACCTTCTCGTAGTGCACCCTGTTAGGTATCTACCTGGATACGACCATACTGCATTCTTATTGGCTTAAACCAAAATAAAAAACGATGGTCCAACATGACAGAATTTCATGCCAACTGGGGTGTCGCCTGATTAAACAAGGCCTCCGTTATTTTTGCCAGGGAACCAAGACAAACAGTAAAAAGTCAGTTATTGGAACAAATCCTAAAACCGATTGCATCTCAACATAACCAGATTTCAAGATTGGTACTATCAACATAAGAAGCCTGAATGGCAAAGAAATGGAGCTAGCTGATTAGTTGGATTAGTACCAGATCGACATAATAGGGGTGACTGAAACAAAAATGGCAAAAACTGGTGAGATCTTTCTGAGCAATAAATACAAAATGTTATATTCAGGCAATGACAATCAAGGAAAAAAAGTTGTAGTCATATGCCATCTAAACTTCAACACTAAATATGAGGGTAATCTTCTTGAATGGCAGGCAGGCTCAAGTAGAGTGATGTGGGCAAACATGAGAATGGGGAACTGGACAATGAGACTTATTTGTGCCTATGAATTCCTCTCCTTCTACCTTAGTAGAGCACACAGAAGGCTCTACTAAGGTAGAAGGAGAGGAATTTTTTATGGGTTTAGAGAAGGCAACTGACACAATCAAAAAGGAAAAGTTGGTCCTTTTTGGGGATCTAAATAGCACAGTAGGAAATGATTGTCAGACATACAAAAATATTTTGGGAAAATTTGAGAAAAGAGCAAAGCTAATAATAATGGCAAATATCTGTTGGATTTCTGCTCAGGACTTGGACTGGTTATTACTAACACAATGTTCCAACAAAAAAATGCACAAAAATATACATGGAGAGGAGAGGCAAGGAATAAGAAAAGCCTCATTGACCATGTTATTGTTGATAGTGATGTTTTCTCCCTGGTGCAGGACACCAGAGTGTACAGAGGATTTGAAATTGGAAGCGATCACTATTTAGTCTTGAGCAGGATAAAATTGAAATTCAAGTTGAAAAGAATGACATGTAAGAAAGTTTTAAAGTGAATAAAAGTTGAGCAGCTCTCAGATGTGAACTGTAGACTAAAATACAGAAAGATTATTCAAGAAAAAATGAAAGAGTTTGAGAACAAGAACCAAACCTTAGAGATTCTGTGGCAAATCTTGAAGCTAACCACTCGGCCAGCTGGCTTGGTTGGCCGAGTGGTTAGCGCATCTGCTCCCCAGCCAAAAGGCTGTGGGTTCGAATCCCGCCGCCTTTTGGGCATGGATGTTTGTGAGTGTCTATGGAAATACTAGTGATGGTGGTCGGCGGTAGATGACGTTGGTGTAGTTGCGGTCAGTTGGTGGATTGAGTGGTGGAGACAGAGTTGTAGAGCAGGTGCCCTCCCTCGATGAGTCCTTGGACTCCCTGGAAGTGTCAAATAATAATAATAAAAAAACCCTGATTGATCCAGCCAGAGAGGCATGTGATGAGGTTGTCTGCAAGGATAAAAAATCAGAACTCCATGGTGGACATAGGAAGTTAAAGAGGCAGTGAAGGAAAAGAAGAAAGCATATCAAAAGTTCCTGGCAAATAAGTCAGCTTGTGTTCTTAGAGAATACAGAGACAAATGTAAGAAAGCTAAACACTGTGTAAAACTAGCTAAACAAAAGAAGTCATGGGAGGACTTTGGTAAGAACATAGAAAATAAACATCAAGAAGGTGGAAAGATATTCTGGAGGTTCTTGAAGAAACTCAGAAATGGAGGAAAGAGTGCTGTAAAAGGAATTAGAGACGATAAAGGTGACATGAAAACTGGAGAAAAAGATATCCTTGAAGTATTATTATTACTCATGACACCTCCAAGGAGTCAGAAGACTCATCGCGAGAGGACACCTACTGTACAACTCTCCACCACTACACCGAACCTCTATTACCAATCAACTACATTATCACCATCTACTGCCCACCACCGCCGGCATCACCGCAAGTATTTTTTGTCTGTAAATTGCGTGTTCTGAAGGGTCGATTTGTCAGTATGCAAGATGAAAAACCCAAGTTTCCGGGAGAAAAAACCTGCCACCTGCGTATGACATTGGCTAACTCACCTTCAATTGAAAAAGTCCATATAAAGATCCTCCCATCATGATGGGAATTGAACTTAGGCCTTTTCTAATTGAAGGGTGCAACTTACCGTCGTTCTTCCAATTGTGCTGTGGAGGCACTTATGGAGGAAAGTATAAATCTCAAGTATAGAGTAATTACTTCGAAAAATTGCTAAATGAAACAAACAGTGATAGCACAGTGGTAAAAAACACATAAGTGAGGAATACATATCCATACTTGAAGTAGAAAAAGCCATCAAAAAGTCTGAAATGTGGAAAGGCAGCAGGAGTAGATGATATTCAACAAGAAATGTTCAAGCATGGAGGTAAAAAAGTCTTACATTGGTTGCACTGCATAGTTCAGAAGGCCTGGACAGAGGGACGAATTCCATATGATTGGAGTAGAGCTCTCATAGTATCCATATATAAAAAGGGAAATAATACTGAATGTGAGAATTACAGAGGTATTTCTCTATTGAATGTTTCTGGTAAGATATATGGAACTATACCTGAGAAATGGTTGAGAAGCTTGGTGAAGAACAAGCTGGATTCAGGCCAAATAGAGGCTGCCGGGATCAGATTTTCACTTTACGACAAATAGTTGAGAAATCATGGGAATATAAAAAAGATCTGTATTTAGGTTTTGTAGATCTGGAAAAGGCATATGACAAGGTGTCAAAAGAGAAGCCATTCAAAATGTTACAGTTATATGGTGTTAATGGGGCATTATATCAAGCAATACTTAGTCTTTATTTGAGTTGTAAGTCAGCAGTTAGAATTGAAGGAAGTACAGGAAGGTGGTTTAATGTTAAATCTGGTGTCAGACAAGGATGTACATTATCCCCTCTGTTATTCATTACCTATATGGATCACATTATGAAGGAAAGTGGTATTAAACCTGATATCAAAATTGGAGATGTTAATGCCAGCTCTTTGCTTTATGCAGATGATGTTACACTTCTAAATAAATCTGCTAGAAGTCTGCAAGATTTTCCGACTAAAGTGAATAACTATTGTAATAGATATGGTATGAAGGTCAGCATTAAAAAGACAAAGACAATGAAAATAGGCAGAAAGATTGAAAATATCAACTGCATTGTGAATGGAGAACCTATAGAACAAGTAAAATATTTCAGCTACTTAGACAATTTTTAGTGAAGATGGTAAATTAAAAACAGAATCAATAAAGCTGGTATGGTACTAAGTCAACAGAATAAATTTATATGGAATAAGAGAGAAATGAGCCTAAACACTAAATTAGATATATACAAGACAGTTTCAAGCCAATTTTATATTATCTGAGAGCTGGGTCAGAAGTAAAACATTTGGCCAAAGACTAGAGTCCGCAGATATGAGAGTCCTGAGAAAGATTAGGGGCATGAACAGATGGCATCAATGGCAATATCATATTAAAAATGAGGATATTAGGAAAGAACTTGACATTGTCAGCATCCAGGAATGCGTTAGCAGAGCTAATCTCAGGTGGTATGGTCACTTAAACAGAATAGGAGAGGAAAGATTAGCAAAACAAGTGTTCTCTGCCAGGTAGGAAAAAGACCCAGAGGAAAACCAAGATATAGGTGGATTGATACAGTAAAAAGTGCCTTAGAAGATAGAAATATATGATCTGATAATGTTGGAGTCTTGACAGGTAACAGACTGATTTGGAGAAAAATTGTAAATAGAATGTTAATAATGATGTAATTTTTCATGGAGTACTATAATATCCTGTACACCCCGTTGAGGGTATTATTATTATTATTATTATTATTATTATTATTATTATGGGTATCTCCATGGAGTCAGTAGACTCATCGCGGGAGACCCAAACTAGCAAAACAATATCTGTCATATCTCTTCTTGAATTCATTTACAGGCGAAGAGCTCACAACTAAGTCAGGCAATGAATTCCACTCATTCACCACCCTCCAGGCAAAAAAATATCATATCCCATCCTCTGCGTATCAACCAACCTCTGCAATCCACAAGCTCTCAATCTAGGGAGCATTTTTTATATCACTTACCAACTTAGTCACTCTTCTCTGAACCCTCTCCACAGCCTCCTCATCTCCAAGGAATCCATGTGATCAGACCTGAGCACAGTAATCCAAATGTGGAAGTATCAACGCTTTATAAAGGGGAATAATAACCTCTTTATCTCTGGATGTCAGTGTGTTCCTCAACAACCAAGTAATCCTATGTGCAATCTTGGACACCTTAACAATGTGTCCTCTGAACTTCATCTTCCTATCTACCAACACCACTAAGTCATTAGCCTCATCAATCTCTTGGAGTACTGTTCCATCAATGAAGTACACACCTGGTAATCTTTTAATCCCAAAATGCATGACTTTACACTTGTGCACATTGAACTGACATCAATTACCTTTTGCCCATTCTAAGAGCCTATTTAAATCATCCTGCAAATTTTCAACATCAGCATGATTTTTTATTGCGCTATCCAACTTTGCATCATCAGCAAACAACTGAATATCTATCTCCCTGTTTAATTTGTATAATAATATACAAATTAAACAACAATGGCCCAAGCACAGAGCCCTCAGGCACACCACTGGTCACCTGCCTCATCCTGGACTCTGCTCCTCCATACACCACCTTCTGGTATTCTCATTCTCTCCCTGAGCCATTCTCCTATCCAAATCACCAATTTAGTATCCATGGGGTATCCTGTCAAAAGCCTTAGCAAAATCCAGAAGTAACTGTGTAGCCAGTTCCTTTGTCCAACTCAGATGTCATTCTATTATGAAAAGTTGATAGATTGCTAAGGCAGGATCTACCTTTAACAAAACCATGTTGGCCTCTATAGAGAATCATATCCTGATCTACCCATTCTTGAATTTTGTTTTAACCAACTTTTCAAATACTTTTACCACTACTCCCGAGATGGTGATTGGTCTGTAATTAACTACCGCAGTTTTAGAGCCACCTTTATGCAAAGGAACCACTTTGCCTAACTTCCACTCCCTAGGGACCATACCAGAGTTCAAACTTAAATTAAATATCCAAGTAAAAGGGGTTGACAATTCATTTGCACATTCACGCAACACCCGAGCTGATATTCCATCTAAGCCTACAGCAGTGTTTGCATTTAAATTTTGCAATATATTAAATACCTCTGATTTCTTAGCTTCAATTCTCACATTAGTTATTGCGACAGGTACAGAGATATCCTCACTTGGGTGATAGACTTTTGAAAAGTGATCATTCAGTAACTCGAATATTACTTCTGATTTTGTCACCTCAATACCATCAGCACACACTAAAGTTATCCTTCTGAAGTCATTCTTCCTTTTACTTGCCACATAGTGGAAGAACTCTTTGGGATTACCCTTGATCTCTTTGGCTAAGGTCTTCTCATAATCTGATTTAGCTTTTCTTACTATGCTGGTAACCTTCCTAGCTTGAGCCTTGTACTGCTCATGGGTGTACTGATCACCTTTCTCCTTGTAAATTCTCCACAACATTTTCTTTTTTTGCAGGTCAAGCTTGATACTACTGCTCATCCATCTAATGCCTGCCTTGTTTGACTTCCTGACCATGGGGACACAGTCTGGTATTGCTTTCCTCAGATACCCGCTGATTTTATTCCATGCACTGCTAATGTCTTTCCCCTGCAATATGTTCTGCCATGGGATGACTGCAAGCTCACTCCGAAGCTTGTTATAATTGCCTAACCTGTAGTTCCGTATATACCCCTTCTTAACAGAAAAATCCACAGATTTTGCAACCTCCCAAGTCAATACCACATGATTGCTTTCACCTATTGGAGGTAACGAGGACACCTTCAATTTTATTTTTATCATTATTATTATTATTATTATTATTCGTGCCACCTCCAAGGAGTCTGAAGATTCATCGCGGGAGGACACCCAATATACACCTGTCTCCACCACTATACCGAACCTCTACTACCAATGATCTCCATCAACGGCATCTACTGCCCACCACCACCACAAATAGTATTTTTCTGTCTGTAAATTGCATGTGTTCTGAAGGGCCAATTTGTCTGTGTGATGTGGGATGAAAAACCCGAGTTTCCAGGAGAAAAAACCCTACTACCTCCATATGAGATCGGCTAACTCACCTTCGATTGAAAGAGTCCACGTAAAGATTTCTCCCGTGACGACGAGAATTGAACTTGGGCCTATTCCAATCGAAGGGCGCAATGTACCATCGTTTTTCCAATTGTGCTAACCTCCCTTATGCAAGGGAATTATTTTGCCCTCTTTCCACTCCTTTGGAACTCTACCAGAGCTGAAACTTAAATGAAAGAGCCTAATCAAAGGGTGCCACTTTGCCTTGCAAAAATCCGTGCTGATATCTCATCTAATTCCACAGTTGTATTTACATTGTGATTCTGCAATATCCTAAGAATCTCTAATTCATCCATTCCTGTTCCCACATCAGTCTCTGTCACATGTTACAGCAATTTATTTCTAAATGCAATCTCTTCATTCCTATACATATTATCAGAATTAAAATCAACCGTAATAATATTGTTCCCTTGTACAACCAAAGTTGATTATGCATTTTTTCATCACCAATCCTACATTTCCTGGTCTATGGCAACATCTGACTGAATATCTTTTCCTACCAATGTCATCTCACACTATACTAATCTCACTTGGGGGGGGGTCTAGACCCCATTTGAGGGTGTAGCAGTAGAACTATTCTGTAGGCCAGTTGTTGGTTAGTACACGGGACCAAACTATTTAGTAATGAACCTGGAGGCTTGCCGATCAGATATCGTAAAATCCTGCAACCGCTATTTTGCCAGTTCGTGACTGAAGAGAGACCAAATACTGTTACTGCAGTGGGAGCTGTTGAGGCCATGTATAGACAGGAGACCGAATTCCCTCCATATTGGTAGTATGTTTGTGAGTCTGTTACTTCTCAATGCATGATCCACTTCCTTTTTATCTCTTTCTCATTAAATACAATGGACACCATAACCTAAACAAATGCAATTTTATTGCAGATCACAAAAATTTTCCCACAAAAAACAGTTTAAAAAATCCATAGAAAACAAAAAACAAAAACCAAAAAACATAAAAAACAACAGAAATCCAACCAAACAATCTACCAACAATAATTCTTAACAAAAAAAAGTTTCCACATCACCAACATCCACAGCCTAAACAGCAATATAAATTAAATGCACCACCACCTATAGTCATCTACCAAAATTACTATTCCTATCAGAATCCCAAATGGCAACCTCAATAACCAGTCCACCTCAACTGCCAAAACTACACATTACAGTTCTTTCTGCCACAAGGTGGCACTTGTGCATTCACCAGAAACAACATACCATGCCACAGATCACAAAAACCTAGAATCCCCATTGTTTGATTTGTTTTGGCTCAAAATTTCTCCACGAAATCAACTGCCCTTTTCATATGCTCTTCCTATTGCTCTCGAGACTCCATTAACCACTCTGGAATCTCTTCAACCATCTCTCTCTCTCTCTCTCTCTCTCTCTCTCTAAAGCTAGACTTTCTGCAGTCAAAATATCCCAGTAGTTAGGCCATCCTTCTTGGGAACTTCAACTTCCACAATTCATATTGGCTTCCCTTTTCTAGTTTCACCAATCAAGCGGGCAGGGATGCTGAGGCATCTATGATCAGCAATGACCTATTACAGATCATCAATCGTCCTACCAGAATATCTGAAAATCCCCCTTAATTTTTCAACACACTTTACCTCTTCCTAACAAGCTCCTCTTCCAAGTATAATGTGGATGTCAGTTCTTCCCTTGGTAACTCCGATCACAATCTCATTACAAGTCTCTTTTGCCACAGAACAACCTTCGCTCACTAGTTCATAGTCTTGTGTCTTTTGGCACTACAAGTGTTCCAAATGGGATGACCTTCATAACTTCTATTCCTCCTTCTCATGATCCAACTACTGCTTCACTTCTTCTGATCAAAACACCTGCTCAGGCTTCTACAGCAGTATTCAATGGGGAATTATTGATAGCAAAAAACTTGTCCTTTTTTTGCACAATATGCTACTTAACACCTTCGCAGCTGCTAAATCTATGCAAATCCCAAATCTTCCCAACCATGGAATATTGCTTCCATATTTAGGGTGGTGCACCAAAATCCTCTCTAAGATTGCTTGATTCTATCCAGAAGAGGGCAGTCTGGCTAATTAATCATCCCCCTATGTTAAAGATACCAAGTAATTTTAAACCTGGTTTTACTCCATTTTTTCCAAGTAAGCAAACAGACAAAATGTCAAGTTTGCGCCTGCAATTTATGCAAGACTAGCTGATCCCACAGGTAGTGCATGACCAAGGCAACTCGTGGTAGAAGTGGAGCAAGCTCTGATCACTAATCTTAATATTTACCCTTAATGCCAAAACACATCTCCAAGAAAGGGATGTATGATGTTTTGTATTAAAGGCAAGGGGCCACTACCCAGACCGGTTTCGACCTTTATTGAGGTCTCATCAGTGGGGAGCCAGGCTAGAAATACCAAGATTTAGTAATGCAGAGCTTGTAAGTATTTTAATCATCCCCCTCTTACAGACATTCAGTTTCTGCCTGTTAATCAACCTATAGTATGCTAGTACCATGGACGGGCAATACAGAACTTGTTCACATTTCACTTGAAAAACTGTGGATTGTATTCCTTAGGAAACACATGGTGGGAGACTGTTCCAGAGTGCAGCAGAAATGATGAATGAAGAGGAGGAGAAATCTGTTCTGTGGATTTTGCGCTGAGTTCTGAAAGGGTGTTAGTTGTGGATTGTATTCCTTAGGAAACACATGGTGGGAGTCTGTTCCAGAGTGCAGCAGAAATGATGAATGAAGAGGAGGAGAAATCTGTTCTGTGGATTTTGCGCTGAGTTCTGAAAGGGTGTTGGTTGGCTGCTGCATGCATTTGCAAGAGGGTGGGGAATTATTGATACCAAATGTGATGAACAGTGGCTATACAAGTATGTGTAGAAAATGCAAGCTGCAGAAACTGAACAATTGTGCAAAAGTGAGTGGAGTGCATTGGTGACAGGAGTATCATCAATCAATCTAGCTGCTTTTTGTACAGAATCCAGTATTTTCAGGGAGCACTTAGGGGCACCACCCCAGATGCGAGAGCAGTATTCAATGGTTAGGTTGATTTGTGATTTGTATATGGTTAGGAGCTGTGTGAAGTTAAAGTAATGCATTGAGAGAAAGAGAAAACATAATATTTTATATGCAAAGGAGCAGCCCTCATGAGAATGGGGAATAGGATTCATTGGGCATGAGCATAAGCTTTTTCTATGCAGATGAAAATAACAATAAATTACAAAATTTTGCATTTTATTTTTCCACTTCAGAGAGCCTGGTACGTTCTTTTCACCAGACCCAGTATTAGTTGTCAACAACACTGCAGAGGGAGCAATATTTGGGATATGTTTGTGAAAAGAGATTTGAGGTTAGAGTTATTCCAAGAAGGTAAATCTCATCTTGAATATTGTCAAGGATCTGATTAGAATGTTTTGAAGATCAGAATTTAAGATAGTAGAGGTGTGAGTTCTGCAGGTTGTGATGATTTGTGCTTTGCAAGGTTTGTCAAATGAAAAGGAGGAATGCAATATGTTGTCATCAGCAAAACTGTGTACTGCATGGGCAGTCAGCTGGAGTAGATCATTTATATAGAAGGAGGAACGTGGGCAAAAGAACAGAGCCTTGTGAGAGCCCAGCATTAGTTGTACAGATAGAAGAAAAGGAGCCATCCACCATCACTCGAAGTGAGTGTCCCATCAGAAAGCTGGTTACTCAATTGCAGAAGTTAAGGAGCATACTGAATGATAGGAGTTTACTTAAAAGACCTTTGTACCAAACTTGGTCAAAAAGCCTCAGAGATGTCAAAGGTAACCACTTGCAATTTGACAAACCTTTTCATGGTGTTTGTCCAGAGATGGGTGACATAGGTAGTTTATGTCCTGTTGATCGGCAGTGACAGAATCCATATTGTTAGTCATTTATTGAGAGTCTTCAAGGTAGCGTAGGAGTTGAGGATTGATCATTCTTTCCATTTCTTTAGAAAGAATTGAGGTGGGAGAAATTGGATAGTTGTTTGAAGGTACAGATTTGTCATTCTTCTTAGGAATAGGTTGTATATGGGCTAATTAATGGTATATCATCATATGTCTTGAGGGAATGTTCCAGGCAGTTAACAACAGCTTTAACTTACCTCTTTATCATTAGTCTTAGATTGACTCAAATTCCAAAGCAATGGAAAGAGGACAAAATTGTTCCATTTCATAAAGTGAGGGGTGTAATAAGAACAAGGCTTTGAATGATAAGCCAGCCCCTTGTCTGCAGTTGTGGTCAAGCTGTTATGAACAGGATTCAGAACTAGGTTGATAACAGCAGAATTCTCTTTGATGGATTACAGGGGTTGCTAAAGGAAGATCATGTTTTGGCAATCTGCTTACTAATTATAACAAAGTGACAAGTGCATTGGACAAGAAGAGGGATGCAAATACAGTAGTATATTTAGATTTTGCACAGGCCTTTAATGGATTGCTACATTATAAGCTAGTAATTAAATTGGAGTAGATAAGGTTGGATTAGTGCATTGGATTGAAGATTGACTGTCTGATAGGCAGTGGCGTAGCAAGGAGGGGGAGCGGTCTGCGGCACTTTTTTGGATCTCACCTGAGACACAATTTTATTTGTCGACGATTCTTTTATTCATGTTAACTTAGCAATTTTTATTATTTAATTAATAATTAGTTTTTAACAACTATACTTACAACTAAAATAAATAAAATATAAATATAACAAAACTGTTACATTTCCCTATCATACTATAATTCAAATTCTTAAAAATAAAACAATAAAATGCATGGCAAGGCGATTGCTTTATCGGTTTATTGCCTATACTGCTGTGACTGCTTCTCAGCAGCGGGCACTGCGCATTTGGTACACATTTGGGAAACATATTTTTTATTTATTTGCCTTCTAATTTTGCTTATAACTAAGGCCATCGAGAGGATTTTAGCCCCCCCCCCCCCGGTAATAATAATATCTCTGTGTTTCTCTGGTATATCAGGGTTTTTGCTTAATCCTTTTGATGCATTTATGCAGTGTATAAAAATTAATAAACATGATTTTGTTTTTACCCTAAAAATGCTAAAATGCCTGATTCATCATTAGTTTTTTTCTAATCTGTTATACATTTATATCATTTGGCTTGTTATCAAAACTGTTGAAAAAATATTTATTATATTCTTTATGTATGATTAGTCTAGAGCAGGGGTGGACAACCCTTAACATGCCTGCCAAACGTGGCACGCCAATGACTTTTTTCCAGCATGCAACCCAAGGCTCATCTTAAAAAATAATTAAATAAAAAAATAGATTTCAAACATCTTCGCTGACACATATTTTAACTTAATATATAATACAATTTTATTAAGTACAGTGATACCAAATAAAAATGCAATAAATAATTAAAATAATTAAGCCCTACAAACTCTTTCACTAATAATAATAAGTAATAATAATAAATATACTGGACAAAACTTGTATATACGATATACAAGTTTTGTCCAGTTCAGTTGTTGCATTATTGGTCAGGCATCCAGACGTGGCATGACTCCTTAACTATCAATTGATATATCTTTTCATGTTTCATAAAGAACGTATGCGTTTTCTAAAGTGTATTTGGATTTGGATTTCATTAAATCATAAGTCATTAAAATATGGATTGGAAGTATTTATTGTCAATTAATATGTTTAACTTATTAAATATAAAAGCAAATATCCTTTACATTGCCATAAACATACTGTATTTACTTGAATATAATTCGCACTCCCCCCCCCCACACACACAAAAAAAATCAAAGCTAAAAATCATGGATGTGGGGTGGTGCACCATCCTGCATGAAGATGGTCGAATCAAGACATCCTCTTTGCTGCAGTTATGGAACCACAAAGTTCTGTAGCATATTGGCATACCTGTAAGCATCGACGGAACAGGTCACTGGTCCATTTTGGCGATATTCCTCATAAAAGTATGGACTGATGATAAAAGATGCCGTAAATCCGCACCACACTGTGACTTTGGGCAAGTGGATAGGCATCTGCAGACACATGTGCGGATTAGTTGCAGCCCAAATGCGACAGTTGCATGTGTTAATATCGCCGTTCAAATAAAAGTGCGCTTCGTCACTCCATAAAATCTGCCATGGCCATGCATCATCCACTTCCATGCATGCTAAGAATCTCAAAGATAAGTCGATTCGTGTGGTCGCATCACCAGGGCGCAATTCTTGAACATGACTGATTTTATAGGGGTAAAACTTCAACATCTGATGTAGGATTTTCCACACCGTTGTTTATGCGATATCCATTTGCTGGGATATTGCTCGTGCACTGCTGGTACCCTGCGCATTCGTCATCTCCTGTTCCACAATAGCAGTTGAAACTTGTTCAACTTGTTGGTGATTGATTGGTTTGTGCCCCCTGTCTACCTGCACTGCTAGAGTTCCAGTAGTTTCAAATCGCCGAATCACTTTTCGTAAGTTTGTTATGCTAATCATTCCTTTTCGTAAATTTTTCATACGCCGAAAATCATGAAGACAAGCACCGGCATTATTGTTCCGCTGTTAATAGAGTTTGACTAACAAAGCACGCTCACTTAAGGTAAGAGGCATTGAAAAGTAGTTCGTCTACGAATGATAAGAAATCTCACAGGCTTTCCTTTTATTTAATGATCGCTCACGAGAAACGCGCTAATGCAAATTAATGAATTTTGCTTGGTAAACAGCGCCAAAATTTCCCCTGTTGGTGACTTTTGGTGCTTTTTTTTCTTCATTAAATCGAATCCCCATGTATGTGTACCGAATATTGGTGTGTTTCGTCCCATACATTACTTGCTAGAGGGCTCCGAACACTTGACGTTATTTTATAATCACCGGTACATAAGTTAGTAAAGCTTGATCTCTCCTTAACAAACCCATGCTGATAATGACAGCATGGGTATCAGCATGCTGATAACCACAGAGAATACTGCTGTTATCAACCATTTCTGTATCTTACTTCTCACCAATCTCACTAGTATCTTCACCACAACTTCAGATATACAGAATGGCCTATAATTTGAAGCTACAGACTTATCACCACCTTTATTCAGTGGAACAATTTTACCTTCCTTTAACTCCCTTGGAAGTTATACTGTTGCAAGACTGTTAATAAACAGGTCATGCCAATGCTGCTATCAATTCCCATACCCTTAAGATGCATGGTGATATGTCATCAAATCCTATCACCTTATTGACATCAAGTTTATTTATTTACTCAAATACCTCCTGCTCACTCGCAATTAAGCCATCCTCTACACATAAGTTTCTCATGATTCCACCCTGATCAGGATGAAACCCCCTTATAAACTGATCATTCTTCCTTCTACTTGCAACCAGAGGTGGACCAAGATAATTATGTGCCCCAGGCAGACTCCGTGTGTGATGCCCCTAATTTTATTTTTTTTATTACTTAAGTACTTTCTAATTGTAAGTATAAGTATTTTTTCAAATTATTAATAATTTCACAACTTCATTATTTCTGCTTTTCATTTTTATTCACTCAGATATACTACATAAAAGAGAAACAAATAAAAATGATTACAAACAAAAATTATTGATTTTACACTGTAATTTTAATTTAATCAATTATAATTTAGATATATTTTTTCTTGATTTTAAATCTCCAAAAGCTTTTATTCATTCACTAATGTCTATTTTCTGCGCAACATCATTTTCAATAGATAACAAGGCTAAAGAATTTAATCTCTCACTCCCCAATGTCGATTGCAAATATGTTTTGATAAGTTTTAATTTGCTAAAACTTCTTTCAGTTGTTGCTACCATTATAGGAATTGTCAGCAAAATTCTCAATGCGACCATGCATTTGGAACTATATTCTGCATATTGCTTGCTTTTAAAAATTGTCAAGTTTCTAACAGTGAATTGATGTTTTCCGGAAGTAAACTGTTTAAAGATTTAATTTCTTCAAAGAGTTCATTCCTGTCAATGTCAATACTATTTTAGATAAGAACCATTGGCCTTTGACAAAAAAGAAGATAATTAGTTTAATTTAGATAACTGTAATGGGGTTTGTATTTAACTGTTTTTATTATATTTGTTTATGTTTATTACAAGCAGAGAATAATTCAATTGTTAATAGTTTTTATTTCTTTCCTTTTTCCTAATTTACACTTTATTCTATTTTTGTTTATTATTGTGAATACATTTGCAACAGGTTATACTAATACATATATAAAGATAAAAAGTATATGACAGCATTCTTAAATATATGACTGTTTCTACTTACTAAGTAGACATTTCTATCAATAGAAGATAATGAATTATTTTATGTTCTTTCAATATTTGCATCTTCTCAGAGCAGAAGAAAGTATAGCAATGCTTCCATTGCCAGGCAATTATTTTTGGAAGGAGAGCAGGCTCTAAGGCCCTAGTGCTGGCCTAAGTTTTGGCACTTCAGGTGGGTGCCCAGTCACCCTGCCCCTTAATCCGGCACTGCTTGCCACATATCTAAAAACTCTCTAGGATTTTTCTTCACCTTTCCTTACTAACTGAGTTCTATTGGCTTGTTCTTCATACTCTTCATGTAACTGACTATTACCATTATTCATCTTGTACTTCCTCCAAAATATCCTCTTTTTTCCAGATTTCATGCTTAAGCTCCACATTCATCCAATTTACACCTACCTTATTCAGCCTTTGGCCTTCAGAATACATTCACCCATGGATAATTACTCATATATTCTATCCTCACAAAAGTCTGCATATGACTAGCCACAACCCAGGTATCACTTCATGATCACTTTCACCAACTGGAGGAAAGTGTGAAACCCCTCTCACAATTATATCCTCTGATGAAATGATCAGATCTAGAACTCTCGATCCTTGCATGAAGATAGTTACATGGATAAAAGGGCAGCTGATGGAAAGAAATCAACAGTAGTACATAGCAGAGTAGAATGCAACAGAAGGCAGATGACTACAGTAGTGTGCCACAGGATTCTGTACTGGGTCCATTAACTTGAAGTGGAATATTCAATTTGTTTGCTTATGATTCAAAACTGTTGCAGGGAACAGTTCATAACAGTAATGTAGAGATCCTGCAAGATAATTTAAATTGACTGATAATGTGGATAAACTTTGTGATGAACCAGCTCTGAATTATATTGATGGAAATGGACTGCAAGAAATTGATGAGGTCTACTTGGAATGATAGTGAACAAAGAACTGAGATTCAGAGGACTTATTGCAAATGGCAGTTAAAGGATCACTCAGCTGTTGAAGGACACAACAAATGGAGATAAGGAGGTTATTATTCATCTCTATAATGCTTTGATAGGGCCAGAGCCGGCGCTAGGGTCTTTGCCACCTGCATGCAATTTCTATCTAAGCGCCCCTGTAACGATTCGGGAGTGTGTGGTTCTTTTACGATAATAAAAATTTAAATTATTTGAAATTTCTTAAATAAATTTTGACAGAACAGCCACACGTTGGTTCGCTAAATGTAACGAACCGGGGGTGTTGACTAGGCAGGATAATCGTTAAAAATCTTCAAAAATATTCAAAAAATTGTCAAAAGTTAAAGCAAATTTTGATAAAGCCACTTCACTTTAATCGTTGAATATAATGATACAGGGATTATAGCCTTCACACCGACCCGAATCGCTAACAAAATTAAAATGAATTTTAATTAAAGTTAAAATTTATTTGAACTAAAGTTTAAAAAAATTCTTGCATTTTACAAGTTACTAAATTCTTAGTAACTTGTAAAAAATTTTTAATAATTTTTATAAGTGGAACTATCTTTTAGGAAAATAAAAGAAACTCAAGATAGATGAGAAAATAAGAAAAGAATTCAGAAATAATTAGAACATTTAATATAAGTATTCAAAAAATGATATCTTTACAGAATAACAGAAAATAAATTAAATTATATAAATATATAGTTGAATTTTTTTTATTAAAATTTTAATGTTTTTGATTTCATATTCACAAAATTAGAAATAATGGTCTTAATGTCTAATTACGCACATGTATCATTTTCAATAGCTATTAACGCCAAACTAACAAGCCTTTTTTGTGACATACTTGTTCCTAAGTAGGTTTTAATCAATTTTTAACTTGGAAAAGGAACATTCACCGCTCGCTACACTAACAGTTAAGGTTAATAGTATTCTTAAAGCAATTGAAAAGTTAGGGAAAGATAAATTATTGGACACAATAAAATTAAGAATATCGAAAGGGCTTTTGAATATTTAAATTATCCTTCCGAAAAATATCCCGGAAAGCACATAACTCATCATATATTTCTATTGAATTTATGTCTTTATTGTCGCAGTCCTTCAAGAGAATCTCTAAATCGTCACAATTTTTTTGTAACTCTTTGTTATTAATTTCTAGTAATCTATACAAGAAATTAAAATTATCTTAATATGTTTTTAGTTGTTCAAAACGTTCTATTAACGAACACATTGCAATGTCTAGAAGTGTATAAAACACATTCACTATAAATTTATCTTCTGGTGATTGTGGCGTTTCGTCATGATGCTCGTAGTCCAATTGTCGTGTCTTCTTTCGTCGTCGAACTTCCGTACCCGTTTTAAATTCTTGTTCTCCATCCACCTCTTCACTCAGTTATTTTGCCGTTTTTAGAACTTCTTTAAAATTTGTATCTGATCGATACTCTTGTAAGAATATTTTTTTTTTAAGTTTTCGATAGATTCTAAAGCAAGTGTAATGTTCATATTTTTGTCTTGAAGCATTTTACTCACATGGTTTATTCTGTTAAGTAAATCATGCCAAGTTATAAGAGAGCAAATAAACTTGTAGGCCTTTATTTTAGCACTTAATGTTTGTGCTTCATGCTGAGTTTCTTTATTAAAATTTTCATTATTTAAATTTCAAAAAGTGCATCATAAATTTCTCCTAACAGATATCGTAGAGGGCGGATTGCATTAATTTTACTTTCCCATCGCGTTTCTGATGGCTGTTCCAATGTTAATTTTTTTATGAACGTTAAAAGGATTGCCCAACGTTTGTAAGAGAATGAAAAGAAATTTTATATTTCTTGAATAACTGCAAAAAAAACTAATTGTATCTGCATTCACTTTGGCTGCATCGTTAATGATTAAATTTAGAGTATGAGCAGCACATGTCACTTAAAAAGCTCGAGGATTTTTGTTCAAGAGGAAATTTTGATGCCCATATTTTTTTCCCTTTCATATTTGCCGCATTGTCATACCTTTGACCTCGCATGTCTTCAATGGGAATGTTCCATTTTTCCAGTTGTTCCATTATTGTTGCACATAAAGCACGTCCTGTGGAATTTGATATATCTGCAAAACCTAAAAAATTATCTCTGATCTTGACAATTCCATTGTCACAGGAAACAAAGTGAATAATAATGGTCATTTGTTCTGTTTTACTTGCATCAGGTGTGCAGTCTAAAATTATGGAATAATATTTAGATTTTCAAATTGATAATAAAATTGTATCCCTGATTGCATTACTTAAAGTTTCTAATATTTCATTTTGACTGTCTTTACTCAAATAGTGTACCCTATTGTTTCATTGTAGGGCCCTTTCAACATGATTTTCCATAACGGGATCAAACTTCGCTAAGAGTTTGACTAATTTTAAAAAATTGCCATTATTCCTTTCATATAATTTATCAGATGATCAGCAAAAAGCTAAATTTCGACTACCAAGGAATTGTATAATTTCAATCAAGCGTTCTAAAACACTTGACTATTGTTTCTTTTCCATTTCATACATGCTTTAAGTCTGGAAATCAATAGTATTTTTGTTTTTTTAAATTTTTATCAAGTTCCTTCCATTTTAAGAAATTTTTCATGTGAGTTAAACTAGTCTCATGTCTATGTAAAGTTGTACTTACATTTCTCCAATCGTTATAACCTTCTACAAGACTCAGTAGGTGATTCAGTAGGTGCGACAAGTTTGCAATAAAAGCAAAAAACAGAATTTAAAGTTTCGGAATAAATGAGCCATGTTCTTGGCACGAGCTTCCATTTTCCATTTTTCTATTATAATATGTGTCGCCAAATTTACGACCATATGTATCTCTGGGATATATTATATTTTTATTTTGAACAGGCCCCATTTCAATTAAAACGACTCGTTATTTTTCATCAATATTACCCCATTCACCTGGATCTTCTAAATTTACAGACACTGTTAGCTTTGTGGTCAACTACAACTAAATCTTGTTGTAGTTGACTAAATCCTAACTATTTTTCACTTAAATCATGTTCAATTATCTTGTTCAATAGTTGCAATAGTACTTTCATGCAAACTGGATGATGTGCACGGTTCTTCAACTCTGATTTTTGATGTATCGAGTTGGATACAATCTGCATCAGAATATTTTAATATTTTAGCAAATTTATTAAGAGCTCCAGTTTGTTTCTTAATATCTGATTCTTTCGCAGCATGACACTTATGATTTTGTGCACCAAATAACTTTTTTTTAATTATTGATTCCATTTCTATTTTATACCCACAAGAAATTATTACACAACACGACACAGAGACGAAATAATAGTCGGCACTGCGCTACTGTCAGTAGCCTACTGAGATGCGTGCCATATGACTGGTTAACTAGCAACAAATGTTTTGTACGAAAATTCGTTTCTGCATATAAAAACCATTCACTGTTTCACTTTAGGTAGATTGCAGTAGACACAACATTCTGCAGGCTAGCATTTAGCCTGCTCTAGCTGCAAAATTGTAAACAGCCGGCTGATCAAAGAGGCGGCAATATACTTTTTTTTTTAATTTTTATTCGGTATATCCGGCCTTATTTATTTTAATATTGATCATTGTAAGAATTTTTTGTCATCATCATCATCATCATCATCATCAAATTCCTGCCATGTACCCTCAAGGGGTGTACAGGATATGACAGTACTACATGAAAAAATTACATCATTACTAACTTCCTATCTACAATTTTCCTCCAAATCAGTCTGTTACTTGTCAAGACTCCAACATTATCAGATCTTATATTTCTATCGTCTAAGGCACTTTGTACCGTATCAATCCACCTATATCTTGGTCTTCCTCTGGGTCGTTTTCCTGCCAACCTGGCAGAGAACACTTGTTTTGCTAATCTTTCCTCTCCCATTCTATTTAAGTGACCATACCATCTGAGATTAGCTCTGCTAACGCATTCCTGGATGCTAACAATGTCAAGTTCTTTCCTAGAATTTTTTGTTTTTATGATAAAAATTTTTTTTCTTAAAAATGAACTTATGAACCGTTCCCTGGCGGCGGCGCCCCCATCTTTGCGGTGCCCGCATGCTCTGCATGCCTGCTTCCGCCAGCCTTGGATATGGCTACACTCAGAGTAATGGGCTAATTTTTTGAGGTATGTGGAGTTGCTGGAGAAGATTCAGAGACAAGTTATCAAAAACCAAGGATAGACTGAAGCCATATGAGTTACAAAGTTTAGTTGATAGACAAAAAGAAGAGGATATTGAAGAAACATGTAAGTTACTAAAGGGAGATTGGTCGATTGGTAGAGCCTCTGCAACTAATGGCTCACACAAAAAGTTAAGCAAGTTTGAGCATGGGTAGTAGTTGGAAGGGGTTATTCGTTCAATGCTGTTGGCACACTCTCCCTCGATGAGTCTCTGGACTCCCTGGAGGTGTCACATAATAATATAGAGTAGATGCTGAAGAAACTTTCCAATACAACACAAGACAAGCTAGAATAAGATCTTCTTCTCTTCTCTCATATTGAACAGTACAAAGGTATGGAGACTGGAGTTTTTCCTTGTAGATGGTTGAGATATGTTAGACATTGTTTGTATAATGGTCAGTGTGGACTCTATGAAGGTTCCTGTATGATAATATAATTTGGACTGAAAATTTGGATATGAAGAAAGTTTGTAAATGCAGCTTAAAAATACTGAATTTTTTGAAGAAATATGTTTAAAAAATCATAGCGCAAGAATATTCATTATATTCACTGCTACTCATTTATGACAATGTCCCCATGCCATTCAGAATGGCCTTGCCACATTGCCTACACATCCACAGAATTTGCCTGCCAAGACCAGACTGAGTTATGCAGCATAGCAATACAGGGTGTTCGGGATAAATTTGACAGTTTCGTAAGGAAAAAGAAAATCTTCTTTGTATCTATTAAATTTAATGAATTGACAAAAAAACATTACAGGCAGAGTTAATTACAATACTATCAACAAGATTTACTCAAAATAACCACCATTAGCATCGATCACAGCTTCAATTCTGCTTCGGAACCTCGAACAAGCTGATGCTACAGTCTCCCTGGGAAGGGCCGCAAAAACTGTTTTAATTTTATCCATTAACTGGGCTTTTGTATTACTGGAAGTGCGATTGGTGTCTTTTTCAACTGCACCCCATATAAAATAATCCATGGGGTTAAGGTCTGGGGAGTTTGGAGGCCAAACATTTGGACTGGTGAAGTCGTAGAAATTTTCAGACAACCATTTTTGACTTTTCCCAGAGGTGTGGCAAGGGGCCGAATCCTGCTGCCATACATACGGCCTACCATTGGCTACCCTTGTTATCCAGGGCTTGACTACAGTTAGCAACTCCACGAACAAAGCCCGAATTCCAATGCCAGGGTTCTTCAACACCTGTTCCTGCAGATTTGCGAGGAATTCTGCTGTACGAACGCAATCAGATCGTCTGCTAGGGATCTTTCTTCTTGCTACATCCTCGTAGTCACCATTGCAAGTCTCTAGTTCATGCCTGATTGTTTTTACTGTATTCAGGGAGCATTGGGCAGCAGTCGTAATATCCTTATTTTGATGGCGGGCACGAATCATCATGATACAAGTTATTCTCTTCCATGATTCAGGTGGGTTCCAGCTATCCATCCTTTCTGACATCTTGTATATGAATGAAGAAGGGTCCAAACTTTTAAATTAAGAGAAGTGTGTGTTAATACATGTAACTTACGGAAAAATATAATTAATTATAAATATGTCAAATTTATCCCGAACACCCTGTATGTTATTTTATGATACGTAGAAGCGACAATGGTACATAAGAAAATACCAGTTTGACACTTCAAAGCATCAGTGGCAGTGAATGTGTTAATTTGAATTCTTTCTTTTTCCTAGGAAAACCAGAAAACTGCAACTTTTTAAACATCATAACAGAATATGATTTCCATAGGCAGTATGAAACCCAAGGAAAAGGAAGTGAATTGAAATTCAGATGTAGCTTAAGAATAGGATTACTTCAGAAGTGATTAAAGGTAATTTTACATTTGCACACATATATATTTGGTATTGTTAAAGTCCGCACGGTTAGCCTAGTGGCTTTGCGCTTCGCAACCATATGTCTGAGGAAGGAGTGTCTCAGGTTCGATTCCCATCGAAGAATTGAAGAACTTGAGGATCTTCCTCAGCCAACCAAGTTAGCAGGTCTTGGGCACGGGCAGTTTTTTCCTCCAGTTTATCTGGCGTTTTTCATCCAGCAAGCAGGCAAACTGGCCCCGTGAACATACGCTACTACAGTCAAAAATATATCCCCCCCAGCGGCAGGTCAGTTGGAAGTGGTACTAACAAGAAGTCACATCTAAGTAACATGCGGACCCTGCATAGGAAGTGGGAATAACGCGTAGTGAAAGAAGAAGATATTTGGTATTGTTACTTTATTGTTGGACCTAATCATGTGTATTATCAAAAGTATGTAAAAGTACATTCCTGAAGACTTCAAAGTAAACCGCAGCCTTTTTAAACAAATTTACATTTGATCCTGTACTGCTTTTGAATTTTCAGATGTGTGGCTGTCACTCTTTTAATTAGAAAAATGTGTGGTGTGGTGTGGTGTATAGAAAAAAGTGAGAGTGTGGTGTCTGCAGAGAATTTGAATGTGCTGAAAGTAAGGTATGATGAGTACCTAGTAAGTCGTTGACTCCATGGGGTCTTAGAATAATAATAATAATAATAAGGTTGTTGACACTGCTGCCAGTTGGTGAGAGTGATCATGAGGTACTTGTTTGGGAAGTGATGAAACAAGAAAAGGTAACTGCCAAAAAAGGATGCATGTGGAAGTACAAAGCAGGTGATTATAGGAAGGTCTGTAGTCAGTTAGCATCACTACGTTGGGTAGATGAGCTACGCAAAAAAGATGTTGGCAATGCATGGAAGCACAAGATAGCATCTGACAAAAGCAATGTATGATGTCATACTGAGGGTTAAGCGAGTAAATAGAGTGTAATGGATGAACAGTGAAATCAAGCAAGCTGTGCTGGAAAAGAAAATGTTATGGAGGAAGTACAAGACAGTTGGGGTGATCAGATCTATGAAGAGTATAAGGTGCAGGCTAGAAAGATGACGAACATGGTAAAGAAAGAAAAGGTGCAGTATGAGAGTAGATTGACTGGTCAGACCAAGGGAATTTTTCTGCTACATGGCAAGCAAGAGGAAGAATAATTATGACAGGCTAACATTGTTGGATAGTCATGGCAGCAGACTAACAGCTGCAAAGGATATAGTGGAATTACTGAACAAGCACTTTATCAGCGTATATCATACTGGTGTAAATGATGCAGTGGAATATATAGAAGAGAGTCAAGTATTAGAAGAATTGTAAGTGAACGAAACAGAGGTGTATGAGATGTTGGTTGGGTTAGATGTGAATAAGGCTGTGGGAATGGATGACATATCACCACGTATGCTTAAGGAATGTGCACCACAGTTGGTCATGCCTTGACCTGGTTATTTAATGAAAGTCTTGCAGTGGGTAGGGTTCCTAAGGAGTGGAAAGGTGGCAAAATAGTACCACTCCACAAGCATGGTTCTAAGACAAGTCTCCAACTATAGACCAGTCTGTATAACTGAGGTTGTGGTCAAGGTGTTGGAAAGATTGGTTAGGAATAGAATTCAGGATTGGATTGATGGACATAGCATTATTGATAATCGTCAGTATGAATATGTAAAGGGTAGGTCCTGTTTCAGTAATTTACTTGCATTTTATGACAAGTGTGTTAGATAAGGGAGAATCATATACAGTGATATTCTTAGACTTTGCAAAAGCATTTGATAGATTCCCACATGATAAGTTCGTGTACAAACTGCACGAGTATACAAGGTGTGGCTATTAAATGATGAGACTTAATTGTTATCACCTTCAACACACTCCCCTCCTCTATCTGTACACCATTGCATACGAATTTTCCATTGTTGGAAGCAGTGCTGCAAGTCATCAGGTGTTATCTGTAAAAATGTGGTGTATTATTACAATTGTACAACTGAATTGTTATCACTTTCAACACACCTCCTCCTCTATATATACACCATTGCATACGAATTTTCCATTGTTGGAGGCAGTGCTACAAGTCATCAGGTGTTATCTACTTCAGTAGTGCTGCTGTTTTCTCCTTTACATCATCCACTGACTGAAAATGGTGCCTTTAAATGCAGATTTCAACTTTGGAAAAAGGTAGAAGTCACATGTAGCTAAGTCCAGCGATTAAGGTGGATGGTCCAACACTAGGATCTTCTTATCAGCCAGATACTGCTTTACAGACAGTGCACTGTGGACTGGAGCGTTGTCCTGATGGAGAATCCAAACGTTCTTCCACAGATCGGGTCACTTCTTCCTTACTCGTTCTCTCAGCTTGGCCAGAACCTCAAGTACCCATTCAACCATTACCATGCCATTGATATAAACAAAAATGATCAGCATCGCCTTCAGTTTTGACTTGACTTGCTCATTCTTGCTTTTTTCATTCTTGGTTGACGTGGAGGTTTCCAATGCCTCAATTGTCTCTTTGTTTCTGGATTGTACTGGAAAATCCACATCTCATCACATGTGATGATCTTCTCCTGCAAGTCAGGCTCTGCTGTCAGAGATTCCATTATGTCAAATTTGTTTCCGGACGTCTTTCTGCTCCTGACACAAGTTTCTGGGAACCACTTTGGCACAGACTTTGTTCATGTTCAATTGCTCATGCAAAATTTGTCGTACAGTCTCCTTAGCAATGTGCACCATGTTTACTACCATCTGAATGCTTAATCGGCGATCGTTGCGGACAATTTCATTAATTTTTGGAATTTTTTTCAATTCCTGCCGTTACAAAGTGACCTGGTCGTTTGTCATCTTCAATGTTTTCTCAACCTTCGGCAAAGCATTTGTGCTTTTCAAACATTCACGGATGTGACATTAAATTATTACTGTACACCTCCTGCAACAGTTTCAAACACTCGATTTCTTCAATTTCACAAGGAATTTGAGATTAATGCTCTACTTGAGTTCAATGTTAGACATTATTCTGGCAAAGCGACCACACCTGTTTCTTTTGTAACTGACCACAGACGAATTACAAGCAGCAGCGAACAATGCTTATCTCAACTGCTTAACCTTCAAGGTCATTTACGGCGCACAAGCGCATCCCCTGCTACGAGTAAACGATTCACAGCAGACCTCATCTCGTTATTTAATAGCCACACCTTGTATTGGTTAGCTGGATCAGAAATTGGCTCTTTGAACGATACCAGCAAGTTGTGTACGATGGAGCCGTGTCTCAAAAAAAGAAGGGTAACCAGTGGTATGCCCCAGGGTTCTATTCTTGGGCCCCTGCTGTTTAACTTGTTTGTAAACAATATATCATGTGGACTGAGTGGGGATCTTCAGTTATGTGTTGATGATGGAAAGTTGGGAAGAATTATAAGTAGCACTGCTGATGTTGATATCCCTTCAGGAAGATTTGAATAGACTTTTTACTTGGACAAAAGAGTGGGGTTGTAGTTTTAATATCAATAAGTGCAAGGTGTTGGATTTTGGAGTGCAGAAATATACGGCTGTGTATTATATCAATGGTGTCATACTGCAGGAAGTAGATGAGATTAGAAATTTTGGAGTAATGGTTGACAGTAGACTGAAGTTTAGAGGACATATCGCTAGTGTTGCAGTGATAAGAAGTATTCTAACATGCAAGGATAAGGAAGTGGTTATGCTGCTGTATAAAGCACTGGGCAGACTACACTTGGACTATTGTGCTCAGATCTGGTCACCTGGTTTTCAATGTGATGTGGAGAAATTGGAGAGGGTCCAGAGATGAGTGACTAAGACAATATTAGGAGTTTGGAATGCTGGCTATGGAGAGAGGTTTAAGAGATGTGGATTGCAGAGTTTAGTGGATAGGATGAAGAGAGGTGATATGATAGACACGTTTAAGTTAGTGAGAGGATTTTATCAGATTAATCCAGAGGGAATTATAAAAAGAGTAGAAGGTGAGGGGAGAGGGAGAACCAGTGGTCATTCCTAGAAGTTATGTAAAAGTGTGGTGAAGAAGGGCATGAGGAGTAGATTTTTTACATGGAGAATTGTCAGTGAATGGAATGCATTACCAGAATGTGTTGTTAATGCAAGGAGTGTTAAGGACTTTAAGATTCTATATGATAAATATGTTGTCAGTTGAATGAACCTCCCAAGATGAGTCTGTCGACTCCATGGAGGGTTAAATAATAATAATAATAAATATTTATCTATGAAACATATAAGAAACTTTGTTGGAATCGCATGTACTTAAGCGTGAGTGTGCAAAAGAAAAACAAATTTTGTTTTGCTTTTTAAAGATTAAATACAATAAAATACTTTTTATTCATATTTGCATAATTAACTAACCAAGCAATGATTTAAATCTGATTATGCCAAAAATTTTGTACACAAAAAGAGTATTTAAATTATCCATATAAAATTACTGAGAAACTACTTTGTTTTAATTTCTATCAGTTTGCATAAAATTCAATCCAGTTGAAATGAATGTATATATTAATTTACTTAATATTTATTAATATACTCTATTTAAAAAAAAAAATCCATACAGTAAGTCACACAGTATCTGACTAACTTACTATATGAACTTAGTAACTCTCTGTGGCTGATCAACACTGATGGCGAGCTATCAGCCACTAGTTGCTACCACACACTGATTTGGAGTATGAGCTGAATATTAAGTTGCTAATGATTGATCATAATAATTTTCAATTTTATTTTATTTTATGAAAAACAGTGAGACTTGAGTATCTCGACAAATTGAATAACTCATCTTTACATATTTTTCACTTTCTTGATTAAGATCAAGATTTCACTATATGTTCTGATGAGAATTACATCTAGAAAATGAAACCTACCAGGAACTCCTGGTGTAAGGCAAGCTCCTTGACGACGTTCATTTGGTTTGGGAGGAGTTCCACTAAACTGCCTAATTCCAGGATCTGTTCCTTCTGATTCTGTAGTTCCTGTACCACTGGTGTGACTTTGACCCCTGTTATGAACACCATCGTATTGCAAAGGTGGTGGTGGGTGACGTCGAGCATATTCATAGGCACGTAAAAGTTCTTCTTGATTAGAGGATCCTGAAGTCAAACTATGACTATTAGGAGCTAAATGAAAGGAAAATATATTTATTTATATTTATAATAAGTGTGTGGTTGATGTAGTCATTAGTTGTCAATTTGTATTTTGAGCATTTAATAACTTCAGTACTAAATTACATTCTACATTGCATCAAAGAAAAGAAAGTACTATTTAATAATAAATTCATTTTTTTTTTTTTTAAATAGCATACATCTTATCAACTCCAAAAGCTATAGAAGCTTGTCCAGAACAAGATTCTACAAACATTTATGACCCAGAAGAGATACAAGATTGAAATAATGCAGAAGTCATATATTTCCCATAAACAAATCAAAAGGTGTTACACCTTATTACTAAACTACCATGGATTAGAGATAGATGTTGAAAGTTTTTTTCACTTGGGATATACTATAAATTAAAGATGCCAAGAAATTATATTTTTGGTTTCATCCTTTATCCAAGTGTAAGCAAAGTTTGTGTGTGAAGTTTGGAGGACATATTGCTAAGGTAGTCCATAGGATTACTTGGTTATTGAAGAATACATTGACAAGCAGAGATAAGGAAGTAGTTATTCCTCTTTATAAGGCCTTGATACATCCACATCTGGATTACTGTGCTCAACTCTGGTCCCTGGGTTTCTTAGGAATGAAGAAGATTCAGAGGAGAGTGACCAGGATGGTGAGTGACTGGTGGAATGTTCCTTATAAGGATAGTTTGAAGGTATGTGGATTGCAGAAGTTGGTTGATAGGAGAAAAAGAGGGAATATGAGAGAGACATTTAAGTTGTTTAAAGGGTTTTATAGGATAGATGCAGGGAAAATGTTTCAGCACTTAGCTAGAGAGAACAATGGGTCATCTCTGGAAGTTGAATAAAGGTGTGGTCAGTAGGGGTGTGAGGACTAGACTTTTTGCTTGGAGAGTTGTGAATGAGTGGAATGGGTTGCCACAGTCAGGTGTGAGTGCTTTGTCTGTTAATGGGTTCAAGGAGAGGTATGATAGATTGTGTGGATAGATTTGGTTTCCCGCGATGAGTCTTTCGATTCCATGGAGATACCTGCATAATAATAATAAAAAAAAAAGTATTCTTCATGACTGGGTTACTGGTATACAGAGGCTAATGAATGACTTCACATCAATTGCCTTAGTTTCCCATAATGCAAGGCACATATCCTTATATCCCATAATGCATATAAGGAAAGGGCCACTACCCAGAACGGTTTCGATCTTTATTGAGGTCTCATCAATGGGAGCTAGACTCAGAAGATATACCAAGGTTGAAGTAATGCAGAAGTCATATTAGTGGCCTTTCCATAATGCATTATACATGTCTGTAAGGATATGTCCTTGCATTATGGGATACTAAGGCAAATGATGTGAAGCCTCTATATACAAGTAGTGCAGTTGTGAAGATACTTCACTTGTAAACTTTGTTTGCTTACACTTGGATAAAGGATGAAATCCTTTATCCAAGTGTAAGCAAAGATGCCAAGAATATAATTTCTTGGCATCTTTAATTTATAACCAGAAGAGCTGAAATGAAGACATGAAATATTAGATCATTCCATGATGCCTGATGTATCTGAAAACATTACTCATATTTCATACTATAAAAAATGGGAAACTAGGAGAATGTTTTGGAGAAAAAACATAATTTCATGCGACTTGTAATCTCCAATAAGTAGGTGGTGGCAGACATGAATTTTAACACTAAGTGATGAAATTGTATCTACCACAACCATGCATTACTGATATCTAGTGTACACAGTATGAGAAATACATCCCCTTCATTCACTTCTACTCTTTCAACTTACCCCACCCATCTAGGAATCGAATCTGCTTTACCAGGATGAACTTTTACATAGAGCAGCATTTCCCAAACTTTTCCTATGACAGAACACTTCACAAATTCTGAAATTTTCACGGAACACCTTGGTTATTTTTTAATGTATTGATTAATAATTAATTGTTAATTTAGCTGATTTTTATTATTAATTAATAATTAATTAAACATCAATTAAACAAACAATATTAAATTAATTTGTGCTGATTTTCATTGACATATCCCATTCTGATCACCAAAAATTTATAATATTATTATAACTACTTACAAGTGAATGCAGACTTTTTCTCCTATGTGCTGATAGTTTTCCCCCTCCTTTTTGTACATCCTGGAGATCGCTTTGTAGGCTAGTGGGGGATGACTCACTATCTGCTGCATTACAAACACCTTCAATAAGAGATTTCTTAATACCAAAATTAAACAAAGTTCCTTGTCTCTTATTCATATTATAATTTAAATCTGCAGGCCTGAAACTTTTACCCTACAATACGAACTCACGAAGAAAGTATTCAGTATTACTAGATTTGAGAACTGGATACAGACTACCTTGATTTTCAATTTAAAGGGAAAAATTTTCTTTATACTTTCTTACTGATTAGTAACTGACATTTGCAACACAGATGTTATTTTGTTCAGTTTTGAGAACAGAGGATACACAGCCCATTGTTATCATCCACTTGCAGGCAATTTTTATGACCAGTCATAAACAGCGGTATTCCCTTTTCCAAATGATGAAAGGTTTCGATGTGTGAAAATTAATGATAATTCATGAATACTTCCACGTTTAAAAATACATTGCTTGGTCACTAACATTTGCTACACAGATGTTATTAGTTGTTCTGGGTTTGAGCTTTTCGACATATTCATGAATATTATTCTCCTCAGAATATTTCCACTGAAATGTTTATTCATGAAAAATGCTTAGAAAACTAAAATAACAAATTCCAGGAGAACTTCTCACAGAACACTTATTCATCTTCAGTTCGTGAAACCCTGACATACAGGATGGAATAAAAAAAAAAAAGGACATGTACCTTTCTAACAAAAGATGACTACATCAAAATGATTTATGCTATCATTTCAGCAATACTGTTTATATATACTGCATAAATTAGAAACCGAAGATACTGACTATACTGAATAACTGAATGAATTAGTAAATAAAAGTATAAAAAGTTAATTTAAAGAAGAAAAGTTAGAAGAACTTTCCTTCCCTTTTTAAGTACATATGCTATTATTATTCAGGCCTCCATGGAGTCAAAAGACTCATCGTGGGAGGTCCTTCCTAAGAAACACAAAGTCTTGATAGACTTTGTGTTTCTTAGGAAGATCCTCCCCTCCCCCCAAGAAACACAAAGAGATCCCCCCTCCCTAAGAAACACAAAGTCAATCATACCACTCCTTGAACTCATTGACCGTTCCCGCTCTCACCACTCTATCAGGCAATGCATTCCACAGTTCAACTACCCTCCATGCAAAGAAACCACTCCTCACCCTCTTGCTCACAGTTTCCTTTCATAACTTCTAGGGATAGCCTCTTGTCATCATTCCTTCCCACTGTTCAACCAAGCGAAAGAACTCCCCAGTGTCAACCCTGTAACCACCTCTCAACAGTTTAAAATTAAAAGTCTCGATCATATCACCTCTCCTTCTTCTATCCACCAAACTCTGCAGCCCACATTCCCTCAGATGATCGCCATAACTATCATTGTACAGTCCTGAAACCATCTCTCTCTTATCTGCCTTTGTACCCTTTCCACAGTTAATTTATCCCCTTCAAATCCTGGGGACCAAATCTGAGAACAATAGTGCAAGTGTGGTCTGATCAGGGTCGTATACAACGGAATGATAACTGTTTTATCTCTGCAGGTCAGTGTCCTTCTCATTATTGCAGTAATCCTCTGTGTTACCTTCACCACCTTTGCAGTATGTCCCCTAAATTTCAGGTTACTATCAATCATCAACCCCAGATCTCTTGTCTCCCCTACTTCCTCCAGTATTCCTCCCTTAGAGTATGCAGTGCCCCATCGATGTTTCCCAAACATCAAGACCTTACATTTTGCTGTATTAAACTGACATCCCCCATTCATTTGCCCATCTATCAGATTATTCAAATCCTCTTGTAGGGCTGCTGCATCTGCACTATTACTAATAATCCTTCCAAGCTTCGCATCATCTGCAAACAACTGAATATCTCCTTGCAATCCACTGACAATGTCATTGATATAAAGGTTAAACAATATAGGTCCCAGTACTGAGCCCTGTGGGACCCCACCTTGTAACCCTCTGCTTCCTTGAAACTGCCCCACCACACACAACTCTCTGATACCTATCAGACAGCCAATCCTTAATCCAGTTGACCAATCTGACATCCAGACCCACGTGCTGCAACTTAAATATCAGCTTATCATGTGGCACCCTGTCAAATGCCTTCGTTAAGTCTAAGAAAATGGCAGTATATGCCATTCCCTCATCTAATGCTCTTGTAACTTCACCATAAAAAGCTAGCATATTGCTATACCAAGAGCGCCACTTCACCAATCCATGTTGACTCTCACACATAACATTACCATCATTTGCTCAATGCTGTATACGGTCCTTCACTACCTTCTCCAAGATCTTACTAACTATTGATGACACACAAACTGGCCTATAATTAGACCTGTCCAGTCTGCTACCGCCCTTATGCAATAGCATTATCTTACCTTCCTTCCATTCCATGGGCACCTTTCCTGCAGCCAGAATTTCATTGAAAAGCCAGGTCAACGGTACTGTCAGTTCCCTAGCATATTCTCTCAAAACTCATGGTGAAATACCATCCAGTCCCACAGCTTTACAGACATCCAGAGTACTCAGTATTTGAAACACACTCTCCTCCTGTACCTCTAAACCTCAAACCTGCCCTATCCCTCTAGCATTAAAACTGACTCCTCCAGGATGAAATACTCCAATAAAGTGTTCATTGAACAAGTCCACTATGTCCTCTGCATCAGTCACTCTATTCCCATTTTTATCCCACAATATCATTCTTCCACAGTCATTTCTCCTCCTACTGGTCCCATATCTAACAAATTCCCTAGGATTTTTTTTGGATCTTAGGGCTGATCTCCTCTCATATTCCAGTTTCATCTTCCTTACCATACTAGTCACTCTTCTGGCCTGTGTCTTATACTCTTCATGCATCTTCACTTGTCTCCTTATATCTTTTCCACAGCCTCTTTTTCACATGCAATTCCTGTTTAATATTGTTTGTCATCCACTTTACTCCAAATTATGTCCTCTTGTTCACTCGTGGTATACAACTTACCATTGCTGTTAACAAATATTCTTTCATAATTTCCCAAGCACTAATGATTTCCCGGCCTTCCAATTCCTCCCTCCATGAAACTTCCCCAAGTTGACGTCTTAGACTATTATAATCACCTGCTTATAATTCCACATACGTTCCCATCTCTTTGATACTCCTGCATGTCTATTCATTTTCCAAGTCAAAACCATATGGTCACTCTCTCTCCAACTGGTGGGAGAGATGTCATCTGAGTTATTATCAACTCTTCTGATGCTATAACCAAATCCAAAACTCTTGAACCTCTTGTTCCCTCTGTTACATGTTGCCTAAGACATTTGTCCCTCAAGAATTCTAGAAATTCCATTCCCTTACTGCTACATGCATCTTCCTCTTCCCAGTTTATACTAGTTAAAATCTTCCATAGCAATCATTATTCTTCCACTTGCCAAACTCAACTGTCTAAACATTTCCTGTTCCCCACCCTCTGTACTTCTGGGTCTGTAGCAACACCCCACTAAATATCCTGTCTTGCCCACCTCTACCTCACACCATATGCTTTCAAAATCTTTAGTGTCACTGCCTTCCAAAGTCTCCACTCTTAGAGGACATAGGTCGTCACTTATCATAAGCAGTTCTCCACCACCACGCTTTCCCTTCCTATCCTACTGAAAAATGCTGTACCGAGCTACTTCTATTCCTGTTATTATATCCTCTTCTGTCAACCACGTCTCAGTAATCCCAATAATTTTTGGCCAGGCTGATGCTATCTGCACCACCAATTCCTCTCCCTTATTCCGGATACTCCTGGCATTAGTATCTAACATATAAATGCCGTTGTTTCTATACCTAGCATTATTCCCCTCTAGACCCCACTGGGCTCAGTGTTACCTGATGTCGTCCCCCTTCTCCCAACTACCCATTCCTACAAGAGGCCACCTCCGCTACCATCCTCCTTGGGACACACTGACTTTTTCAAAACAGCAATCTCTCCAGATGCTTACGTCCTTACTCATTCAAATGTAAGCAGTCTCTTGCATACAATTCCTCTCTGTCCTCAAATGCACTCCAAGCATCCACATATTCCAGTCCTCTCTTGTCACACATTCTAGCTATTATATCATTCAATATTACTGCTCTTCTGCTCAGTTCATCATTATCATACCTAGGCAACACACACATACACTATTTTTCCTCTCTGCGTCTTCTTTCGTACCACCTCTCATATCTCTTGCTGCCCTATTTACACCACCACTGAAGTCATTTGTTCCCACCATCACAATCATCTCATCCACCCTTTTACCTTTCTTAACTGCCAAAGCCACCCTTTCTGTCATTTCTCCTGGCAAACACTCCTCACGCATCCTATTTTGAACACCACGGATCATTGAGTCGCCATACATTATACCTCTTACCATTCCCTCTCTCCTATTGTTTCCATTTTCTCCTCTTCTTTCATTCCCATACCTCTCTCGAAAACGACCTCGCACGATGAGTCTTTTGACTCCATGGAGGCCTGCATGATGATGATAATAATAATAAAGTGCTTAAGTATAAAGAGCTAATAAGCTTCATTTCGGCAATGAAAACATTACTTAAATTAAGGGGATATTAAATCCCACATAGTTTTAAAGCCGAATAAGAAACTTAAAGATTGGAATCAGAGAGTTTCTTGCTGAATATAGTAAACTATAAAGTATCGGCGAACACTTAGCGTGAGCTAATGCAAATGACCCTAGTACGTAGTACAATACCGGACGACTCGTTGCAAAGGGGGGGAAAGTTCAGATCGCTATTCTTAGGTATTTTCCATAATGTAAAAACACATGGATGTATGCTGTTATTACATTATGGAGGGAGGTCACTACCCAGACCAGTTTCAGCCTTTTTTTAGGCTTCATCAGTGGGTAGCTAGACCTAATAATACCAAAGTGTATAGCGAAAAGAACTTATATACTCTGCTATACGAGTTTCCAAAGAGGTGCAACCATTAAGTTACATAAATATAAAGAGCTAATAAGCTTCATTTCGGCGATATAAACAATATTTTAAATTAAGGGGATATAAAAACTCCTTTGCAACGAGTCGTCCGGTATTGTACTACGTACTAGGGTCACCTGCATTAGCTCACGCTAAGTGTTCGCCGATACCTTATAGTTTACTATATTCGGCAAGAAACTCTCTGATTCCAATCTTTGAGTTTCCTATTCGGTTTTAAAACTATGTGGGATTTAATATCCCCTTAATTTAAGTAATAATAAAGAGTTTTAATTAGGTAACAGTATATACATCAAATATTGATGGGTGCTTATTAGAGAGGCAAGCAAAACAGCTTCCATATATATATATATATATATATATATATATATGTACAACTGAAAGTCATTTATTAGATATTTCGGATTTTTTTTTAATTGATATAAAAAAATGATTTTCACTAACCTTTGACAGTTCCATGCTACGACACAGAAAATAACACCAATGGCCTCTCGTCCATAAGAGCTGCATTATTAAAAGTGAAATGGACTGTAAAGTTAGTGTTATCCAGTGGCAGCTCATCCATGAGGTAGAGCTGCATTGAATGCAGCTCTACCTCATGGATGAGCTGCCACTGAATAACACTAACTTTGCAGTCCATTTCACTTTTAATAATGAGAATGAGAGAAATAGTGAAATTGGTCAAGTAAATAGTGCCTAACTTTTCCCTCAAGGATGGTACATTACTAGAAGTTAGGAAAGCCATGAGTTATCATTTTAAGCATTATTATGTTGTATTCTAGATTAAACAACTGACAGTTTTTAACATTCCACTTAGACCTAATAATACAAATGTTCTGTTTGTGTATTTTTGATACTTCAGAAATTAAGAAGTAGCAGGAATTCATAAGCAAGAATGATGTAGTTTGTATTTGCTGTTTTTATGAACAAGTTGTATTCACATGTTGCTTAATTGACCAAGTAGTGTCTCTGTTCTTCAACTAACCAACTGTGATTTCAAGCCAGAGATGTCAATGAATGTCTTTAGATCAGTGGTTCTTAACCGGTGTAGCCCGGAACACTTGTGTTCCGAAAGAACTGGTTACAAGTGTTCTGCCAGTGAAAGATGTCACATGACACAGTTCTGAGTGTAATTGGCTACTCTGATCCTAACAATTGAAGGCTGCTATGTGCATTGATTTCTAAACCAATAGACTGCTAGGCTCTATTAAAAGGTTACAAATCCATTTGTAAAGGATTTGTTACCCTAGCAAAAAAAATAAACCCAAATATTATATCTATGTACTGTTTTTTGGAGAGAATCCCTAGTTTCAATAACATTACCGGCAACATTAAAACCTGTACCTGTACCTGTACCAGACGAAGTTGTAAATATGGTAAATTACATCAAGTCCTTTAAAAAGCATGCCTTTTAAAAAAAACTTTGCATATATGTGAAAGCCAAGTACAAATCTTTACTTTTGCACACTGAAATAAGATGGTTATCCAGGGGTAACGTGCTATTCCGAATTTTAGAACTCAAGAATGAATCATTGTCCTTTTTTCAAAGTTAAGGTACAGATGCTTTTGTAAAATGTCTTTAAAATGATATTTGGTGTGCTAAAATGGCATATTTAGCCAATATTATTAATTACTTAAATAGCTTTAATACAAGTATCCAAGGGAAAAAATGAAAATATTTTGACCTCCACTAACAAACTGTCAGCTTTTCAGAAAAAAATACAGTAGATATGTTTCCATTGCTCCTTAATAAAAATGTTGAGGGAATTATTTCCGTTATAACAGAACATTTAACAATATTGAAAGAAAAGATTTCAAGTTACTCTCCTTCCTTAAATACACACAATTATGACTGGATATGAAATTTATTTGGCACAGTTAATACATCAAGTTGTGAATTTTCATTACAAGAAGAACAACAATTAGTTATTTTGTCAGCGAATCGTATTCTAAAAATGAAATTCTCTGAAATAACTCTTCAGGAATTTTGGATTTTTGTCAAACTGAATACCCAGCTCTCCCCACAAGGGCACTGAAAATTTTGTTACAGTTTTCAACATCATATTTGTGTGAGCTTGGTTTCTCAATATTAACCAATATAAAAACTAAAAAGCATGGAATGCTTACTAATATAAACAAAGAGATGAGGGTAGCTATATCACATATTAGACCTGATATTGCTGAAATCTGCAAAAGCCAAGGCTCAAGTGTTGCATTAAAATAAGTTCCATTTATATAAAAACCAAGTCCATGCATATTTCATTGTTAGTTTTATGACCGTAATGCTTTTGGTGTTAAACCAAATTTTTCTTATAATCAAACGTGTTCCATGACGTCGAAAGGGTTAAGAACAACTGTTTTAGATTATTATTATTATCCAAGACCTCATTGAATCAAAGACTCATCTGGGAGGTCCTTTTATCGCACACACAGCTCATCATACCGTACCTTGAACACATTCAAACTTATTGCAGACACCACACACTCTCAGGCAAGGCATTCCAATCATTCACAACTCTGCACAAAAAAAACCTGCCTCTCACTCCCACTTTATACAGTTTCCAGGGATGACCTCTGGTTCTCTCCCGATCTCCCACCATTTTCTGTAGAACCTCTCCAGCATTGATCCTATAACAAACCCTTACCAACTTGTAGGTCTCTATCATATCTCCCCTCTTACTCCTGTCCACCAGACTCTGCAAATTACATCTTCTCAATCTTTCCTCATACACGACATTCCAGAGGTCAGAAACCATCTTAGTCAATCGCCTGTGGACCCTTTCCAACATCTCTTCATCCTTCTGAAAACCAGATGACAAAATCTGGGCAAAATAGTCCATGTGTGGCTTAATCAAAGCCTTATACAACGGAACAAGAATCCCCCTACTTCTACACATCAATGTCGTCTGCATCATTCCTAGAAGCCTTTGTGTTGTCATCACAATTTTGGCTATGTGTACCCTAAATTTCAGATCCTTATCCACTATCACCCCCAGATCTCTTATTTTTTACACCTCCAACAATATATCCTCACCAAGCATAAATTCTGCATCTCATCTTTGTTTTCCAAATTTTAAAACCTTACATTTTGCAACATTGAACTCACATCTCCATTTCCGTGCCCAATCACTCAATTTATTCAAGTCTTCTTGTAAGGCCACAACATCTTCACTACTCTTCATGGTTCATCCCAACTTTGCATCATCTGCAAACAACTGAATATCTCCATCCAAATCTTCACCTGTATCGTTAATATACAAGGTAAACAGTAACGGCCCCAAAACAGACTCCTGAGGCACTCCACTAGTGACTTTCCTTTTCCTGGATATCGCTCCCCCCAAACACAACTTGTTGATACCTATCAGATAGCTAGTCTCCTATCCAATACACTAATCTAATATCCAACCCCATCTGCTCTAGTTTGACTGTCCACTTATCATGAGGTACTCTATCAAAAGCTTTTGCGAAATCCAAGTATATTACTGTGTATCCTTCTTCCCTGTCCAAGGAAGCAGTCACCTTATTGTAATAAGTAAGTAGATTACAAAAACATGAACTTCCTTTAGCAAATCCATGCTGTCCATCAAAGATAATACCAATGTTGTCAACCCAACTCTGGATCCTAGTTCTCACAAGCTTCTCCAACAATTTAACCACAACACTTGACACACAGATAGGCCTATAGTTTGATTCTTGAGTTCAATCACCTCCTTTATGAAGTGGCACAATCTTACCCTCCTTCCACTCCTTAGGGACTTGACCAAGTGCAAGACTCGCATTAAAAAAATATATCAAGACAGGTGTTAACTCCATGGTACATTCCTTCAGAATACGTGGCGATATATTATCAAGTCCCACAGCCTTATTAACATCCAGTTTACTCAACTCTCCATACACCTCTTTCTCACTTACAGTCAGTCTCTCCTCCCCATCATCTACTGCTCTCAATCTCTACATGAAGTCACATTCACAAGATTGAAAGATCTTTATGAATTGTTCATTAAATATCTCCACCACACATTCTATAACAGTTTTTATACCATTTTCTCTTATCAATGTCATCCTTCCATAATCATTCTTTCTTTTGTTGGCTACATATCGAAAGAATTCCTTAGGATTCTTTTTGGCTTCATTAGCTAACTACTGTTCACCTCTCTTTAGCTATCCTTATCAACCAAGTTACCCTCCTTGCCTGGTCTTTGTAGACCTCATGGAATTGGTTATTTCCACGTCACTTAGGCTTCCTCCACAATGCCCGCTTTCTCTGTATTGCATGGTTAATTTCTTTATTTATCCATCTCACACCTACCTTATTTAACCTTCTCACCCGTGGTATACATTTAGACATTGCATCCACTAAATATTTTTTGAAAATCCCCCAAGCTGCATTGATCTCTTTTCCAGCTAACTCCTCATTCCATGCTACACCTGCAAGTTGTCTCCTGAGCTCTTCATAATCACCCCCCTTGTAGTTCCACATATACCCTTTTTTCACAGGGGTCCTTGCACTGCTGGCAACCACCCAAGTAATCACCTCATGGTCACTTTCACCAATTGGTGGATGATTTGATACCTCATTGATAATTACATCCTCCGATGAGATGACCAAATTCAAGACCCTTAATCCTCTTGTGCCCTCTGTTACATACTGTCTGAGGTAGTTATCCCTCAAAAACTCAAGAAACTCATTTTCTTTACTTCCAGTTGCTATCTCTTCATTCCAGTCTATAATGCCATAATTAAAATCGCCAATAATGATCACTCTTTTCTTATTTGCTTGGCTACTTTGATTATGCATTTCATAGTCACTACCATCCACATTACCTGATCTATAACAACATTCAACCAAGTATTTGATTCCATACACCTCTATCTCACATCATACTGCCTCAAAACCACTGGCACTATTTCCCTCTTGCATCTCTACTTTGTATGGACATAACTCTTTCTCTATCATCAATAGCACTCCCCCTCTCTTTTTACCCCTTTTATCCTCACGAAACACATCATACCCTTCCATCTCTATTCCTGTCAAGATGTCGTCCTCTTCCAACCATGTCTCACTTATTGCGACAATCTTTGGGTGAACAGACGCAATTGATGCAACCATTTCATCTGCCTTGTTTCTTATACTTCTAGCATTTGTAGACAAACACAACAGCTCATTTCTGGATCTACAGCTAGTACCACTGATACCACTCACTTGATGTTATCTCTTCATGCTCCACTGGGGCCATTTCCCTTCTGCTTATTCATTTTAAAACCCTTTTTAATTCCAACTGTTTCCTCTTGATCCCAGGTCATCCCATTTCTTTCCTGTCTACACATGCTCTCACCTTCTCTCGGAGCATCCACCTTTCTCACACTGTGTACCCCTGTCCACTCACTCTACTCACTTCTCTATCTTCCAGCAGCAGTCTCTCCAAGCGACTCACACCATAACCACTCAAATACAGTTCACTTCTTCCTTCGAACTCATTCCACACATTAACAAACTGTACTCCAATCTCCTCACACATTTCAGCCAGCATATCATTCATAATCCTTGCTCTCCGCCTCATCCTACCACAGTCACACCTAGGCAACACGCTGACTACCTTTCCTGTCATACTATTCTCTTTTATCCTTCTAAGCAGCTTCCTGACATCCATTCTGAGTTGCTCTTTGTCGTCTGTCAAATCATTCATGCCGATTAAAAACCATCAACTCCTTTGCTCGCTGTCTCGCTGTCTCCTCATATCCAATGCCTCAATCACTCTACTCCTTTTTACTGCCTAGAAAGCATACCTTGTGCATCCTATCATCCAGCACACCTTTAATAATGGAGTCGCCATATAATACCACTCGCTTATCTTTCGTTAACTCTTTCGTGCCATCATGATTAGTTTTAATAGTTTTTACCGGAATTTTCTTAATTTCATTCCTCATCCATTTCATCTCTTTCCTCATCCAATCCAATCCAATCCAACTTCCTAATTCTCGACGACGTCTTCTCACTTTAACTCGCATTCATCCTTCTGTGCTTCCGTACTTTTGGTTCAACATGTGTCCGACTTTCGCTATCATTCATTCTTTCGATTTTTTCCACTTTGGATTCCTGCCTCACGCCATTTTCAGTTTCATTTGTTCTCTCAATTTCAATTCTTTCTGCCCCTCTCGCCTCACTTTTGTCCTTATTAACATCTGTTACGGTTTTTAAATCACTCGTTTTCTTTTTTACTGATTTTTTAACATTCTTTCACCTCTCCTTCACACCATCCTTCTCTTTCGAATGCATTCATTTTCCCTGCGACATTCTCACTACTAACACTTTCTGTCATTAATTTCATATTTGCATTCATCAATTCCTCGTTCAGGTCACAATTCACACACACCTTCCTTCCATCTGTCCTAAACATCCACAAATCATTTATGTAATCGAAAGAATACATATAACACACCTCACACTTAACGAAACGACTGAAATCTAAGTTAAAGTCACGGAATGACAGAGCCACCACAATGTTTAATCTGCCGGTTAACACTCCAAAGTCTAATAATAACAACAATTCGTAATTAAGTTTAAGCGAAACAAAATCCCCCACACTAATAATAATGGTAAATGATTTATTGTCTGATGAAAGATTACCACCCTGCTTACTATTTAAGTTCCATATTCAGTTTCTAGAGCAGAGAAATTCTAAATTATCTTACCCTCTGGCCATCCTGCAGTATTAATGTATAATATGATTATAACCTTTTGTGGATGGGAAGCACATAAAAAAATTAATAAGGTCTCCGTGTTGCAACATTGCCCATACCAAAGTGTAAACAGTGAATATTGTGTATTCTCTTAATAACATTAAAAAGAATTTTTTAAATTCCACTTCTAAATAGGTATATAGTAAAATTTCAATCAATTTAGAATATGATTTTGAAAATTATGAAGATATAACAAAATGACTAAGTCATCATCATCATCAAATTCCTGCCATGTACCCACAAGGAGTGTACAGGATATAATAGTACTACATGAAAAAATTATATCATTACTAACTTCCTATCTACAATTTTCCTCCAAATCAGTCTGTTACTTGTCAAGACTCCAACATTATCAGATCTTATATTTCTATCGTCTAAGGCACTTTGTACCGTATCAATCCACCTATATCTTGGTCTTCCTCTGGGTCATTTTGCTGCCAACCTGGCAGAGAACACTTGTTTTGCTAATCTTTCCTCGCCCATTCTGTTTAGGTGACCATACCACCTGAGATTAGCTCTGCTAAAGCATTCTTGGATGCAGACAATGTCAAGTTCTTTCCTAATATCCTCATTTTTAATATGATATTGCCATTGATGCCATCTGTTCACGCCTATAATCTTTCTCAGGACTCTCATATCTGCGGTCTCTAGTCTTTGGTCAAGTGTTTTACTTCTGACCCAGCTCTCAGATCCATAAGTTAAAAGTGGTTTGAACACTGTCTTGTATACAGCTAATTTAGTGTTCTGACTAATTTCTCTCTTATTCCATATGAATTTATTCAATTGACTTCCTACCATACCAGCTATACCTTTGTTGATTCTGTTGTCAATTTCCATATTTAATTTACCATCTTCACTAAAAATCGTGCCTAAGTAGCTGAAATATTTTACTTGTTCCACAGATTCTCCATTTACAACAGAGTTGACATTTTCAATAATTCTGCCTATTTTCATTGTCTGTCTTTTTATTGCTGACCTTCATACCATATTTATTACAACAGCTATTCAATTTAGTCAGAGAATCTTGCAGACTTGTAGCGGATTTATTTAGAAGTATAACATCATCCGCATAAAGCAAAGAGCTAACATTAACATCTCCAATTTTGATAGCATGTTTATTACCACTTTCCTTCATAATGTGATCCATATAGATAATGAATAACAAAGGGGATAATGTACATCCTTGTCTCACACCAGATTTAACATTAAACAATCTTCCTGTACTTCCTTCAATTCTAACTGCTGAATTACAACTGTATAGTCTCTGGGAAAAATCCCCATTGACACCGTATAACTGCAGCGTACTGAATAGCTTCTCTCTTGGCACCTTATCATATACCTTTTCCAAATCGACAAAACTTAAATACAGATCTTTGTTATATTCCCATGCTTTCTCGACTATTTGTCGTAAAGTGAAGATCTGATCCTGACAGCCTCTGTTTGGCCTGAATCCAGCTTGTTCTTCACCAAGCTTTTCTTCCACAATTCTTCTCAACCGTTTCTCAAGTATACTTGAGAAACGGTTGAGAACTTTGGCCGCTTGGTGTCGCACTGATTAGATCGTCGGCTTGTCGAGAGCGCCTGAAAAGATTAGTATTATTTTGTGTTAACATTAGATATTTTACTAGAATTTTAAGTAGTATTGTTTGCTTTTTGTTTCTTGGTGTGTCTGTACAATTTTTGCGTGTTTTCTGTTATTTTAATCATTATTTTTAAGAAAAGAAAGCGCACACATGGCACCGATAAAGAAAAAAATGGCGGCCAGATCACCATGTTTGTTTAAGAGTTTTGATGTAAACGAATTTATGCAATGTGCTGTCTGTGAGATGTATGCCTTGCGAAGAGCGGTGGGAGTCTGGTTAGAAAGTGATAGTGGAGTTAATATGTGTAAAAAGTGTAAAGAGAATGAGGACTTCAAGCGTGTTTCGTGTGTCGAGAGCGATATCGTGAACGATAGTCAGAATGTAGAAAATGGCGGTGTGCTAGAGAATTGCGTGGTAGTGCCAGATAGGTGTCAGAGCATCGCTGAAAATGTAATTGAAGGTGGAAACACAGAAAGAATGGATGATTTAATCGATAATGAAAATGGTGAGATAAATGCGAGTAGTGAAATTGCCCATTTGAATGGTGCCATACACAGAGCTAAAAGAGAACTGGACCGTATGGAAAAATGTGTGTTGAACGTACCGACAAATAACCGGCGAAAGTCTGTGACGGCAAATAATAGAATGTTTGCAAACGTCAATAAAATGAAGGAGCAAGTGCTGTATGGGATTCGCTATTAAGAGGCGTAATAATTGAGAGTTTAACAAAGTCGTACCAGCCGGGTGCGATCATAAAGGACGTCAGCGAATCTATTCGACTGCAAAAACAGAGGGTGAAAGAGATGATAATCGTGGCAGGAACGAATGATTTAAAACAGGACAAAATGGAAATGATAGATGATGTGAGGGAGTTGTTTGAGGTAGCAAAAGAGAAGAGTGAGAGAGTTAGGATGGTGAGTATCTTACCGCGGCATGACAGTGAAGTGTTTAGAAGGAGGGCCATAATTGCCAATGACTTTATGCGTGGTTTATGCATGGAGAGTGGTGTGGAATTTGTGGATGTGTGGAATGAGTTCGATGGGCGAAAGGACTTATATAAGATGGATGGATTGCATTTGAATGGAGTTGGTGTACGGAGACTTGAAAGAGTGTTGATGAATGATGTGGAAGTGGATGTACAGACTCAGGGAAACTAGATTTATTAAGAGGGGGGGGGGGAGTAGATATGCTGACTTTAGGGGGGCAGTTAAGTGTATGAATGAGTATATTATGCCCGAGCGAGTACGACGGACAACAAATCAGAATGGGATAGTTAGTATAAGGCATCAAAGTAAGGATGGGACAAATGGGCTTCTGCGATCCATGTACACTAATGCCAGGAGTATTAGGAACAAGAAGGAAGAGTTTTTGGCCATGGTTGGCACTTCCAGGCCAGAGGTTGTCGGTATTAGTGAAACATGGCTGACAGAAGATGATAAAGCTAGTGGGATTGAATGCGACGGGTATAGCGTGTTCAGGAGTGACAGGGTGAATAAAAAGGGGGGAGGAGTGTTATTGATGATAGCTGATGATCTTCAGCCAAGGAGTATAGAAGTTGAACTGCATGATGGGGAAAAAAGCACATTTGAGGCTGTTTGGTGTGAGATACAATCCAGCAGAACAAAATATACAATTGGGTGCTGCTATAGACCGGGTGATGGAGTGGATGGTGGGGATAGTATGAATAAGCAAATAGAAGAAATGAGTGGAAGGAGGGTAATTATTATGGGTGATTTCAATTATGGTAACATTGACTGGAAAGAGGAGAGGGCACATGGGAGGAAAGAATTGGATTTTATGCGGTTATTAAGGGACAACTATCTACGGCAACATGTATTGGAAAATACCAGAGGGCAGAGAGTGCTGGACCTAGTAATTGCAACCGAGAATGTGGCTGTAATGAACATGACCATGTTGCCACCAATTGGTGAGAGTGACCATAAAGTCATGACTTGGGAGGTTGCTAAAGGAGTCGAATTTACAATTAAGACAGGGTACATGTGGAATTACCGGGCTGGTAAGTATGACAAGCTTAGGTGTGTGCTTGGCTCAATGCCATGGCATGTAAAACTGCAAGGGATGGATGTTGATAGTGCATGGGAGGTGGTTAAGAACTGTTTGCAGGAGGCAATGGTTGACTGCATACCAAGAGTCCGAATAATAAATCAATTAGGGGTTAAATGGATGAATAACACTATTAAGCTTGAGCTGCAAAAAAAGAAACAATTGTGGAGGAAATTTAAGGAGAAGGGTGACCATCAGGCGCAGGAACAGTATAAAGCTCAGGCCAGGATGGTAACAAGGGTGGTAAGAAAAGCAAAAGCAGATTACGAAAGGAAATTGGCCACGCAGGCTAAAGAGAATCCCAAACAGTTTTTTCAATATGTTGCAAGTAAAAGGAAAAATGCTCATGGTAGAATGATCTTAAAAAATGCTGAGGGTAGGGAGGTAACCGAATCAGTCGATAATGTGGAATTACTGAGCGAGCACTTTGCAAGAGTATATCATCCAGGTAGTGACTTTGCAGGAATGGAAGAACCAACAGCTTATACTGGAATTGTGATGAATGAAGTAGAGGTAACTAGTCTATTACAGAACCTCAATGTCAATACATCTGTGGGATTGGATGGTATACCAGCTCGTGTCGTACGTGAAGCGGCCAAAAAATTGTCAGTGCCCTTGACCATTTTGTTTAATTTGAGCCTCAGGACTGGGTCAGTCCCAAGGGGGTGGAAAGAGGGGAAAATAGTTTCACTGCACAAAGGTGGTTCCAAGGCTGCTGTTGAAAATTACCGGCCAATCAGCATAACAGGAATCATTATCAAGGTCTTAGAGAAAATAGTCAAGAGGAAAATACAAGATTGGATAGAAGAAAATGGGATACTGTATCGGGGACAGCATGGTTTTGTGAAGGGTAGGTCATGCCTCAGTAACTTGCTCACGTATTATAACACAGTGACGGCTGAACTGGATAAGGGTAATGGGTTTACGGTGATTCTACTGGACCTTGCCAAGGCCTTTGACAGGATACCACATGGAATTCTAATCAGTAAATTGGGGCATATGGGGATGGACATAGGGTTGGTGAGATGGATAGGAGGGTGGTTGACGGAGAGATATCAGAGAGTGGTTTACTCAGGAGTAGAGTCCACAAGACGGCCTGTGACTAGTGGTGTGCCACAAGGATCTGTTCTTGGACCATTGCTGTTTAATTTGTTCATAAATGATATAGGAAAGGATCTGAGAGGAACAGTTCATTTGTTTGCGGATGATGCGAAGTTGGGTAGGGCAATAGTGAATGCAGATGACGTCAAAATTTTGCAGGATGATTTGGATAGATTGGAGGTCTGGGCTAAGGAGAATGGATGTCAGTTTAATGTGGCAAAATGTAAGGTTATGCATTTTGGGGTGAAAAGATTGGCGGCAGTTTACTGCATTGGTGGAACCCTGCTCCAGGAAATTGATGAGGCACGAGATTTAGGAGTGTTGGTAGATAAGGAATTGAAATTTAGGGGACACATTGCAAAAGTGGCCAAATCAGCTCATCAAATCACTTGGTTGCTGAAGAATACGTTGACAAGCAGAGACAAGCAGGTTATTGTTCCTCTGTATCGAGCCTTGATAAGACCCCATCTAGACTACTGTGCTCAGATTTGGTCACCTAGGTTTCTTCTTGATGGGGAGGAGGTGGAGAGGATCCAGAGGCGAGTGACCAAGATGATAGCAGGTCTGTGGAATGAACAGTATGAGAACAGGTTGAGGATTTGTGGGTTGCAAAAATTGGTTGATAGGCGGAGGAGGGGAGATATGATTGAGACATTCAAATTACTGAAGGGTTTCTATAAAATTAATTCAGAAGATATTTTTGAGAACAGGGCTGGTTGTGGGAGGACTAGGGGACATCAATGGAAACTGGGCAAAAGTGTGGTTAGTAAAGGTGTTAGAGCTGGGTTCTTTACTTTTAGAGTAGTGAATGAGTGGAATGCGCTCCCCGAGTCTGTGGTGGATGCTGTGACAGTGAATGAGTTTAAGGCGAGGTATGATAGATACTGTATGAATGTCAAATAGTTGTGATGAATATGATTTGGGGCCTCCCTCGATGAGTCTAATGACTCCCTGGAGTTGCCCGTAATAATAGTAATAATAATAGTAATACTTGCATAGATTTTGCCAGGAACACTCAGTAGGGAAATACCTCTGTAATTCTCACATTCAGTTTTATTTCCCTTTTTACATATGGGTACTATGAGAGCTCGACTCCAATCATCAGGAATTCGTCCCTCTGTCCAGGCTTTCTGAACTATGCAGTGCAGCCACTGTAAGACTCTTATACCACCATACTTCAGCATTTCTGGTCGAATATCATCTACTACTGCTGCCTTTCCACATTTCAAGCCTTTGATGGCTTTTTCAACTTGAAGTATGGATATGTATTCCTGACTGCATGCCTGGTCAGTGTTTTTTACCACTGTGCTGTCATCACTGCTTGTTTCATTTAGCCGTTTTTCAAAGTAATTACTCCATACTTCAAGGATATCTTTTTCTCCAGTTTTAATGTCAACTTTATCATCTCTAACTCCTTTTACAGCACTCTTTCCTCCATTCCTAAGCTTCTTCAACAACCTCCAGAATATTTTGCCACCTTCTTGATATTTATTTTCTATATTCTTGCCAAAGTCCTCCCATGACTTTTGTTTAGCTAGTTTTACACAGTGTTTAGCATTCTTGCATTTGTCTCTATATTCTCTAAGAGCACAAGCTGACTTATTTGACAGGAACTTTTGATATGCTTTCTTCTTTTCCTTCACTGCCTCTTTAACTTCCTGTGTCCACCAGGGAGTTCTGATTTTTTTATCCTTGCAGACAACCTCACCACATGCTTCTCTGGCAGAATCAATCAATGTTTTCTTCAGAGTTTGCCACTGAATCTCCAAGGTTTGATTCCTGTTCTCAAACTCTTTCATTTTTTCTTCAATAATCTTTGTGTATTTTAGTCTACTATTCACATCTGAGAGCTGCTCAACTTTTATTCGCTTTAAAACTTTCTTACATGTTATGTTATTTTTTTCAATATGGAATTCAATTTTATCCTGCTCAAGACTAAATAGTGATCACTTCCAATTTCAAATCCTCTTTACACTCTGGTGTCCTGCACCAGGGAGAAAACATCACCATCAACAATAACATAGTCAATGAGACTTTTCTTATTCCTAGCCTCTTCTCTTGAATTTGTGCACATTTTTATGTTGGAACATGGTGTTAGTAATAACCAGTCCATGTCCTGAGCAGAAATCCAACAGATATTTGCCATTATTATTAGCTTTGCTCTTTTCTCCAAATTTTCCCAAAATATTTTTGTATGTCTGACAATCATTTCCTACTCTGCTATTTAGATCCCCAATAAGGACCAACTTTTTCTTTTTCATTGTGTCAGTCACTTTCTTTAAAGCTTCAAAAAATTCCTCCACTTCTACCTTAGTAGAACCTTCTGTGGGACCATAGGCAGAAAATAAGTCTCATTGTCCAGTTCCCCATTCTCATATTTGCCCACATTACTCTACTTGAGACTGACTGCCATTCATGAAAATTAGCCTCATATTTTGTGTTGAATACTATGGCTACTCCTTCTTTTCCTTGATTGTCATTGCCTGAATATAACATTTTGTATTTATTGCTCAGAAAGATCTCACCAGTTTGGGTCTTTTTTTGTTTCAGTCACCCCTATTATGTTGATCTAGTACTTATCTAATTCCTCAGCTAGCTCCATTTCTTTGCCATTCAGGCTTCTTACGTTGATAGTACTGATCTTTAACTCTGGTGATGTTGAGTTGGGGTTTGTTTTCAGATTTGTTTCAGAAATGACTAAGTTAGAATGAATATTATAATGCTTGGAAATTTAAGGTTTAATAGGCTTAATATGAATAAGGTTATTCATTAAGTATAGTCTCTGGGAAAAATCCCATGTTACTCCTCTTAAACACTATTATTATAATTACGGCTATTATAGCCTGTTTTTGTTTAGGAGTATCCCTTATTTAAACACATAGCCCTACACTCATTTCCGACAAAAGTTCCAAGGACGGTCACACGACCGAAACGGTTCCACACCCCGTTAACCCTGCCCCAGTTGCCACATAAGTTTACCCTTCCTCCCCTTCCCCCCCACAAAAATGCTCCCTAATTCAAAATAATATATGCATACATTTATATATATATATTATTAATATTAACCCAGGTTATCCAAACTTATTTTCCCGCGTCTAAACACACCCCCACGCTCCCCCCTCTTCCCCCCTGTTTGTAAACAACCACTCTGAGATCATGGAAGTGGAAGACATCGTAGAATCAAAAAAAGGTATGTACCAAATTTTTCTACCTCTTTTATTGTACCTTAATTGCCTTCTATACTCAACAATAATGCCCTAAATATATATACCCCTCTTGAGTATTGATTGCCAATATATTTAAATAAGATACACTCCTAAACAAAAACAGGCTATAATAGCCATAATTATAATAAAAGGTTATTCATGTATATTAAGGGAATGTTCAAAGTGGAGTCAGAGCATGTGGTGAGAGGGAATGTAGTATATTACTGAGAGTAATAATAGTTATAGAAATAATGTTGTACTAGTTGCCAGCCTGGTTGGCTGAGTGGTTAATGTATCTGCTCTCCAGCCAAAAGGCTGCAGGTTCAAATCCCGCTGCGGGCATGGATGTTTGTGACCGTGAAATAATAGTGGTGGTCGTGGGTGGTAGATGGCATTGGTGTAGTTGAGGTTCGTTGGTGGATTGAGTGGTGGAAACAGCTGTAGAGTAGGTGTCCTCCCTCGATGAGTCTTTGGACTCCCTGGAGGAGTCACGTAATAATAATAATAATAGTTTTTCTATGAGTCTCTGTAACTCAATCAGTATAAACTAAGTCCTTTGGTTGGGAAGACTTGAGTTCGATTCCCATCAGTGATATTTCCCTGATGGGAACCTTTATCTGGTCTCTTTCAATGAAAAGTGAGTTAGCCAGTCTCATAGGAGAGTTTTTCACCTGAACACTCGGGTTTTTCGGCCCTCAGAACAGGCAAACCAGCCTCATGAACACACATGGATTACAGTCATGAATACGTCCCAGCCATATGTTGGTTCTGAGCCCAGTAAAATTGGTGTGTGTGGGGGGGTAAGGTTGGGGAAAGCAATGGTGAACTACCCTATAAAAATCTCACCAGGAACACTTTGTGGGCAATGCTTACAAAGTCACCTAGGCTCAGAACAACTGAAAGGAAAAACCACCACCACCACCAGTTTTTCTATATGCAAATACCAGGAGTATTAGGAATAAAGGAAATAAGCTTGTGACATTGATTGATTTAGTCTATCCAAAGACAGTTACATAAAAAAAGTTTACTATCAGTCAAACATAGTTGACAGAGGAGGATGTGGAATATTACTTAATGCAAATGATGAGTTGTACCATATTAGGGTAGAGAATCAGGAGGGAAAATAGTCACCTTAAGAGTAGTATGTGATGTGAAGTAGAGGTGGAAAGTGCAGAATATTTGGTAGAATGTTGCTATAGGCCAGGAAACATAAAAGGGGATGTATCAAAAATGTTTAGACAAATTAGTTTGGCAACTGCAAAATGTGTGATCATTATAGGAAGCTTTGACTATAGCAGTATAAATTGAGCAGATGAAAAAGCATTCAGTAATAAGCCAAATGAATTATTTGAATTCTTGATGGAAAAATGTCTTAGGCAGCATGTGATGAAGAGTTTTGGTCATAGCATTAGAAGATCTAACTGTGATCGAGAGGTTGTGCTTATCCTGAGCTGGTGAGAGTGATCATGACTTGGAGGATGAATAGGCATACAGAAATATCAAGAAGGCAGGAATTGATCTATAGGGAATTATAAGATTATAAGGTGATTATTATATTATAAGCAGGGCCAGCTCTACCGACGGTGCAAGACGTGCATTTGCACAGGGTGGCAAGTTTTTTGGGGCGGCAAAATTCACATAAACTATACGAAAAATGGGGCAGCAAAATTTGCATAAACTATATGAAAAATAAGGGGGAAGGGGCAGAAAAATATGCTACTGCACAGGGCGGAAAAATTCCTAGGGGCTGCCCCATTGTGATTATAGGTGATTATAAGATGGCCCTAGAAACCAGCTTGGGGCAGTGCAATGGATAGAAGAATTTGAAAGAAGAGAGGTAAGTAGTGCATGAGTGCAAATTAAGAAACATTTGTTGGTGGCAATTACAAATTGCATATCTTGAGTGAAAATAGACGAAAAGATTGCAGATGAAAAAAAAGTTATGAAAGACATAAAACAGGGGCTAAGAACACCCACATGAGGAATGTAAGGCTCCAGCTAGGATGGCGACTAGTGTAATAAGGAGAAAAAAATTAGAATACAAAAGTACAACAGCATTGTGATCCAAGGAGAATCCCAAGGAATTCTTGCACTATGTGGCCAGTGGAAGAAGAAATGATTGTGGAAGAGTGACCCTGCTGGATGGAGACAGTAGTTGTGTGACCAATGCAGATGATATAGTAAAGCTGTTTAATGATCACTTTATTAGGGTTTCATCCCAGTAAAGCTGGTTTTATTGCTATAGGTATACGGATTGTTGAAGGATTAGAAGTGCCAGCACTAAGGTTGGTCGATTGGTAGAGCCCCTACTACTAATGGCTCATGCAAAAAGTTAAGCAAGTTTGAGCGCGGTTAGTAGTTGAGAGGAAATCAATCGTTTGATGCTGTTGGTACACTCTCTCTCGATGAGTCATTGGACTCCCTGGAGGTGTCACATAATAATAATAATAATAAAAGTGAATGAAAAGAATATATTCCAAATGCTGAGCACTCTAGCTGTCAGTAATACAGTAGGAACCAAATGGGATTTCACTAAATTTTTTTAAGGAAGTGTGCAAAAGGAAATGACCCATTGACCTGGCTGTTTAATGAAGGTCTTGTAAAGAGAAAAGCTCTTAAGGAGTAGAAGAAAAATAAGAGACTGCCATTGAATAAGGTCTTCTTGCACTTCCACATTTACACATATGCCATAGCAAAATAATTATTTATTATTAGAAATGACAATGGGATATAACAACGAAGTATGACAATGATGAGTGGAAACAGACAGTCAAAATCATGCTGGCAGAGATGTGCAAGGAGAAGGGAGTGGGTTTTGAAGGAAGAATGGAATTATAAAAAGTGATGGATTGAATTTGAATGGCTTTTTGGAGTGAGAGAACTGTGATTAGATGAAAGTGGTGTGTGATACAAGCAAGAGATCAGAAGTAAGAGGTGAAGTGAAAATCAGGAGAGGAGAATGAAAGAGATGAGAAAGTGCTCGGCAATGGTAGTAGTGTGAGATGTGAAGAGAGAACAGGAACACGTGGGAAGCCTGGGTAAAAGGGGACACATGACATAGCAAGAGTGGATGTTGGAAGTAGTCGTGAAAATATGTATGGGAATGATCAGCATGGGAATGAAATGGATTGGGTTATGAGTAAGGTAATAGAGACTGAACAGATATACAAGGTAATTGGTGATAAAGGCAATGGGGCAAGGGTAGATATGGTGGGAAATCACAACCAACAAGTGGCTTAGGTTGACCTAGTTATAGACTGAAAAGTGAGCTACTGTGTTTATTTACAAATGCCAGGAATATTATATCACTGATTGAGTCCATTCGCCCCAAAATCGTTGGAATAAGTGAAACATGTCTCAATATTTTGAGGTAGTATGGTGTGAGGTGGAGGTTGAGGAAGAGATATTTAGTTTGATGTTGCTATAGGCCAGGGAAGGTGGAGGAAGGTCATGAAGAAATGTATAAGCAACTTGGGTTAGTGAACAAGGGAAGGATAATTTTAATTATAGTACTATAGATTGGAATGAAGAGATAGCATTTGGGAATAAGGAAAATTATTTTTCCGAGTTCTTGAGACACAACTATCTTAGACAATATGTAAAGCAGGCATGATAGGATTCAGTTTGAGATCTGATCATTTCATCAGTGAATATAATTGTGAGTGAGGTTTTGCACTTCCCTCCAATTGGTAAGAGCGATCACCTGGGGTGTGGCTAACCATATGAAGGCTTCCGTGAGGAAAGGATACATGTGGAAGTATAAACTTGGTGATTATGATAATTTTAGGAAATAACTCATTGCTATATCATGGCATGAGGAGTTGAGTGGTAAGAAAATAAATACTGTTTGGGAACTGACAAAGAAATACATAACAGCATCAAAGTGTGAATTCATTCTGAAGGACAAAAGTCTGAATAAGGTAGGTGTAAAATGGATGAACAAGGGGATTAAGCATGAAATGCAGAAGACTAAGAAGGAGGCACTTTCTCCAAAGTGCCTTTTGGAAGCAGAAGATGAATAATGGTCATACTGATAATATGACCACTAGGTGGTAAGTGTTGCACATCATTGTTGTGAAGGCTGCGACAAGATAAGTAAATTTTACATTTAATGTGTCACGATATTGTTTAATTTGTAGATTAAGTGTTACTGTGAGATATATGAGTGTGGAACATGATGTTTGGTTAAATTTCAAAGGATGTGTTACTTTAAATTCATTGTTTCTTGTTAGTGCTCAGATATAATGTGGTGGTGGAAGTGGTATATTGTTGCGTAGGTCAGCAAAAAGATAAGTAAAGTGAATGTCATGAAAATTTTCAAAAATGGTACAGGCCTGTGAAGGTAGTATTGCAGGTGTAGAAATTTTCATGCATGAGAAGGTGTCGCACATATCGAAAAAATTCTCAAGAGTTTTTTTGATACCGTGACACTGTTCCACTTCCCAAAATAGAAAGAAGAATGATTATATTCAGTTATTCAGCAGCTCATCAGGATGTTTCATTCTCACTGTGAAATCAGCTCAAGTATAGAGCTAGGGTTGCCACCTTTTGGCAAGTCCAAAGAGGGACACACTTACGGAATATGAAAGTCTTCCTCTCCTCTAAATGTATAAAATGAAAAAGCCAAAGTTGAATATGTAAGTCTAACCTTATAAAAAATTAAAAGATTGAATACATTGGTACCGGTATTAGTGATTTAATAATATTTGTATTTTAAATATATAAGTTGTCCCACTTAGGTATAATTTGGGATGCTGAAAATTTTCTAAAAATTCGGGACAGGTGGCAACCCTATATAGAGCATGAAAGGAGAGAAGACTTAATGGTGAGCAAGCAAGTAGTATACGAGTGAAGTGAGTTAGTTGTCAATACAGCAATAGGACTTGATGACACATCACCATGAGTCTTAATGTAATGTTCCAAAGAGTTAGCATCAGTCTGGACCACCTGTTTAACAAGAGTATTGTACCAGCATAAGTCCCAAAGGAATGGAAGGAAGGTTAAACTGTTTCACTTCACAAAGGTAGCGATAATGCTAAGGTAATAAATTATAAAAATTATAGGCTGATCTGAAAATACTCTCAGCTTCAACCATAGATGGCAACACTATCAGCAAGAGATTTTTTCCACGTTGATAGATCTGTCGTAAGCATCCAAGTGAAATTGCAAGTCATTCTATCAAGTAGTTTGTTTTATACAACTGTCTGAAACAAAACTTTGGCTTTCCCTTGAAATGGATAAAATTGAGTATTGTGTGGTTATAAAATTCTTTGTAAAAGAAGGTTTAACGCCAAAAGAAATTCATTCGAAGTTCATAAAAGTTTATGGGCATTCTTCTCCTTCATTTTCAACAATTAAGAAATACACTGCTGAGTTTAAATGTGGCCGTACCAGCCTCGAAGATGATCCATGTAAAGGACATCCAAAAAGTGTAACAACACTAGAAATTATTGATCAAGTGCATGATATGGTATTGGATGACTGGCGAGTCAAAGTGCGTGAAATTGCTGAGGCTATAGGCATTTCAAAAGAACATGTAGGATATATTTTACATGAAGAATTGCATATGAAAAAGCTTTGCACAAGATGGGTGCCATGCTTGCTCACAGCAGATCAAAAACGCACTTGCATGAAAATCTCTGAACAGTGCTTGGAGCATTTTAACAAGAATCAAACTGATTTTTGCATCGATTTATTACTATGGATGAGACTTGAATTCACCATTACACACCAGAATCGAAACAGCAGTCAAAACAGTGGAGTGAAGCCAACCGTTCAGCAAAGAAGAAAAATTCGGTTCTCAGCAGGAAAGGTCATGGCATCGGTGTTTTGGGATGCTAATGGCATTTTGTTTATTAATTATCTTGAAAAGGGTAAAATAATAACCAGGAATATTATTCTGAGCTTTTAACCAGATCAGACGAAAAATTTCGTGAGAAAAGACCCAATTTGCAGAAGAAAAAATGATCTTTTGTCAGGACAATGGACCTGCCTACATAGGTGTTTGGGTAATGGGAAAATTAAGGGATCTGTACTATGAAGTGTTGGTGACGATTTGGATGGAGATATTCAGTTGTTTACAGATGATGCAAAGTTGGGACGAGCCATGAAGAGTAGAGAAGATGTTGTGTCCTTACAAGAAGACTTGAAAAAATTGAATGATTGGGCACGGGAATGGGGATTTGAGTTCAATGTTGCAAAATGTAAGGTTTTAAAATTTGGAAAACAAAAATGGGATGCAGAATTTATGCTTGGTGAGGATATATTGTCGGAGGTGGAGGAAATAAGAGATCTGAGGGTGATAGTGGATAAGGATCTGAAATTTAGGGGACACATAGCCAAAATTGTGATGACAACAAATGGCTTCTGGGAATGATGCAGAGGACATTGACATGTAGAAGTAGGGAGATTCTTGTTCCATTGTATAAGGCTTTGATTAGGCCACACATGGACTATTGTGCCCAGATTTGGTCACCTGGTTTTCAGAAGGATGAAGAGATGTTGGAGAGGGTCCAGAGGTGACTGACTAAGGTAGTTTCTAACCTCTGGATGTCAAGTATGAGGAAAGATTGAGAAGATCTGGCAGACAGGAGTAGGAGGGGAGATATAATAAGGACGTACAAGTTAAGGGATTGTTATAGGATCAATGCTGGAGAGGTTCTACAGACAACAGTGAGAGATCAGGGGAGAACCAGAGGTCATCCCTGGAAGCTGTATAAGAAGGGTGTGATTAGGGGAGTGAAAAGCTGGTTTCTTTCATGCAGTGAGCTGTGAATGATTGGAATGCCTTGCCTGAGAGTGTGGTGTCTGCAGAGAATTTGAGTGTCTTTAAAGCACGGTATGATGAGCCGTGTATTTGATAAAAGGACCTCCTAGATGAGTCTTTGACTCATCTAGGAGGTCCATAAAAAAAAAAAAAAAAAAAAAAAAAAAAAAAAAAAAAAAAACCTAGTCTGGACCTTAAGTTTGAAAAAAAAAAAAAAAATCTAGTCCGGGCCTTCAGTTCGAATTTTATGGTAAATTTATATATCCAGTCTGGACCATAAGTCCTTAGATTTTCAATAACAGTAGTAAATTTTAATAACCTGGAATACAAAGGCTATTATACTTAGTAATAAAATTCACGAACAAACATTTAAACCGTAAAGTATTGTTCCAAAACAGGGTCAACGGATATCCTCCTTAGACACCTGACTAAAGTATTAAATTGGATAAATTTATATGCGAATTCTAGACAAAATTTTATGGTTAACTATTCTTTTTTTTTTGAACAGATGAATTGAGATTATGTGTTACAGACCAATTAGCCAAAAACGGCTAAGCAGGTTGACTGAGGCCTCTTTCACCTCCTACTATCCTACTCTATCTTGCATTATCCTCCTCTCTTACTGTCTGCTGATCCTCAGCATGCTTTTTTTTTTTTTCTCCAAAGGCCAATGATGAGAGACATGAACTCCCATTCTACCTCAATAAAGGTTGAAACCAGTCTGGGTAGTGGCCCCCTTGCCTTTAATACAAAACATCATACATCTCTAGGAGATGTGCTTTGCATTAAGAGTAAATATTAAGATTAGTGATCAGAGCTTATACTACTTTTACCATGAGTTGCCTTGGTCTTGCACTACCTGTAGGATCACCTAGACTTGCAAGACTTGCAGGTGCAAACTTGACTTGTTTGTCTGTTTGCTTACTTGGGAAATGGAGTAAAACCAGGTTTAAAATAGCTTGGTAACTTTAACATTTAATGTGATACACAGTATGTAATATTTTTAATCCCAAATGCATAAACTTTACATTTTGCAACAGTAAATTAATAACCATTATTCTTTGTCCACAATGGCAATCTATTTAAATCATCCTGCAGGATATCAACTATTGCTCTCCTAAGTTTTGAATCGTCAGCAAAAACAACTAAATATCTCTCCCCTCTTAAATCCTTGGTCATCATCATCATCATCAGCCATTGTTGATCCACTGCTGGATGAAGGTCTTTCCAAGATTACTCCAAAACTCTGCCTGTGGCTCCCCTTTTCCATGTCACTCCTGCAAATCTGATGATATCATCAATCCACTGTGATTTAGGGCGGCATCGTGGTCGTTTTCCTCTCGTGGAATCCAACCCAGTACTTCTTTTGTCCATCGCTGATCTTGTCTTCGAGCAATATGCCCAGCCCATTTCCACTTCAGATGTTTCACTCTTCCTATGATGTCAGAGACTTTGGTTTAATTTTGTATCCATATCTTATCAAATCCTTGGTAGGTCATTATTATACAATTTAAAGAGTAGTGGTTCTAGTACAGAGCCTTGAGGCATTCCACTAGTCAACTTCATTCTTCTAGTTTCAACTCCACTATATACTACTCTCTGTTGTGTGTCTGTTACTACTCCCCTATTCAAGCTACGAGCTTCATATTATCCATTCCCATTTGTTCCAACTTTTGTAATAGTTTTCCATGAAGCATTCTGTTCAATGCTTTTGCAAATCCAGCAGTATCCTAGTGCAGCCATTTCCCTTATCTAATTCTGCTGTCACTTGATTATAAAATGTGAATAAATTACTACTTTTTACAAAGCCATTCTGCCCACTAATAGAGTATTATATTGTTATGCGCCCACTGTTAGATTTTAACTTCAACCAACTTTTCCAATACTTTAACCACCACTCCTGGGATATTAAATGGACTGTAATTTGCTACTTCTGTTTTAGTGTACCTTTATGTAATGGAACTATTTTACCTCTTTCTACTCCCTTGGAATCTTGCCAGAGATGACAAATCGATTAAACAACTTCATCAGAGACACTGCTAATTCTCCTGCACATTCACATAGCACATAGGCCAACATGCCATCTAGTCTTACTGATGTATTCACATTGATATTTTTTAATATGCTGAGCACTTCCTGTTTGTCTACCTCAGTTCACACATTACTCTCTTTGACATCAGCAATGACAAAGTCTCAACCTGGATACAACTTTGCAAAGTGATCACTCATCACACAACTATTTCTTCTATTTGTGTCAACTTCCTCCCATCAGATTATTATTGTCATCCTTCCATAATCACTCTTTCTCTTACTTGCTACATGTTTTATTTTCTTTTTGCAGCTTCTACTTTATATTACTACTCATCCACTTGACCCTTCCACTTGATTTCCCCCCCTGACCATAATATGCAATCTTCAAATGCATCAAATTTTCATTCCTTGTAGCATCTCAAGCCACAACACTGCTCCAACTGCCTACTAAGTCTATCATAATTACAAGCTTTATAATTCAACAGAAACCCAACAGAAAGCCTACTAAGTCTATCATAATTACAAGCATTATAATTTTATAAAACCGTTTCTTGACAGAGAATTCCATGTTTAGCAAGCTCCCATAACAAGACTGCACGGGTATTATTATTATTATTATTATCCTAAAACCCAATGGAGTCACAGATGCATCTAGGAGGTCCCTTTTGTCATACACACAGCTCATCATACTGCTTAAACACATTCAAATTCTCAGCAGACATCATACTCTCAGGCAATGCATTCCAATCATTCACAACTCTCATGCAAAAAAACTTCTTACTCCCTAGCTCAGACAGCTTCCAGGGATGACTTTTTCTTCTTCTTCCCCAATCTTCCACCATTTTATGCAAAACCTCTTCAGCATTAATCCTATAACAATCCCTTACCAACTATGTCTCTATCATATCACCCTCTCTTCCTTCTATCCACTAAACTCTGCAAATTGCATCATCTTAACCTTTCTTCATATTCAACATATAAGAAATCAGAAGCTATGGTATGGCACAAAAAAAAAAAAGTACAGAACTTCGACAAAGTCTACAGATTTTTGTAGTTATTTTGTACTGTTCTTTTTTTTTTCCCTCCATACTGAATTTGGTCAATCAACTATGGACAATCTCCAACACGTCTTCATTCTTTTGAAAACCAGGTTAACAAATCTATACAAAATAATCTATATGTGGCCTAATTGGAGTCTTATACAATGGAACCAGAATATAACAGAATTCATTGTGTTGTCTTCACAATTTTGGCAATATGTTCTCTACATTTCAGACCCTTATCCACCATCACCCCAAGATCTGTTATTTCTGCCACCTTCAACAATATATTCCAAATAAGAGTAAATTCTACATCCTATCTTTGTTTTACAAATTTTAAAACATTTTGCAACACTGAAGTGGTATCTCCCATGACCATTCACTCAGTCTATTCAAGTCTTCTTGTAAGGTCACATTGTCTGCTCTACTCCTCATAATTTGTCCCAACTTCTCATCATCTGCAAACAACTGAATATCCCCATCCAAATCTTTCCCAATATCATTAACATACAGGTTAAACAGCAACGGCCCTAAAACAGACCCCCGAGGCACCACCACTAGTGACTTTCCTCTTCTGGGATATTGCTTCCCCATATACAACTTGTTGATATCTATGGTTCTCCCCTCATCTCCCACTGTTTTCTGTAGAACCTTTCCAACATAGATCCTTTTATACTATCATATCTCCCCTATTCCTCTTATCCACCGGACTCTGTAAATTGCATCTTCTGAATCTTTCCTCATATTCGACATTTCAGAGGTTAGAAACCACCTTAGTCAGTTGCCTGTAGACCCTTTTCAACATCTCTTCGACCTTCTGAAAACCAGGTGACCAAATCTTGGCACAGCAGTCCATGTGTGGCATAATCAAAGCCTTATACAATGGAACAAGAATCTCCCTACTTCTACAAGTCAGTGTCCTCTGCATCATTCCCAGAAGTCTTTGTGCTGTCTTCATAATTTTGGTAACGTGTCCCCTAAATTTCAGATCCTTATCCACTATCACCCAAAGATCTCTTATTTCTTCCACCTCCGACAGTATATCCTCACCAAGCATAAATTTTGCATCCCATCTTTGTTTCCGAAATTTTAAAACCTACATTGTGCAACATTGACCTCACATCCTCTTCCCATGCCCAATCACTCAATTTATTCAAGTCTTCTTGTAAGGACACAACATCTTCTCTACTCTTCATGGTTCGTCCCAACTTTGCATAATCTGCAAACAATTGAATATCGTCATCCAAATTTTTGCCAATGTCATTAATATACAAGTTAAACAGTAATGGCCCTAAAACAGACCCCTGAGGCACACTGCTAGTGACTTTCCTTTTCCTGGATATCGCTCCCCCATACATACACAACTTACTGATACCTATCAGATAGCCAGTCTCCAATCCAATGCACTAATCTAATATCCAACCCCATCTGCTCTAGTTTGACTATCAACTTATCATGCAGTAATCTATCAAAAGCTTTTGCAAAATCTAAGTATATTACTGTGTATCCCTCTCCTCTGTCCAAGGAAGCAGTCACCTTATTGTAATAAGTAAGTAGATTACTAAAACATGACCTCCCTTTAGCAAATCCATGCTGTCCATCAAAGATAATACCACTGTTGTCAACCCAATTCTGGATCCTAGTTCTCACAAGCTTCTCCAACATCTTAACCACAACACCTGACACACAGATAGGCCTATAATTTGATGCTCGAGTTCTATCACCTCCCTTATGAAGAAGCACAATCTTGCAATCCTTTTTTTGAGTAATTTCTTTTCTCCTTACTCGTCCCAGACCCTTCTTCATATCCAACTATTTTCCCTACATCCCAGGTTATTCCTTTCCCTTTTTGTCTACACATCAACCTTTCTCATGCTCTGTTCCTGTGTCCACTCTTGTCTCCAAATTTTCCTACTTGTCTTGCTCACTTGTTCTCCTCATTCTCAACACGCATGCTACCCACTTCGTCATTCATAAGCACCACTTCAACTCTCCTTTTTTACTCTCACATTTTCACATTGCTTCTTACTTGCTCAGATGCATTTTGTGTACTCATTACTCTCCCTTCCATCAGCAGTCTCTCCAAATGACTCACACCCAAACCATTCAAATGAATGCAGCCCATCTCTTATACAGTTCAATTCTTCCTTCAAAAACTCATTCCACACATTAACAAACTGCACTCCTTTCTCTTCACACATTTCTGCTAGCATATCATTAATAATTCTTGCTCTGCACCTCATCTCGTTACTGTCAACACCTAGGCGACATACTGACTACCTTTCCTAATACACTATTATTATTTATCCTTCTCAACAACCTTCTGATATCCAATCTTGCATTCTTCTTGTTCCCAGTCAAGTCATTTGGCTCTTGAATTTTGGTAATATGAATTCTTTGGTAATATGAATAGAGTGATATGAATCACTCTATTCATATTACCTCCAGGAAAACAAACTTTGTGCATCTTCTCATTTACCACACTTCTAATAATCAAATCACCATACAATACTACTCAGGGGTCTTGCATTATGTTTTTCATAATGACATCATTTTTTTCCCATCTTCTTCACTCTTCCATACATATCTCCAGTTTTTTTTTTTTTTTAAATAACGAAACCTGTGGTGCATTCATAATTAGAAGAAACACATGTATAAACCATAGTGAAAATTATTTAATTGTAAATATTTCATCCTAAGTATCTTAGGACATCATCAGTACAGTATTTAAACAAAAATTAGGAATAACATACAGTTAAGGCGCATGATTACAATAGAATCTCATGAAAACGTGCATAACGTGCTAAAGTAGTACAAAAAAAAAAAAAAAAAAAAATGGATATAATCCCAAAACAACTCAAAAAATCATCAGTCACTTCTGCATACATCAAACCAGACAAGAAGTGCATAGGATTCCCATACCTTACGTTAAAGGCATCTCAGAACGTCTTTCTAAAATTATGAAGAAATACAATTTTGCCACTACTTACAAACCTATCAACCAAATTTACAACTTATTACCTTCTCCTAAGGACAAATTCTCACACTTGATGTTACCTGGTGTTTATGAGATTCCATGCTCATGCAAATTATCTTACTTTGGACAGACAGGTAGGTCTGTTCAGAAACACATCTCGGAACATCAAGACCACATTCGTCTTCTTAAACCGCAAAAATCTGGCCTCTCTCAACACGGAATTGAAAATCCAAACCATAGGATCCATTGGGAAAAGGCTAAACTTTTACATAGATTTTTATTTAAACATGAATGTTTATACAAAGAAAGTTCTGATGCCCTACTACACAGACCAAACCTAAACCGCTATGACGTTCTTACTATTCCTAAAGTATGGGAAATTATCATACAAAACTGTGTTAAATAATTAACGTTTTTTTTTTTTTTTTTTTTTTTTGTTTTGTTTTTGTACTACTTTAGCACGTTTTCATGAGATTCTATTGTAAGCATGCGCCCTAACTGTATGTTATTCCTAATTTTTGTTTAAATACTGTACTGATGATGTCCAAAGATACTTAGGATGAAATATGTACAATTAAATAATTTTCACTGTGGTTTATACGTGTGTTTCTTCTAATTATATCTCCAGTTCTCTTCATTTCAATCTACATCTGCCTCATCTCTTGCCTTATATTCACCAACTCAGGTTTCCAATCTTGCATCCTTTTTTTTGCTATCATTCACTGGTGATTTTATTACCTGTCATACACTTGTTCGCTGTCAGCCCTGCTCACCACCTTACCATTAACTGCACACAGTTTTTCAATGTCATCATTGCCAACTTTATCATTAATTTCACTGTTTTTTAACGTCATTATCACCAGCTTTATTGTCGATTGAACTTTTTTGTTGCTATACTTCTACACACACACACACACACACACTGTGAATATTCACACGATCTTCAACTGCCATGTCAGTTACAATGCCATGTTCCCTACTCATATCTAATCAAGCCTCATGGTCCATAAGTAATACATTTTCTACATACCCAAACACTTATTCTGTTCTTTTATTCAGCCTCTCTACATAAATATCTGCAACATCTTCCCAAGCATACATATTATATTCACAGCACCATACCATTTTTGAGAAATCCATGACATTTATTTGTCTTTCATACAGATCTATGCGGTTTCAGGTAATCATCTCTAAGTAACTGTATAAATTCCACATCCATCTTGGAATGCTTGCTTTGCTCCCTCCAATACCCCACCACCATGTTGTATCATTGTGCTAACAAAAACAATGAGTTTATGATAATACTGCCTAAGAAATTTATCCAAACACTGCATCACACACTCAAATGTCTCACAGTATTAATCACTAAATTAATCTACAATTTAGACAATATCTACACAGATTTAAATATAAAATTTTCTCAAAATTCTCTTGCTGAAGCTAACACCATGTAGCATGCAAATTCCAATGGTTGCTGTACCCATTTAGATGCAGAATGTCTACTTTGTTATGGGCACATTTTCTAATGCTATTACAAATCCAGCATTATCAAACAGTTGGTCACCCTCTTTACATGCTATTTAAGGAAATTATCTCTAAGTAACTGTATAAATTCCATGTCCATCTTGGCATGCTTGCTTTGCTTCCTCCAATCTATAGCTCCATAGTTGAAGTCTCCCATAATAATTGCTCTGCCTGTACTCATTATACAGACAAGCTTTGTAATCTGCTGATACATGGTATCCACATCTTTCTGTGGACCTCTTGGTCTATAGCAGCAATAATAATTTATTTTGTCCCATTGGTCTCCATCTGACAGATATCTTCAAATGAATTCTCTCTCCAGACCTTAAATATTCTTTAACTTGTAATTTTGTTGGTTGTATTTCTTCAGCAATACGCCACCTCCTGTTCTGTTCCCTATATCCTCCCTGAAAATACAATACCCTTTACATTCTATCCCTGTAACTATATAATTTTCTGTCGACCAGGTCTCACTGATGCCTATGATAATTGGCAAATTCTAGCTGACCAATGGCAAAAACTACTCTCCTATATTTCTGATACTTCTTATATTCAGCATTGCATAATTATTTTTGTACACACACACACACATAACACATTCATTCGTTTGTCTAAGAGGTGGCTGCAATTCCCCCCACTCCCCCCCAAGTACTTCTAGTTTCCCTGATTTTGTCTTTCCAACCTCTCAATGAACAACAGTGTCTCCAAACATTTAATACCAAACCATTCACTTCTCCTCTCTGCAAACTATTCTAACATCCTTGATCTCTGTTTCTTGGAAACATGCTTTATCACTTTCTCATTAAGTACACCTCTTATCATTGAATCTCCATACAATATTTTCTCCTTACTCCCAGTTTCTCTCATTCACATATTTCCTCTGAACTTCAAATTTCTATCTACATTCACTCCAAATACCTTATTTCCACTACTTCTTCCAGTATGGTTTTACCAGAGAATGCAGTTTTTGCCATTTGCAGATTTCAAATTCCAATGCTTCACATTTACCTGTGATAAACTGTTTCCCATTTATTTATCCACCCTTTCTCCAGAAGAGCAGCAACATCAGCACTATTACTAACAACCCTTCCTGGCTTCACATCATCTGCTAACAACTGGATATTTTCCTGAAATCCGATCACACTATCACTGATATAAAAGTTAAACAGGAAAGGTTCCAGTATCGAGTCCTTTGAAACTCCATTCAAAAATTTTCTCTAATACTGCCCTTCCATGCATCTTTTTCTGCTTCTTCCTAACATGAATTTTAGGCCAGATGGCCTGTTCTGGTCTCATGCCATCTCTTTCTTGGTCTTCCAATCCTTGTTTTTCCCCTTATTTCATATTTGTATAATATTTTCAGTAGCCTGCTGTTGTCAATTCAATTTAAATGTTCTATCCATTTTTGTTTATACTGTCTTATGTAGTAATTAATTGGTTTTATATTCAGGGATTGTAAAATTTCTTCATTTGTTTTACAGTCCCACTTGGTATATCTGACTGTTTTTCTGAGAAATTTCATTTCTGCTGTTTGAACTGTTTTTCATCTTTCCTTTTTGTGGTCCATGTTTCGCTTCTGCATAGTAGAGTTGGTTTTGACAAGACATTATATAGTCTGATTCTAGTGTGTTTTTGTACTAGGGATGGCTTAAATATATTATTTATTATGCCATTTACTTCCACATTATCAACATATATCATATATCACAACCCAAGTATTCGAAAGTATTTACTTATTCTAATATCTATCACTATTTTACTTCTCATTGGTTTTCTCCTTTCAATGCCTTTTTTTATTATTTTTTTTATATAATGTCATATTATATTGTTTTCAGATATCATTTAATGATCTTTGTAAATCATCTTCTGATGTAGCTAATACTATTTGATCATCTGCAAATTGTAGTGTATCTATCTTCATTTGTGGAGTTATTTGTATACCAAATGGGTTATACTGTTTCCAGAACTGTCATAATTTTATTTATTTATATATGTATATATATATATATATATATATATATAAATATATAAAAAAAAAAAAAATATATATATATATATATATAAAAGCAGAAGTGAGAGGGGTACATCCTTGTCGTACTTCTCTTGATATATCTTTCCATTGTGAGATATGTTCTAATTTAACTACTATTTTATTTCCTGTATATATTTCTTGAATGTATTGTAAAAGTTGGTTTCATATATTTAAACTGGTTAATATTTTAAACAATTTTTGTCTACTCATTTTGTCAAAGGCTTTTTCATAATCAATAAAGACCATGTGTATTTTTTTTGAAATTCTCTTTTCTTTTCTATTAATAGTTTTAGAGTAAAAATTGTATCTATGCAGGATTGGCTTTTTCAGAAACCATTTTGTTCTTCTAGTAGTATGTCCTCTACAATACTGTTTAGCTTCTCTTTTAATATTCCTGCATATATTTTATACCCTGTATTTATCAGACTAATTCCCTATAGTTTTTGCAATTGTCTTTATTTCCTTTTTTATAGACTGGGATAACCAGTGCATTTTTCCAAGAGTTAGGAGATTTTCCAGACATCCAAACCATATTAAAAAATTTCAGAAGTCTTTAATTAAATTTTTCACCTGTATTTTTGTATAGTTCAATATTTATACTGTCTTCTCTTGGTGTTATCCTATTTTTCATCTTTTTTATTGTATTTTTCAGTTCCAACATTGTGATATTTTCTGTTAGGTCATTCTTTGTTTTATGAAATTTTATTTCAGTGTTTTCACCTGTCCAGAGATTTTGGAAATAGGTCACCCATTTTTCTAAATCTATTGTTTGCATTTTTATCTTTTCTTTTATTTCTTTATTCATGTATTTTATTACTTTATAGGTTTTGGGTTGTGTCTTAAATATATCCTTTTCTAGTTTTGTTATGAAACTGTTCCATCTCTCTCTCTCTCTCTATGTTTTTTCCTTACTTCTCATTTTACGATTGCACCTTTTCTTTTATACTCTATTTCTGCTTCTAGTGTTTTGGAATTTAGCCATTTCTGGTAACTGTCCTTTTTTGTATTTATTATATTTTCTATTTCTTTGTTCCAGTCTCGTAATCCTCTTTTTCTAATCCCATACATAACTTTTCCCTCCCATACATAACTCCTTGATATTCCTCAGATAGCTAATTTCCAAACCAATCCACTAACCATGATATCTAAACTCATACATTGCAATGTAGATATCAGCTTATCATGTGGTATCCTGTGAAATGACTTTGAAAAATCCAAAAATATGCCAGCAATATACTTTTCCCTGATCAAACATTCTTGCTACTTTATCATAAAAGGCAACCAGATTGCTAAAACAGAAGTAGACTCTTAACAAAAACATGCTAGCCTTCATAAACAATATTACCCTAATCTGTTCAATTTTGTATACAATCTCTTTATTATTTTTTAAGAAATATTAACAACCATATAAAACATAGAGATTGGTCTATAGTTTAATACCTCTATTCTACCACCATCCTTACAATGGCATTATTTACCTTCTCTTCTCACGGACTTATCCAGTTGCAAGACTCATTAAACATTCCGATTATTCATTAGCATGACCAGTTCTTTAACACATTCCCTTAAAATGTGTTAAAAAACCTCATCCTGATCCACTGTCTTAGTAGAGTACTTAGTACTCAAAATGCATCTCCTTTTCTTTTCTAAACCTTCAACCTTCCCCATCCCTCTATGAATAAAACCTACTTCATTAAATACCTTTATTACTGATCTGTTTAATGATAATTAAATGCCTTAATAAAGTGATAATTAAACAGCTCCGCTATGTCATCTGCATTGGTTACCTGACTACCTTCTCCATCCAGCAAGGTCATATAATCATTTCTTCTCCAACTGGCTATATAATGAAAGAACTCCTTGGGATTCTCCATGATTTGCAGCACTAGCTTCCTCTGATGCTATAACTAAATCTCATATTCTAATTTTCCTTTCCTTATTTTTCAAAAGCCTATCACCAAAGTGAGGATATCTCTGTACCTGTAGCAGTAACTAACATGAGAATTGAAGTTAAGAAATCAGAGGTACTTAGTATATTGCAAAATTTAAATGCAAACATCACTGTAGGTTTTGATGGAGTATCAGCTCGGGTGTTGCGTGAATGTGCAAAGGAATTGTCAACGTCTCTTACTTGGTTATTTAACTTAAGTTTGAACTCTGGTATGGTCCCTGGGGAGTGGAAGGAAGGCGAAGTAGTTCCTTTGCATAAAGGTGGCTCTAAAACTGTGTTAGTTAATTACAGACCAATCACCATCTCGGGAGTGGTGGTAAAAGTATTGGAAAAGTTGGTTAAAGACAAAATTCAAGAATGGGTAAATCAGGATATGATACTTTATAGGGGCCAACATGGTTTTGTTAAAGGTCGATCGTGCCTTATAAATTATTATAAAAATGTATTAATTTTTTATAATAGAATGACATCTGAGTTGGACAAAGAAAATGGCTACACAGTGGGTACTTCTGGATTTTGCTAAGGCTTTTGACAGATAAAATGGAATACTGTTATGCAAATTGGAGCAGATGGGGATGGATACTAAACTGGTGATATGGATAGGAGAATGGCTCAGAGAGAGATACCAGAAGGTGGTGTATGGAGGAGCAGATGAGACAGGTAACCAGTGGTGTGCCTCAGGGCTATGTGCTGGGCCATTTTGTTTAATTTGTACATAAATGATATAGGAAATGTCTTAAAGGGAGATATTCAGTTGTTTGTTGATGATGCAAAGTTGGGTAGTGCAATAAAAAATCAAGCTGCTGTTGAGAGTTTGCAGGATGATTTAAATAAGCTGGCAATTTAAAATGGGCAAAAGGTAATGGATGTCGGTTCGATGTGGAAAAGTGTAAAGTTATGCATTTTTGGGATTAAAAGATTACCAGCTGTATACTACATTGATGGAACAGTACTCCAAGAGATTTATGAGGCTAGGGACTTAGGGGTTTTCGTGGATAGGAAGATGAAGTTCAGGGGACATATTGCTAAGGTGTCGAAAATTGGACATAGGATTACTTGGTTATTGAGGAACATACTAACAACCAGAGATAAAGAGGTTATTATTCCCCTTCATAAAGTGGTGAGTGATGCAAAAAATGCTCCCTACATTGATAGAGTCAGAGCTTGTGGATTGAGAGTTGGTTGATAGGCAGAGAAGAGGTGATATGATAGAAACATCTAAATTACTAAAAGGTTTTTATAAGATTGATGCAGAGGAAATGTTTCAACTGTGTGATAGTGATGGAAGAACAAGAGGTCATCCCTGGAAATAAAGGAAAAGTATGGTTAACAAGGGTGTGAGAACGAGGTTTTTCACCCGGAGGGTGGTGAATGAGTTGAATGCATTGCCTGACTCAGTTGTGAGTTCTTTTTCTGTAAATGAATTCAAGAAGAGATATCATAGATATTGTTTTGATAGTTTGGGTCTCCCACAAAGAGTCTACTGACTCCATGGAGATACCCGTAATAATAATAATTATCTTTGTAGACAGCTGTATATTTCTCTGACTGTTCTCTACCTCTTTCTTTATACTTTTTCTGTAATTTCTCTTTCATCTACAGTTTCATGTTTGATTTCCCTAGTAATCCGCTTCATTCTGAATCACTTTATTTATTTTCATTCCGAATATGTAATCTGCAATTGCTGCTAACAGATCTTTCTTAACTAGTTTACATTTACAGTCACACTACTGAACATTCTTCTTCAAATTCTCCTATCCATTATACCACTTCAAGGTGGTTTTCTAAGTCTATTATAATCACTTGCCTTATAATTCTACATAAATTCTTTCCCTTTAATATTTCAACATGTTTTTTATGCTGCAAGTCAAGACAGCACAGTCATTCACATCAGCTAAAGCCATGTATCACATGTTAGTCACAATCTGGTCCTCTGATGCTATCACTAAATCCAAAATGTTTGATTCTCATGTTCCTTATGAATTCTCATAAGGAACATGAGATTCATAGGGAACAACATGATTCTCATGTTCCATATGATATCAATGATATTTGTTCCTCAAGAATTCCAGGAATTCAGTTCTTTTATTACTATATGCTGTTTCTTCTAATTTATACTCTCTTCTTCTCTTGAGCAGGATCTTCCAGTCTTCTCTATTCCTTGCTGTTCGAAAAAGTTCATATATGTTCTACATCCCGAGATGTTCTTTATTAATTTCAGCCAGGTAATTCTTGGTCTTCCGGGTCTTCTTTTTTGAGTTGGAAAAGTATTGATTAGGATGTTAGGAAGTCTGTCTGCGTCCATGCATACAGTGTGTCCAAACCATCTCAGTTGTTGTTTTCTAATATTTTCTATTATTGTCTTTTTATACAATAGTTCTTGTCTGACTGTGATGTTTGTTTTCTTTTCTATCCAACTTGTTCTATTTATTTTTCTTAAGCATTTCATTTCAAATGCCAGCAGTTTTTCTCCTCTCTTTTTTTTAACTGTCTATGCTTCTGCTCCATAGATGACTGTTGGTATAATTATTGCTTCATATAATTTGATTTTGGCTTGCTTAGATATCTTGTTTGTTTTCCAGATTTTCTGTAATTTTCCCATGATGGTCCATCCTATCGCTATCCTGTGTTTGATTGTTTTGAGTTTATCTATTGTTTCTGGTAGTTTTGATCCAAGGTATATGAAGTTGTCTACTTGTTCTATTTGTTCTCCGTTTAGGGTGGCTGAGATAGTAGTTTCGTTCCTCCCTATTTTCATCACTTTTGTCTTTTGTATATTTATTGTCATGTCATATGTTTTACAGGTTTCGTTTAGCTTGTTGATCAACTTTTGTAGTTCATTTGGGGTTCTTGCAAGAAGGACCAGATCATCTGCATATTTGATATTATTTATGTTTAAATGATTGACATTGATTCCAGGCTCATTGTCTATTGCCTAATTTATACTGCCAATGATAAAATCTTCCATAATGATCACTCAACTTTACACTTGCTAAACTAATCTGCCTAAACGTCTCCAGCTTTTCACCTTCTATATTATTAAGTCAGTAAGATCTTAGCGAGTAAACTATAGTTAGTAAGATCTTGGAGAAAGTAGTGAGGGACCGTATACTGCATTGGGCAGATGAGGGTAATGTTATCTGTGAGAGTCAATGTGGATTTGTGAAGGGGCACACTTGTTTTAGCAATATGCTAGCCTTTTATAATAAAGTTACAAGAGCATTAGATGAGGGAAAGGCATATACTGCCATTTTCCTAGACTTAGCAGAGGCATTTGACAGGGTGCCACATGATAAGTTGATGTTCAAGTTGCAACACATGGGTCTGGATGTCAGATTGGTCAACTGGATTCAGGATTGGCTGTCTGATAGGTATCAGAGAGTTGTGTATGGTGGAGCAATATCAAAGAGGCAGAGGGGTTCAAGTGGGGTAGACAAATGGGGTTCAACAGGGCTCAGTACTGGGACCTATATTGTTTAACCTTTATATCAATGACATTGTCCATGGATTGCAAGGGGATATTCAGTTGTTTGCAGATGATGCGAAGCTGGGAAGGGTTATTAGTAATAGAGCAGATGTGGTAGCCCTGCAAGAGGATTTGAATAAGCTAAATAGATGGACAAATGAATGGGGATGCCGGTTTAATGCAGCAAAATGTAAGGTTTTGAGGTTTGGGACACATCGATGGCACGCTGCATACTCTATTGGAGGAGATATACTGGACGAAGTAGAGGAGACAAGAGATCTGGAGTTGATGATTGATAGAAACCTGAAATTCAAGGGACATATTGCAAAGGTGGTGAAGGTAACACAAAGGATTGCTGTAATAATGAGAAGGATGCTGACCTGCAGAGATAAAAGAGTTATCATTCCGTTGTATAAGTCTCTGATCAGACCACACTTAGACTATTGTTCTCAGATTTGGTCCCAACGATTTGAAGGGGATAAATTCACTGTGGAAAGGGTACAAAGGCAGATAACAAAGACAGTTTCAGGACTGTACAATGTCAGTTATAAGGATCGGCTGAGGGAATGTGGACTCCAGAGTTTGGTGGATAGAAGAAGGAGAGGTGATATGACTGAGACTTTTAAACTGTTGAGAGGTGGTTACATGGTTCACATTGGGGAGTTCTTTTGCTTGGTTGAACAGCAGGAAGGAGTCATGGCAACAGACCATCCCTGGAAATTACAAAAGGAAACTGTGAGAAAGAGGGCGAGGAGTGGTTTCTTTGCATGGAGGATGATTGAACCATGGAATGCATTGCCTGATAGAGTGGTGAGAGCAAGAATGGTCAATGCGTTTAAGGAGTGGTATGATAGATTTTGTGTTTCCTGGGAGGGACCTCCCTCGATGATTCTTGATAGACTTGTGTTTCTTAGAAAAGACCTCCCACGATGAGTCTTTTGACTCCATGAAGGCATGAATAATAATAATAATAATATATTCCCTAGCAATAAGCAATGTTCCACTAAATATCCTGTCTTGCCCACCTCTACCTCATCACATACTCTCAACGCCATCAGTGTCATTTTCCTCCTGTTTCGCTCTCTCTACCCTAAGAGAGTACAATTCATGACTTAAGTAACATTCTACAACCACATTTAATCTCCCTGTCTCACTGAAATATTCTGGACATTATTCTCTGTCAACTGCATTTCACTAATACAATAGACAGATGGAGTCTATCAGGGCCATAAACTCATTCACTTTATTTCTGTAACTCCTGGTATTGAAACACAGAAAAGTCAATGCACTTCTCTATTATTCATTCATTCATTCATTCTCTCATCTCTCAAGCTACTATCTACACAAGACCACGCCTACTACCTTCTACTCTGCTAATGCTAGTTCTCCCCTCTGATACACTCACTTTGCCCAGAGAGCAACCTCTCCATTTTTTTTAATGTCTTCCCCACATGAAATAATATAAGACCTATAACATATCTTCTATGTACAAGAGTGTAAGGAAATAGGATCTGTTGATGTGTCTTTTGCACAGCTGAAGGTTGTAGTTATTTGGAGAAGACAACAACCTTCTGTGAGAGAGGTATTTCAAAGAATAGAAGTAGATGGAATGAAAAAAAAGGAAGAGAAGTTGGTTCATTAAGTTTAGAGTAAGACTATAAATGAGTGTTGACCAGTAGCTGTTGTTGCTCTTATGAATTTGAAAAAAAGTGGAGGAAAGGAAGGTTCAGCAGAAGATTGTCCAGAAGAATATGAAACTACCTGTAGAACAGGCATAAAGTAGAAACTGAGTGAGAGAGGGATTGGAGTAGATCTATGAGAGAGGGGATCATCAATTAGTTGGATTGTTTTCTTCTGAATAGCATCAAGCAATCTTAGAGAAGATTTTGATGCACCATCCCAAAGTGTTAGCAGTATTTAATTTTTTTTTTTTATTTTGTGACACCTCTTAGGAATCCAAAGACTCATCAAGGGAGGGCACCTACTCTACAACTCACTGCCTCTACCATTTAATTAATCAACTCCACCAACACCATCTACTTCCCACCACCACTACTGTTTTTTGTCTGTAAATTGCATGTGTTCTGAAGGCTGATTTGTCATGTGGGGATGAAAAACCCGAGTTCCAAGTATTCCATAGTTAGGGCAGATTTGGAATTTATAAGTATTAGAAGTCGTACATGTGAATAGTTGCCTTGAGCAGAAAAGTACATCAAGTTTTTTGGAGGCTGCAGAAGCTACAGGAAAGATTGAAAGTGTAGGTCAGCCCAAGAAGAAAGATCTGATTATGTTTGGTTATCTGGTGAAAAGATATGTGAGATGAGAGTTTTTGGCATTGGTTATGGTAGACCTTGAGGCTTTTAATAAGTGGGATCTACAAGGTTTATGTCAAATGAAAATAGGAATGGTGTGTACTATTATCAGAAAAGCTATAGATAGGATTTGAAGTCAGTGAAAGTACATATCATTGAGATGCATTCATGGGGAAATCTGATGAGAAGAAATTATCTACCATGATACATAGTGGGTGACCAAAGAGGAAGCTGGTGACCCAATTGCAAAGAGAGTAGAAGGCAAACCATACGATTTTTTTTTTCTCACTAGGCATCAGGCCAGTAGAATAATGGTTGATATCAAATCATGGTCACTTTGGCATACTCTATGAAATGTAATGTAGCTTTGTATATGTATGTGCATACTCCAGATGATGAAGTAAATATGAAGGTCAAAACATTAAGAAATTGAAGTAATTATTCTTAACAGACAGTAATTTTAAAACCATAGATTTAAAAATTAAGTAAAATCATGCAAAAGTTACCTGGGAGCTGATGTTGACAGTGACCACAATTTGGTTTTATTGAAATGTAATCTGAAATTTAAAAAGTTGTCACAACCAAGGAAAAGGTCCAAATGGAACATAAGTAACCTGAAAACAGAGGAAAACCATAGAAACTATAAACAGCAAACTGATGAAAGCATTAAAACTGGAGAGAGGGAAAAGAAAAATATAGAGGGAAAATGGACTCATTTGAAGGATACAATCATCAAGGCTGCCAATGACTGCATAGGATTAAGGAAGAAGCAAATAAAAAACCATGGATCACCCAGGACATTCTAGATCTAATAGATGAAAGAAGAAAATACAAAACCTCCCTAAAGGAAGAAAGCAAAGACAAATATAAACATATAAAAAATATGATAAACAGAAAGTGTAAAGAAGCAAAAGAACAATGGCTTACAGAGAAATGTAAAGAAATAGAAGATCTAACAAAGACTGTAATAATCGATAAAGCTTATAACATTATAAAATGAATAAGCTAGCAAAACAAGACACGAAGTACAATTATCAAAAATAAACTTATAGGTTATATAAACTTATATAAACATACTTATAGATGTATAAGTATGTATAAGAAGGAAGAAATTTCGGAAAGACGGAAGGAGTATTTAGAAGATCTATATAGTAGAAAAGATCTAGATGCCAAGGCTATAGAAGATGAAACAAGACTTGATATGGAAGAAATTGGTCCAACTATATTAAAAGATGAATTTGAATGGGCACTGAATGAATTGTCAGCCAACAAAGCACCAGGCACTGATAACATCCCCTCAGAATTAATAAAATACTCAGGAAACATAACTATTATTATTATTATTATTTCGGGCGACTCCAGGAGTCCTTAGACTCATCGAGGGAGGCCCTAAACATCATGTCCACACAACTATGCGATTACATTCTCACAGTATCTATCATACCTTGCCTTGAACTTGTTCACCGTCATAGCACCCACAACAGACTCTGGCAGCTTATTCCACTCATTTACCACTCTAAAGGTAAAGAACTCAGCTCTAACACCCCTGCTAACCACACTCTTGCCCAGCTTCCATAGGTGTCCCCTAGTTCTACCACCACCAGTCCTGATCTCAAAAATATCCTCTGAATTAATCCTATAGAATCCCTTTAGCAATTTGAATGTCTCAATCATATCTCCCCTCCTCCGCCTATCAACTAGTTTCTGGAACCCACAAATCTTCAACCTGTTCTCATATGGTTCATTCCATAGACCTGTTGTTATCTTAGTCACTCGCCTCTGGATCCTCTCCACCTCCTCCCCATCAAGAAGGAACCGAGGTGACCAAATCTGGGCACAGTAGTCGAGATGAGGTCTTATCAAGGCTCGGTACCTCTGTACCGAGCCTCTTATCAAGTTTATCTTATCTTATCTTCATCTCCCTATCCACCAATACTCCCAAGTCCCTGGCCTCATCAATCTCTTGGAGTACAGTTCCGCCAATGTGGTATACTGCTGCTAATCTTTTCACCCCAAAATGCATAACCTTACATTTTGTCACATTAAATTGACATCCATTCTCCTTAGCCCAGAACTCCAATCTATCTAAGTCATCCTACAAGACTTTGACATCTTCTGCATTCACTATTGCCCTACCCAACTTTGCATCATCAGCGAACAAATGAATTATTCCACTTAGATCCTTCCCTATATCGTTAATGAACAGATTAAATAGCAGTGGTCCAAGAACAGAACCCTGCGGCACACCACTAGTCACAGGCCGTCTTTTGGACTCTACTCCTGAATAAACTACTCTTTGATATCTCTCCATCAACCAACCACCTATCCATCTCACCAACCCTATATCCATTCCCATATGTTGTAGTTTACGGATTAGTATTCCATGTGGTACCCTGTCAAACGCCTTTGCCAGGTCCAGCAGTATCACTGTAAACCCATTTCCCTTATCCAGTTCAGCCGTCACCTTGTTATAAAACTTGAGCAAGTTACTGAAGCATGAACTACCCTTCACAAAGCCATGCTGTCCCCTGTACAGTATCTCATTTTCATCAATCCATTCCTGTATTTTTCCCTTGACTACTTTCTCCAAGACCTTGACAACGACTCCTGATATGCTGATCGGTTGGTAATTTGCAACCGTAGTCTTGGATCCTCCTTTATGCAGTGAAACTATTTTCCCCTCTTTCCACACCTTCGGGACTAAACCAGACCTGAGACTCAGATTAAACAACATGGTCAAGGGCACTGATAATTCCTTAGCCGCTTCACGCAAGACCAGTGCTAGTATACCATCCAATCCCACAGATGTATTCACATTAAGGTTCTGTAATAGACTAGTCACCTCCACTTCATTCATCACAATTCCCGTATAAACTAATGGTTCCTTCATTTTTTCAATGTCACCATCTGGATGATATGCTTTTGCAAAGTGCACACTCAGTAACCCCACTATATCGACTGATTCAGTGACCTCCTTACCATCATCATTCCTTAAAATCAATTTTGCCGTGTATAGTTTTTTTCTTGCTTGCAGCATATTGAAAGAACTGTTTGGGATTCTCTTGCAGTTTATGAAAGGAAACTTGCAAAGCTAGTTTCCTTTCATAATCCGCTTTTGCTTTTTTTACCACACTCGTTACCTTTCTGGCCTGCACTTTATACCGTTCGTGTGCCTGCAGGTCACCCCTTTTTTTAAATTCCCTCCACAGTTATTTCTTTTTTTGCAGCTGAAGCTTAATGGTGTTATTCATCCATTTAACCCCTACTTGTTTTACTATTCGGACTCTAAGTATACAATCAGCCATAACCTCCTGTAAATGCTCCTTGACCACTTCCCATGCTCTATCGACGTCCAGCCCTTGCAGTTGTACATGCCATGGCACTGATCCAAGCAATCTCCTAAGCTTGTCATACTTGCCAGCACGGTAATTCCACATATACCCTGTCTTAATCGAAAATTCCACACCTTTAGCCACCTCCCAGGTCAAGACCTTATGATCACTCTCACCAATAGGTGGCAAAATGGTCATATTCATTACAGTCAAATTCTCAGATGCTATTACCAGGTCAAGCACTCTCACACCCCTAGTATTTTCAATTACATGCTGTCTCAGATAGTTATCATTTAATAATTGAATAAAATCCTTTTCCTTCCTCACATGTGTCCTCTCCTCCTTCCAATCAATGTTACCATAGTTGAAATCCCCCATAATAATTACCCTCCTTCTACTCATTTCATCAATTTCCCTATGCATACTATCTCCATCATCTATTCCATCACCTGGTCTATAGCAGCACCCAACTGTATATTTTATTCTTCCAGTCTCAATCTCACACCAAATAGTCTCAAAAGAGCTCCTTTCACTATCCTGCGATACAACTTCAATTCTCCTTGGTTGCAGTTCATCAGCTATCATCAATAATACCCCTCCCCCCATTTTATTCTCTCTGTCCCTCCTAAACACACTATAACCTACACATTCTATCCCACTAACTATATCATCTTCCGTCAGCCATGTTTCACTAATGCCAATAACCTGTGGCCAGGAAGAGCCAATCAAAGCCAAAAATTCTTCCTTCTTGTTCCTAATACTCCTGGCATTAGTATACATGAAATGCAGTGATCCCTTAGTCCCACCCCTATATTGATGCGTTATTCTAAATGACCCATTCCCATTTTTTGTCCTTAGTACTGGCTCGGGTACATTATATACATTCTTACACTCATCTGCCTCACTGATGTCTGCATATCCATTTCCCCCCCCCCCCCTCCTTGGTAGTTCTAGTTTCCCTGGTTTTGCACATCCATTTTCACTTCATTCAGCAACACTCTTTCCAGTCTCCGCACACCAAGTCCATTCAAATGCAGGCCATCCATCTTGTATCCAACTAAAGCATACCTTTTCAAGATCATAAAGGACATTTATGAAACAGGGATCATCCCCAAAGATTTTACACAATGCTCTATCATACCCATTCCTAAAGCAAATAATGCAAACAAGAGTGAAAATCATTGAACAATAAGATTAATATCACATGCTTCGAAAATACTGCTCAAAATTATACAAAAAAGACTAACAAAGAAGGTTGAAGAATATGTTGGCAATGACCAGTTTGGATTCAGGAAATAGCAGGGGACAAGAGAAGCGATCCTAGCTCTAAGAACAGTTATTGAAAGAAGTTTGGAGAAGAATCAAAATACTCTGATAGTCTTTCTTGACTTGGAGAAAGACTTCGATAGTACTGACTGGAAGCAAATGTTTCACCTCTTAAAAACAATAAAGGTAGATTGGAGAGATAGAAGGCTCATATTTAATCTTTACAAGCATCAAGAAGCCCTAATAAAAGCAGCCAGCAATATAACAAAAACCGCAATAGCAAAAATACGTAGAGGTATAAGACAGGGTGCTCTCTTTCACCCATATTGTTTAATCTGTACATTGAAGATGCAATAAATAAACTGAAAGAACTAATAGAAACCGGAACTAAGATAAATGGAATTGATATTAACTGGCTATGGTTTGTGGATGATATAGCAGTTTTAGCTGATAACGAAAACAAAATGAAAGCTATCCTAACAAAGATGGAAGAAATCTTCACACAGTACAGCCTAAAAATTAATTATAAGAAAACAAAATTATTAATTACAAGTAAAGCAAATCCAATGAAAATAAACCTAGAAATAAATAATAACTACTACAACAGGTATCCTCTTTTAAATATCTTGGAAGTCTTATCACAGAAGATGGAAGAAACCAAACAGATATTAAAGCACGAATAATCCTAGCCAAAAAAGTATTCTATAACAGAAGAAACATTTTTACCAGTAAAGGACTTAGCATCCAGCTCAAAAAAAGGCTAGCGAAAACATACATATGGAGTATTTGCATTATATGGTTGTGAGGCCTGGACTCTAACAAAACAAGACATGAAAAAGTTGGAGGCATTTGAAGTTTGGTGCTGGAGAAAGATGACGAAACTTAGTCAGACAGAAAAGAAAAGTAATGAAGAGTTCTGAATATGGTTCATGAAAAGTGTCATTAATGAAACACATCAATAAGAGAAGAAAAAGCCTAATTGGACACCATTTGAGGCATCGGGGGGGGGAGACTGATTACAGAAATAATGGAAGGCACTGTAGAAGGAAAGAGGCCATGAGGCAGACCAAGAATTTCATATATAAATAACATAATGATGCTAACTGGCGCTAAGAGTTATGAAGAGATAAAAAGGAAGTCATAAGACAGGATGTTGTGATGTGCTGCTATATTTATAATTTTCGTATTGATGCACCAAAGAAGAAGAAAAGACAGCAGTAGTCTCCATGGATCAAAATCAAATTCATAGAGATGGTAATTTGCTGAGAAAGCTGCTATGCCAAATGCAATCAAATGCCTTAGGAATGTCAAAAGTAAGCAGGCAAGATCAGCTGTGGATCAAGAGTGGTGAAATTCATGTTTCTTTGTGATTAGCTGGTTTGCCTTCAGGTGATGAAGAGATTTCTTTTGAAGATCTTTTGATTGGTCTTTCAGAGGAAAAATGCATGCAAGTTTTAATATTCAAATACAAATTACTTGCATATAACCCTCTTCTATCACAAAGTACATTCCTGACCTCTCTTCCCACTCATTTTGCTATCATGTTATTCATTATCACTACTCATTCATTATTATTATTATTATTATTATTATTATTAAACAAGACCGCATGGAGTCAAAGACTCATCTAGGAGGTCCTTTTATCTTACACACACATCTCATCATACCATGTCTTAAACACATTCAAACTACTTGCAGACACCACGCTCTCAGGCAAGGCATTCCAATCACTCACAACTCTGCACGAAAAAAACCTGCCTCTCACTCCCTTACTCACACCCTCCTTATACAGTTTCCAGGGATGACCTCTGGTTCTCCCCTGATCTCCCACTATTCTCTGTAGAACTTCTCCACCATTGATCCTATAACAACCCCTTACCAACTTGTAGGTCTCTATCATATCTCCCCTCTTCCTTCTCTCCACGAGACTTTGCAAATTACATCTTTTCAATCTTTCCTCATATTCAACATTCCAGAGGTTAGAAACTACCTTAGTCAGTCGCCTTTGGACCCTTTCCAACATCTCTTCATCCTTCTGAAAACCCGGTGACCAAATCTGGGCACAATAGTCCAAGTGTGGCCTAATCAAAGCCTTATACATTGGAACAAGTATCTCCCTACTTCTACATGTCAGTGTCCTCCGCATCATTCCCAGAAGTCTTTGTGTTGTCTTCACAATTTTGGCGATGTGTCCCCTAAATTTTAGATCCTTATCCACTATCACCCCCAGATCTCTTATTTCCTCTACTTCCAACAATATATTCTCACCAAGCATAAATTCTGCATCCCATCTTTGTTTTCCAAATTTTAAAACCTTACATTTTGCAACATTGAACTCACATCCCCATTTGCTTGCCCAATCACTCAATTTATTCAAGTCTTCTTGCAAGGACACAACATCTTCACTACTCTTTATGGTTCGTCCCAACTTTGCATCATCTGCAAACAACTGAATATCTCCATCCAAATCTTCACCAATATCATTAATATATAAGTTAAATAGTAATGGCCCTAAAACAGACCCCTGAGGCACTCCACTAGTGACTTTCCTTTTCCTGGATATTGCACCCCCATACACAACTTGTTGATACCTATCAGATAGCCAGTCTCCAATCCAATGCACTAATCTAATATCCAACCCCATCTGCTCTAGTTTGACTGTCAACTTATCATGAGGTACTCTATCAAAAGCTTTTGCGAAATCCAAGTATATTACTGTGTATCCTTCTCCTCTGTCCAAGGAAGCAGTCACTTTATTGTAATAAGTAAGTAGATTACTAAAACATGACCTCCCTTTAGCAAATCCATGCTGTCCATCAAAGATTATACCATTGTTGTCAACCCAACTCTGGATCCTCATTATCATTATCCTTTCAACTCAGTATTACCATACCTAAGAAACACATACTCACTATCTTCCCTCTCACACTTTTCTGCTGCCCAGTGTCTAATACTGATCTGAAATCTATGGCCAACTAATTTACACTGCCTCTCAAGTGATTTGTATCAATACTAGTTTCACCACCATAGTCTCAATCCCTTGTTTCTCTAGATAGCACTTTACTAACTTTCTGCTTTCCAAACCCAGTTGGAACAAAAGTAGGAAGGATAAAGAAACAATGAATAATTTTACAGATTATTTAAATTTTCAACAGAATATATTTCAAGTATGGTCATAACATATTTTTTACCTTGGCTTTGGTATAACTCTTCACTTGCTTTCCCACTTTTACTTGAAGGTGGATCAAGGCTTGTCTACAAAACAAGAAATAAAGAAAACACATATAATCAATAACATGTTAAAAATAATTAGAAAAATGTATCTTTTATTATTATTATTAATAACACCAGATCTCCATGGAGTCAAAAGACTCATCATGGGAGACACACACACACTGTTAGATACAAAGTCCATAGAACTGGGATTTAAACACATTCAATGAATGTGCATTCCATTCACCAAGCTCTCCATGCAAAGAACCTACTCCTTATGCAGCTGTTCACACCCTCCTTATACAGCTTCTAGGTATCCCCTTGTTCTACTCCTTCCCTATTCTTCTTCTACTCCTTGTTCTACTCCTTCCCAGGTTAATGTGGAAGAAAAATTTCTTCCACATTAACCTGGTAATAACCCTTTACCAATTCTTAATCATATCCCCAATCTTCTCCTACTCACAAGGATTTGCACACTGCATTCCCTTCAATCTGTCATCACATCCTATAATGCAGAGATTGATAATGACCTTAGTCAGTCTTCTCTGGACCCTTTCCAACATATCCTCATCACATAAAAACCAGGGTACCAAGTCTGTGCACAAGAATCCATACAAGGTCTTACACAATGGAACCAGAACCTCTCTATTTCTACAAATTAAGGTCCTCTGCATCTTGTGCAATATGACCTCTGAATTTCAGATCCTAGTCCACCACCAGTCCAAGGTCTTTTATCTCCTCAACTTCCTCCAAAATTTCCCTGCCAAGCGTATACTTTGCATCTCATTGTTGCCTACCAAATTTCAGAACCATACACATTGCAACACTGAACTTACAGTTCTATATTGTTGCCCACTCGTACAATCTATTCAAGTTCTCCTGTAAGGCCACAACATCTGCTTGATTATTCATCACTCACCCCAGTTTTGCATCATCTGCAAACAGTAGTATATCACCAGTTAAACCAATCCCAATATCATTAATATACAGACTAAATAACAATGGTTTCAAAACTGACCCGTGCAGCGCACCACTAGTGACTTTCCTCCTTTGAGATAGTGCTTCCGCATACATATCTTTCTGATACCTATCCGATAGCCATTCACCTATCCAACTCACTAGTCTATCATCCAATCCCATCTGCTTCAGTTTAGTGACAACTTGTTGTATGGCAATCTATCAAAAGCCTTTGCAAAATCAAAGTATGACACACTCACCAACCTCTCCAATACCTTCACTACAACTCCAGATATACAGATCAGACTACAATTTATTGCCTTAGCCTTATCACTACCTTTATGAAGTGGAACAATTTTGTCTTCCTTCCACTCCTTTGGAACTTGTGCTATTACAAGACTCTTATTAACAGGTTAGCCAAGGTTGATCCTAACTCCTTGGAATATTACCTTAAGACACGTGGTGATATGTTATCAAGTCCTATTGCCTTATTGGCATCTAGCTTATGAGATTTAACTATAATATACCTCTTGCTCACTCATCATTAAGTCATCTCTCATTTCATTCTCTACACACTTGAGCTTCTGATATCACACCAAGGATAAAACTCCTTGATGAAATGCTCACTATCTCAGCTATTTAACCCTTTATCCTTTATGAAATTAATTTATTATTTGATACAGATATATATTGTTACATTTTTTTTTCTGGTTGTTATAATTTTCAGATGGGGCATGAGAATTATGTGAGCAGAGCTGTGGGTGTAAGCTATCAGAATAAGAGTGAGATAAATGATCATGGACTGGAAGGTTGTAATGGCTTCTGCAGAGGCAGCAAAATCAAAGGTCTATTTTTGAATGATAGGTGAGAAATAATCACCATTGCAACTCCAACAGGTGAACAGTCTACTATTACAGTATTACATGATTGAGTTTATATCATTACTAATATCCTATAAACAATTTTTCTTTCAATTAATCTATTACTTGTTAGCTCTCCAATATTGTTAGATCTTATATTTCAGTCTTCTTGCATAAATCCATCTAATTTTCACACTTCCTCTGGGTATTTTCCTGTTATCTTGATATTATTTATTATTATTAACATCCAACCTCCATGGAGTCAGAGACTCCACGTGGGAGACATACACACTATTGCACATAATGCTCATCCAACCATGCTTTAAACTGATTTAATGTGTCTACATTCACAATACACTCCACTAATGCATCCCACTGGCCAACTACTATCCATGGAACCCGTTCCTTCTCCTCACACCCTCTTTATAGTTTCCAGCGATTGTCTTTTGTTCTACTCCTAGCACCCATTCTATGTCTCTAGCATGTCAACTTGATAACAACCTCTCACCAGCTTATATTTCTCAATCATATCCTCCCCCCTTCCTCCTATTCATGAGGGTTTGCAATTTACATTCTTTCAATCTTTCCTCATACTCCACATTCCAAAGACCACTGTCAACCTTTGTGAATCTCCTCTGGACTCTTTCCACCTCATCGCCATGAAAACCTGGCAACCAGATCTTTGCATAATAATCCATATGAGGTCTAATCAAGTCGTTATACAATGGCATCATAACCTCTATATTTCTGTATGGTAGGACCCTTTTCATCATTGCCATTATCCAATGTGACGTCTTCACAACTTGCGCAATGTGGCCCCTGAATTTCAGGTTCTTTTCCACCATCACTCTTCTCCTTCCATTAAAATTTCCCCACCAAGTGTATACTTTGCATCCCATCATTGCTTACCAAATCTCAAAGCCTTACACTTTGCAATACAGAACTGATAATTCCACTTACCTGCCCAAATCCTGCAAAGCCATAACATCTGCTTGACTCTGCATTGCTCTCCCCAATTTTGTATCATCTGCAAACAGTTGCATATCACTAGTTAAACCTATCGCAATATATTTAATATACAAATTGAGCAACAATGGTCCCAAAACTGACCTCTGCCATATGTCTGGAGTTGTGGTAGTTGGCGACAACTAGTTGTTGGCCATTTGAGATTGGTAAGAAACAGGATACAGAATTGGGTTGAAAACAGCAATATTCTTTATGGTTAATAGCATTGATTTGTTAAAGGGAAATCATGCTTTACTAACTTATGTACTATTATCTAATCCCATCCATTTCAATTTATTTAATAGTTTGTCGTGTGGGAGCCTATCGAAAGCTTTTGCAAAATCCAAGTACACCACTGTATATGCATTTCCCCTGTCCAACGTATTTGTCACCTTGTTATAGTACATAAGTTAGTAAAGCATGATCTCCCCTTAACAAATCCATGCTATTAACCACAAAGAATATTGCTGTTTTCAACCCAATTCTTTATCCTATTTCTTACCAATCTCTCCAGTATCATCACTACAACTCCAGACATACAGATTGGCCTATGATTTGAAGCCACAGCCTTATCATCATCTTTATGCAGTAGACAATTTCACCTTCCTTCCACTCCCTCAGAACCTGTGCTATTACAAGACTCTTATTAAACAAGCATGCCAATACTACTGCTAATTCCCTGGAACATTCCCTTAAGACACTGATTATCTCAAGGTTATTTATTTCCTCAAATACCACCTGCTCACTCACAATTAAGCCATCCTCTCCTGTGTCCTCTGCACTTAAGTTCCTTATGATTCCATCCTGATCAGGATGAAACACCCTTATAAACTGATCACTGAATACCTCAACAACGTCTTCTGCAGCAGTTACCATTCTACCATTTTCATCCATTAACATCATCTTACCATGATCACTGTTCCTTCTACTTGCCATGCATCTACAAAACTTTCTAGGTTTTTAATTCACCCGATTTCCCAATTTCTGCTCATACTGCACTTTTAGTTTTCCTATATGAAACCTGATTTGCTAACTAGTCAAAAAATGATATTCTAGTTCAATCTTTTATCCAAGTGTAAGGAAGAGCAAATCTGCAGACTAATGAATTAATGAAACACTTTGCAGGTTTGCAGAAGGAATGATGTAGAGTTTGTGGACCTATGGCCTGAGTTTGATGGGCAGAAAGATTTGTACAATTCTGCTAGACTGCACTGAAATGGATTTGGAGTTAGGTGTCTAGAGCTTTGTACACTGGAATTATGGGGGGGGGGGAAGCAGAATCTAGTCTCTCAAGCAGCAGTATCAAGCGAGGATAGTCAATTCAGGATGGTCAGAGGTATAAGGGGATGCTACCATTTCTTTAGGAATAAAAGGGAGGAGTTTTTGTGATTTGTTAGTACAACCTTGACAAAATGACAACCTTGAAGATAGTGGTGCTAGTGTCCTTGGTGAATGTGGCGGTCGTGTTTAGTTAGGCTAGAAAATGTGTTTTTAAATTTAAATATAGTGTGGCTTTTTGTCGGAATTTTGTGAGAAGTGTCAGAATAGGCTGGAGCGTTTAGGAATGGAAGCCGACATTGGGATCATAGCGGAAGAACTTCGGCGAGCATTCATGAAAATGAAAAATGACCTTCATCTTCTGCATGAGGGATTGGAAGTGCTCAGTAAGGAGATACTGGAAGTTAAAACTGAGTTTAATGTGTTAAACAGAGAAATTAGGACTATAGAGATTACTTCAGCTGAAGTAACTAGAACAGGATTATGTATGGGTGAGTCTTTGGTGACTGATGCAGTAATAAATACTAGGGGAGTGATTGGGAGTTAACAAAATAAAACCACAAGAGGCCTAGAAGAAACGAGATGTCGTGAGAGTGGGGAGGGTTAAGTAATAGAGCATTTAGTAATGAAACTGGGAGAGTCATGTAGAATAGCGTAGAAAATGAGTCCATGAGTGACGCTTGTGTGGACTTGAATGAAGTTAAGAGTGGTAAAATATATGGTGATTCTATGATTAAGGGTATGGAGAGTGGTATGCATGAGGAGTGCTTGGCTGGTAGATCAATATAAAGAGTGGCTTTAGCAATAAAGAGAGGGCATGAAGCAGACAAGATGATAGTTATGGTGGGTACAAATGACCTGAGTGGTGGTATAAATCGGGTAGGAAAAGATTTAAGAACATTGTTAGATATTGTGAAGAAGAAAAGTGTCAATGGGAGGATAGTGTGTGCTGCCTCGTTTTGACAATTACGAGTTAAGTAGACAAGCGATGACAATGAATGATATGATTGCAAGAATGTGCAAAAAAAGAGATCAGGAATTTGTCGATGTTTGCTATTGATGTTTAAAGGAAAAAGACAGTTGTATGCTAGAGATGGGCTGCATCTGAACATGGAAGGACATAAGCGATTGAGGAAGTTACTGTTTTCTGAACAAGTTGAAGTAATTGGGCAGGGAAACTAATATTGTAAATGTTGAGTGTAAGAGAGAGAAACTTTAGCACTGATTATATATTTATTGATCCTTATTCGCAGAATAAACTGCAGAAGAGAGGGGATAAAAATCAGCACGGGACTACTGAAATTAGTGACTTATACGAGGACTGTTCAATAAGTAATAAGACTAATTTTATTGTCGCGAAACCACTCATCACAATATTAATTTCCGTGGAATAAAGAAATGTTGCCGTCTGTATTAACAAAAGAGGTTGCTAGATGGCATATATGGGCTGATGTGCCAGAGCGTCACGTGACTAAATACAAGCTTGTTTCGGCGCACCTACGAGTCGCGACCAGTCGTCGAAATGGAAACGTCCTTGGAACAGCGTTATGCCATTAAATTTTGTGTGCATTTGCAAAAATCGGCATCGGACACTTTTAACATGATACGCGAAGCTTTCACGATGAAGCAATGTCGAGGGCAAGTGTTTTTCGCTGGCATAAAACTTTTAAGGAAGGAAGACAAAATGTGGAAGATCTTGAACATCAGGGAAGACCTTCAATGTCCATCACAAAGACAATCATCAACACATTGATTATCATCAAGGAGGATCGCAGAATTACAGTATGCCAGCTGCATGTTGTCCTGAATATTTCTGTGGGAAGTGTTCACTCAATTATGACTGAACATTTGGGACTGAAATGTGTTTGCGTCCGATGGATTCCCAAACTCTTGACACCAGAGCAAATGCATCATCGAGTGGATGTGTGCACAGCATGGAAAGAAAGACTGGAACAAGAAGGCGACAACTTCTTAAAACGCATCATTACAGCAGATGAAGCTTGGTTGTATCACTATGACCCTACAATGAAACAACAAAGCAGTGAATAGAAGCATCTGTCTTTTCCTACCCCCCAAGAAAGCAAAAACTGTAAAATCGGCTGGTAAAGTTATGACCATAATGTTTTTTGACTATGAAGGCATTGTTTACCAACACTCTGTAGAACCCGGGAATACTGTAAACGGCTCACACTATGCGGATGTTGTATGGACAATGGTACAACACATCAAAAGGATGCATATCGTGGATTGCACCATGATAATGCAAGGCCACATATTGCTGGTGGTGTAGTGGACGTTTTGCAGAAGAACAACATAGATATCCTACCACACCCTCCATACAGTCCTGATCTCGCACCATGCGATTTCTTGCTGTTTCCTCAGCTCAAGAAACCACTAAGAGGCCGCCATTTCGAAAGCAACAAAGCATGTGTAAAAGCTGTTGAAAGAACGCTCAAAAAAACGGACTTTCACATGTGTTTAAGAAGTGGATGCAATGTTGGAACAAATGCATCACATCTCACGGTAGTTACTTCAAAAAAGACCATGTAGATGACGATTAAAGGTAATCTGTTTTCTGTATAAATATAGTCTTATAACTTATTGAACAGCCTCCATATATTAGTTCTAAAGCCGGTACAAGATCTAGAGGGAATCTGCAATTTTTGTACACCAATGCAAGAAGCATTTGAAATAAGAGAGAAGAATTTTTGGCATTAGTCAGTGCAATCTCACCAAAAGTTGTAGGCATTAGTGAAACGTGGCTGTCAGTAGAAGATGTGGCCACTGGAATTGAATGTGATGGGTACAGTATTTTCAGGGAGGATAGAGAAGATAGAACTGTTGATGATAGCTGATGTGTTGCAGCCAAAGATAGTATATCAGGATGATAGACATGTGAATGAGAGTTCATTTGAGGTGGTCTGGTGCGAAATAGTGGCCAATGCAACCAAATATACAATTGGATGCTGCTATAGGCCAGGGAGTACAGGGAGAGATATTGAATTCATGCATCAGCAAATTAGTGCAATGAGTGCAGGTTTAGTGATTATTATGGGGGATTTTAATTATGGTAATACAAATTGGAAGGAGGAAATATCATGTAGCAAAAAGGAAATGGAGTTCATACATCTTCTACGAGATAATTACTTGAAACAGCACATAACTGAAGGGACACGTGGTGTGAGAGTGTTGAACCTGGTTATTGGTTCAGAGGATATATGCATAAGTAAGGTGTCCTCGTTACCCCCAATTGGTGAAAGCGATCATGTGGTATTGACTTGGGAGGTTGCAAAATCTGGGGATTTTTCTGTTAAGAAGGGGTATATACGGAACTACAGGTTAGGCAATTATAACAGGCTTCGGAGTGAGCTTACAGTCATCCCATGGCAGAACATATTGCAGAGGAAAGATGTTAGCAGTGCATGGGATAAAATTAGCAGGTATCTGAGGAAAGCAATATCAGATTGTGTCCCCATGGTCAGGAAGTAAAACAAGGCAGGTGTTAGATGGATGAGCAGTAGTATCAAGCTTGACCTGCAAAAAAAGAAAATGTTATGGAGAATTTACAAGGAGAAAGGCGATCAGTACACCCATGAGCAGTACAAGGCTCAAGCTAAGAAGGTTACCAGCATAGTAACAAAAGCTAAATCAGATAATATTAGAAGACCTTAGCCAAAGAGATCAAGGGTAATCGCAAAGAGTTCTTCCACTATGTGGCATGTAAAAGGAAGAATGATTTCGGAAGGATAACTTTAGTGGGTGCTGATGGTATTGAGGTGACAAAATCAGATGTAATAGTCGAGTTACTGAGTGATCACTTTTCAAAAGTCTATCACCCAAGTGAGGATATCTCTGTACCTCACTTGGGTGATAGCAATAACTATGTGAAAATTGAAGCTAAGAAATGAGAGGTATTTAATATATTGCAAAATTTAAATGCAAACACTGCTGTAGGCTTAGATGGAATATCAGCTCGGGTGTTGCGTGAATGTGCAAAGGAATTGTCAATGTCTCTTACTTGGTTATTTAACTTAAGTTTGAACTCTAGTGTGGTTCCTAGGGAGTGGAAGGAATGCAAATTAGTTCCTTTGCATAAAGGTGGCTCTAAAACTGCGGTAGTTAATTACAGACCAATCACTATCTCAGGAGTAGTGGTAAAAGTATTGGAAAAGTTGGTTAAAGACAAAATTCAAGAATGGGTGGATCAGAATATGATACTCTATAGAGGCCAACATGGTTTTGTTAAAGGTAGATCCTGCCTTAGCAATCTATCAACTTTTCATAATAGAATGAAATCTGAGTTGGACAAACTGGCTACACAATGGTACTTCTGGATTTTGCTAAGGCTTTTGACAGGATACCCCATGGAACACTGTTACGCTAATTGGAACAGATGGGAATGGATACTAAACTGGATACTAAACTGAAATGGATAGGAGAATGGCTCAGGGAGAGATACCAGAAGGTGGTGTATGGAGGAGCCGAGTCCAGAACGAGGTAGGTGACCAGTAGTGTGCCTCAGGGCTCTGTGCTTGGGCCATTGTTGTTTAATTTGTATATAAATGATACAGGAAATGGCTTACAGGGAGATATTCAGTTGTTTGCTGATGATACAAAGTTGGGTAGCACAATAAAAAATCATGATATCTAAATCTGAGGCAGAAAATTTTAGACCAATCAATATCTTAGCAGTTGTGGTAAAAGTACCGGAAAAGTTGGTCAAAAAGGAGAATTCAGGAATAACGGGATTGATACCTATGAGGGGCAGCATGGTTTTGTTAAGAGTCAGTTATGCTTTATTAATCTACTAACTTTTCATAACAGAGTGAGAGCTGAGTTGGATAAAGGGAATGGCTATAAGATGATACAGTTGGAGTTTGCAACTGTAAACGATTCCATGTGGTATCCTGGCATTTGACAGGATACCACATGGAACTCTGTTACACAGACTGTAACAAATGTGGATGGATATGAAACTGGTGATGTGGATAAAAGGGTGGCTGATGGACAGATACCAAATAAGTAGTATATGGAGGAGCAGAATTCAGGAGAAGGCAGGTGACTAGTGATGCACAGCACAGCTCTGTGCTTGGACCAATGCTGTTTAATTTGTACATAAATGATATAGGAAATAAGCTGATGGGAGATATTCATTTGTTTGCTGATGACGCAAAGTTGGGCAGGATAATAGTTAATAGGTCGACAGTACAGGCAAAACATAACGGGTGTCAATTTAATGTGAAAAGTGTAAAGTTATGCATTTTGGAATACAAAGATTACAATGTACCACATGAAGGGAACTGTACTGCAGGGATTTGGGAATAGTAGTAGATAGACAAACCTGACAAAAATGATTAAAGATAGAGGTGTGGTAAGGCCACGAAAGTTAAATTTTCAAAGCAATGATATTTCCAGTAGTGATGTATGGATGTGAAGCTGGATTATTAAGAGGAAAGAAAGACAGAAAGCAAATTGATTCATGTGAATTATGGGCATGGAGGAGACTATTTAGAATTCCACAAACTGCAGGAATGACCAATAAGAAAGTTTTATAGAATATAAAGACAGAATGCTCCTTGGAGGCAATGATCGCTAAAGAGAAATTTATGTATACTTTGGATTTACTATGCGAGAGGATGGTTGGAAAAGCAGTTATGTTGGAGAGGAGTGAGAGCATGGAGGAAGACTGCAAAAGAGTTGGGTGGACAACATAAAATAACCTTGAACTTAGAATTGCTGAAAAGAAAGGGAGTTGTCATTCCCTCTTTATAAAGCCTTGATACAATGACCACATCTGGATTACTGTATTCAGGTCTGGTCACCTGGATTTCTTGTAGATGAAAAAGTGGTAGAGAGAATGCAGAGGCAAGTGACCAAGATGGCGATTGATCTGTGAAATGCTTCCTGTGAGGAGAGATTGATGGCTTGTGGATTGCAAAAGTTGGTTGATAGGTTGAAAAAAAAAATGGGGGGATATGATTGAAACATGTAAGCTATTTGAAGGATTTTATAGGATTGATGCAGGGGAAATCTATCAGCACTTGGCTAGAAGGGAAAGAACAAGAGGTCATCACTGGAGTTAGGTAAGGGTATGAGGACTAGATTTTTTGCTTGGAGAGTGGTGAATGAATGGAATGGATTGTCTGAGTCAGTTAGGTGTGTTTTGTCTGTTAATGGTTTCAAGGAGAGGCAAGATAGATATGTTGATAGTTTGGGTCTCCAGTGATGAGTTTTAGGACTCCATGATAATGATAATGATAATAATAATAATGATATATAAAAGCTGATAACTTCACATCAATAGCCTTAGTATCTCATAATGCAAAGCACATATCAGATATCTATAATGTGTGAAAGATGTGTGCTTTGTATTATGAGATATTAAGGCCATTGATCTGAAATATTTAACCTCTGCATACAAGTAGACTAGTCATGCAGATGCTTCATGTGCAAAATTTGTTTGCTTATACTTTGATAAAGGAATAAACAAGAATATAATTTCTTGGCAAGTTAATTTAATCTGTTTTCTTATTATTGTTAACATATGACCTATATGGACTCAAATGAATCATCATGGGAGGTCTATACTCTCTTATGCAAAAATATCATTGAACTGTCCTATAAGCCCATTCAGAGTTTCCACGCTCACCACACTTTCAGGCAATGCATTCCACTCACCAATCCCACCCCATGCAAAGAACCTGCTCCTCATCAAGCTCCTGCTCACATCCTCCTTATAGAGCATTCATGGATGGCCTCTAGTTTTACCCCTGCCTTCCTCTACTCTATGAAAAATCTCCTCCACATTAATCTGGCAACAACACCTCACCAACTTAATAATAATATCCCTTCTTAAAATAAAGTCTCAATAATATCCCCTCTTCTTTTTCTATTCACAAGGCTCTATAAGTTCCATTCATTGAATCTGTCTCTCTTCTCATATCTGACATTCCATAGACCTGAGAGTGAGATATTAAGGCCATTTACTATAATTTAGTAAACCTTTTCTTTACCTTCTCCAATACATCCTCATTCCCCTGAAAAACAGGTGACCAAATTGGTACTGTTAAATTGTGAATGAAACTATGTTGTGTAATTTATTTTTTTCATTCACATTTAACATTGATTATTATGTATTAATCATGATTTGTATAAAAATTATTTATTATTCCTTAATTTAGGATTACTATTTAAATATTTATTCTAAACTTAACCTACTATTAATTTATTAAATAATAATATGTGTAGAAATTTATGATAACTAAAATATATATGTAAAGTAACGAAAAGTGTATTATAAATAATTGTATACGTAATGAAAGAGCTGATTAAGTAGCTCAAATATTCTGTTTATTCTTATTTGTGAAAATTTAACGTTATGTAATCACTTATGTAAGAGTAGAGCGTTGTATTACATTAGCGAAATGTTTACGTTCATGCGTTGTCATGGAGACGCATGAAATAAACAAGCACGAGTCGAAGAGTGCGTGACCTTGGAACGAGAAAGGAGAAAGGAGGCAATAAGAATTTTAATGAGAAAAAAAAAAAGGAATTTTGCGGAGCCTGAAGGAAAGTAGGATATAAGCAAGGAAGTGAAAGAAAGATTATAAATTCTTTAGGGCAGAAATTCAAGAGCATAGTATTTAGAAGTGAGCAAAAAACGCAGTGAATCTTATACTCAGCTGCAAGTGAAATCAGCTGTGGTTATAGAGGAAAATTGATGTCGTAATCAGATAAATAAAGAACTGGACATTCAATGGGAAATTCTGATTAGTTCCAGTTAATCTTGGATTACGTCTTAATTCTGTGTTGCCCTGAGAAGAATATAATGAACTTAACTTGTTGTAGAAAAGTAAACAAGGAAGGATATCGGTACCTTATTGCTGTTTTTTTTAAAGTAGTGAAGCGCGATTAACAGTAGTTCAATTAAATCGTTGGAGAATTTTATTAATGTGTTCCGCTAACGTAAATAAGTTAATTCATAAGTGTGCTCACAATTAATTGATGTATTGAAGATTGTGTCTGGTAAGAGTAGTCATACTTGTTTGTTTATTCTAACATTAACATATCTTTGAAGTTCAAAGTCTGAAATAAGATTGCTTGGAATATTGTCTACCTTGATTAGTGCTTCCTGTGAATTTTAAACATTAAGTACAGCTGATAGATATGTGGAGACTGATTAAATAAGAAGTTTCGTTTTATTAACTTGAGTTAAGAAAGCTTGTGATTTTGAAACTGTGAATTGTATGTGAAAGTTTAGAACATTGAATTGGCATGAGTGACTTAGCAAGATGTATTAAGTTGATTGTATTGTTTCATTTTAAAACAGAATTCTTGTATTTGATATATATATATCATATATTAAATGTTTTATTTTGTTAATCTAAATATTGTGTTTGCCTGAATTCCTTTTTATTGCACCGTTCATAAATATTCGAATCTTGCAGGAACCCCAAGTGGAATAGTAAATAATTCGGCCTAAATGAGGAGACTGCTAACTTAATTAAGAATTGATCCTACTATTTTATATAGACTAATCTAAAAAATAGGGTGGCGCAGTATGATTATAAATTTCCCTACTTTTGGATCGGTGATCAATTTGCAATTAGTTGTTATATTGATAAGAGTGACTTGAACCAAGATGGCGGATTTAGAACATAACATGAAAAAAGAACGTCACGACAGTACACAGCAGTCCATATGTTCTTGGTTCAATGCTTTATACAAGGGAATCATAACCTCTTTTTTTCTCTCTGTGTCAATGTCTACCTCATTATTTCCATAATCCATTGGGATGTTCTTACAGTTTTAGCAATGTGATCCGTAAATTTCCAAATCTCTGTCCACCATCACTCCAAGATCTCTCATCTCTTCCACCTCCTTCAAAATTTCTCCATTAATTGTATACTCTGTGTCCTAACTTTGTATACTAGACTTCAGCACCTTGCACTTTGAAACATTAAACTGAAACTGATAGCTTGATTTACATAGTCTATTGAGATCCTCCTTAACCACCTTACCGGCCATTAAAGATCAAATACGCACCCTCAAAAGCTTTGTATCCATCATAAATTTCAATGTTATATCAATGGTATTACAATTTTAATAAGCACTTCGCATCCATGGAAATGTGGACATATATATACGTCCTGGTCGGTAGCGTGGTTAAAGGCTACATAGCTGCTCTATTTCTCATAGTTCTTCTCGACTTTGCATCATTAGCAACCAGCTGCATATCTCCAATTAATCTGGTCCCAATGTTATTAATGTAAAAGTTAAACAATATTGGTTCCAAAACAGATTCCTATGGCACTCCACTAGTGACCTTCCTCTTTTGGGATACCACTCCTCCATATACTGCCTGTATACATGTCTGACAGCCAGGCGGTTATCCAACTCACTACTCTGTTATAATCCCATTTGTTTCGATTTACCTACTAGTTTGTTATGAGGCAGTCTATGAGAGTTGTTTAAAAATTCAAGTACACCACTGTATATGCATCTTCCTTATAGAATGAATGAATGCGTCACCTTGTTATAATATATAAGCAGATTGCTAAAACATGACTTCCCTGTAACAAACCCATGTTGACCATCATGAAGAAAACTGCTATTATCAATCAGTTTATGAATCTTAGTCCTCACCAACTTCTCTAAAACCTTAACAACAATCCCAGACAAACAGATTGGCCTATAATTTGTATCCTCAGTCTTATTAACCTATTTTCCATTCTCTTGGGACTCATTCTGTTGCAAGATTCATATTAAACAGATGTGCCAAAGGTGCCCTTAATTCCACAGCACATTCCTTCAAGACACATGACAACATACTGTTGAGTCTTATTGCCTTATTAACATCAAGTTTATTCAATTCCTCATATACTTCCTGCTCAGTCCCTCCTCCACCATATCCTCTACAACACTCCAGCTTCTCATGTTGCCTTAATGAGGATGAAATATAGTGATAAACTGATTGCTGAATACTTTAACTATATCTTCTGCATTGGTGATGACACCAATGCAGAGGATATATAATAGTTGATGCCAGCATCATCTTCCTATAGTTGATTTTCCTTCTGCTTGCCACATATTTAAAGAACTCACTAGGATTTTTCTTAGTTTGATTGGCTAATTTCTTCTCGTACTGCACTTATGCTGTCTTTACCAACTGAGTCACCTTCCTGGCCTGCTTTCTGTAGTCATCATGCAACTAATCATTACCAACATTCATCTTGTGTTACCTCCACAGTGCCTTCTTCTTCTTCCAGATTTCATGCTTAATCCCTTTATTAATTCATTTTACTCCTACCTTGTTTAGCCTTTTCACCTTTGGAATACACTCAAACATTGCTGCTGTTAAGCTCTTGATCAATGCCCACACACACACACACACACACCATCTGTCTCCTTTCCAATCAACTCTCTTTCTACACTGTAGCTCCCTGTTGTCTCCTAAACCCTTTATAATCACCAGCCTTGTTGTTTCACACATTCCTTCTTTATAGAAGTTTTTACATGACTGGCTACAACACAGATGATCACTTCATGGTTGCTCTTACCAACTTGGGGGAAGATTAGACACTCCATTCACAATCACATCCTCTGACAGTATAAGACTCTTATTTATGACTGGGTCTTATCTTAGACAAAGATCTATGACTCTTAACCCTTGTGTGTCCTCCATTACATATTGCCTGAGAATGTTGTCCCTTAAGAACTAGAGAAATTCATTCTCTTTATTCTCTAATTCTATCTCTTCATTCCAATCAATATTGCCATACTTGAAATCACTAATAATCATCACCATTCTCTTGCTCACTAAGTTGCCTATATGTTTCTTTGTCTCAAACATTGCTAGTCTTCCTAATATCTTCATTTTTCATATGATTCTGTAAATCATGCCATTCATTCCCTAATTATTTTCAGAACTCTCATATCTGTGGTCTCTAGTCTTTGATCAGTGATTTTATTTCTAACAAATTCTCAGAAACATAAGTTAAAATTGGTTTGAACACCCATGTATACTGCACTACACTACAAGTTCAGAGTTTTCACTAATTTCCCTCTTATTCCATAACAGTTTACTGAATTGTCTCCTCCACTATACCAGCTTTGATTATCTTATTCTATTGTTCATTTTATACTTAATTTGTCATAATCATTAAAAACAATGCATAAATACTAAAATATTTTACTTCTTCTATAGGTTCTCCATTGAGAATGCACTTGAAGTTGTCCATGTTCTTATCTATTTTCAGAGTCTTTGCCTTTTTTTATTGATGATTTTCATATTCAATTTATTATACTATGTATTCATTATTATTGTTATTAATTTGTGGCAACTTCATGGATTCCAGAGACTCATAGTGGAGACCCAAATTAATTATTATATACACAAATCCTATCATGCCTCTCCTTGGATTGATTCATCATCAGGGAACTCGCTACCAATCCCTTCTGCTCACTCAGGTTGACAAGATTCTTAATGGAACATGTTGGCACATTACTGGCTGCCTTAAGCCTACAAAAATTGACCACCTATACTCATTGTCTGGTATTGCACCTCCTCACATCAGAAGGACCACACAGAGTAGATATAAGTGGAAACAATGAAATGATGAATGGCATTCTTTGTGTGGACATGTTGCAGTACATAGGAGGCTAAGATTAAGGAAAAGTTTATATCTCCGTGGATCCATCAGTTGATTCCATAAAAGCTACAAGGTCAATAATGTGACAAGAACAATCTCCAGAGGCTACAAACTTAAACAAAATTCTCTTCCTTCTGGATTATATCTAGACTGGCAAAGATGAAAGACGCTGAACAAACTTTGTTCTGGAATGGGCAGATCAAAGCAGAAATATGGCTAGATAGGGCTACATAATGACAGCTGCTCACGTGGTGAAACACAAACCATGGATCATCTTCTGCAATGCTGCTTAATAGACATTAATAATATATGTACCCGAGAAGATTTAATCCAATGTAATGAAACAGCTTTAAAGTATATTCCAATATTGGCCTGGTTGGCCGTGTGGTTAGCACATCCGATCTCCAGCCAAGATGCTGCAAGTTCAAGTCCTGCCGTGGGCATGGATGTTTGTGATTGTCTGTGAAAATACTAGTGTTGGTGGGTGGTAGATGGTGTTGGTGTAGTTACGGTTAGTTGTAGTTGGTGGATTGAGTGGTGGAGACAGAGAATTGTAGAGTCAGTGCCCTCCCTTGATGAGTCTTTGGAATCCCTAAATTATTATTATTATTCCTGATACCTCCAAGGAGTCCGAAGACTCATCGCGGGAGGACACCTACAACTGTCTCTACACCTAACCTCTACTACGAATCAACGCCATCTATCGCCTACCTCCAACACCACCACAACTAGTAATTTTTGTCTGTAAATTGCGTGTGTTCTGAAGGGCCGATTTGTATGTATGCGGGATGAAAAACCCGAGTTTCCGGGAGAAAAAACCCTGCTACCTCCGTATGAGATCGGCTAACTCACCATCGATTGAAATCGACCAGATAAAGATTCCTCCCGTCGCGACGACAATCGAACTTAGGCCTATTCCAATCGAAGGGCGCAATGTACCGTCGTTCTTCCAATTGCGCTACGGAGGCGCTTATGTATCCTTATGTACCTCATTATGTGACATCCCTAAAGATGTCACATAATGAGGCAATCGTAGAGTGGCAGTGTGTAAGAAGAGCTCTGGATTCAGATAAGTTATTCTTGAAATAATTAATTGTATGTGAGTGATTGTTTGAGTAAGAGCTACTATAAAAGTTGTGCACTACTAGTATTATTAGTGTGTGGGATATTTTGCTTAAACTTCATTACAAATTCATTGTTATTAGACCTTAACCGGCAGAGGAAAGATGGCGGCGGCTTTTTCAGTGCATGACTTTCACTTAGACTTCAGTTGTTTCGTCAAGTGAGAGGTGCGTTACATGTATTCTTTTAATTACATAGATGATTTGTGGACATTTAGGACTGATGGAAGGAGGGTATGTGCGAAGTACGAGGATTTGATGAGTGTGAGGATTAAACAAATTTGATGACAGAAAGTGTTAGTAGCGAGAATGTCACTTGAAGAATGAGTGTTCATTTGAAAGAGAAGCATGGTGTGAAAAGAAAGGAGAAAAATTGTTAAAAAATCATTGAAAAAGAAAATGAGTGATTTGAAAACTGTAATGGATGGTAAAAAGAACAAAAGTCAGGCGAATTTGGCAGAAAGCAACGAAATTGAGAACATGAAAGAAACCGGAAATGATGAAAGGTTAAAAAGTCGGAAAAATCGAAACAATAAATGAATCTGGAAAAAAAGTACGGAAACTCAAATGGATGAAGGAGAGTGAAAGTATGAAGCAGGAGTCAAGAGTTCAAAAATTAGAAAGATTGAATGATAGAGAGAATGTGATGTGAGATTCGAAAGTTGAATTGGGTTGGATGAGGCAAGAAATGAAACGGATGCAAAGTGAAATTAAGAAAATTTGGGTGAAAATGATTAAAACAAATCAAGCAGGTATGAAAGCGTTAACAAAAGACGAACACATGGTGTTGTATGGTGACTCCATTATTAAAGGTGTGCTGGATGAGAGGATGAACAAAGCATGTTTTCCAGGTGGTAAAATGAGTGGAGTGATTGAGGCATTGGATATGAGGAGAGAGCGAGCAAAGGAGATGATGGTTTTAATAGGTACGAATGAGTTGACAGAGGGCAAAGAGCATGTCAGAATGGATGTCAGGAGGCTGCTTAGACGAATAAAAGAGAATAGTTTGACAGGAAATGTAGTAAGCATGTTGCCTAGGTATGACTGTGGTGAGATGAAGCAGAGAGCAAGAATTATGAATGATATGTTGGCTGAAATGTGTGCGGAGAGGAGAGTCAGTTTGTTAATGTATGGAATGGGTATGAAGGATGAAGTGAACTGTATGGGAGCGATGGACTGCATTTGAGTGGTTATGGTGTGAGTGGCTTGGAGAGATTGCTGCTGGAAGGTAGAGAAGTGAGTACAGAGAATGAATCAGATTAAGTGGGATGTGATGTGGAAGAGAAGGAGAGTATGACAGGAGAGACTGAAGAGGTGGTTATGAATGAGGAAGTGAGTGGCATGAGTATGGAAAATGAGAGAATGGGTGTGCAAGATGAACAGGAAAATGGGGAGGCTCAGGGTGGACAGGGGTACACAGCATGAGAAAGGTGGATGCTCCAAGAGGATGTGAGAGTATGTGTAGACAGGAAAGGAATGGGAAGACCTGGGATCAAGAGGAAACAGTTGGAATTGAAGAGGGTTCTAAAATTAATAAGCAGAAAGGGAAATGGCCCCAGTTGAGCATGGAGAGATCACATCGAATGAATGGTATCAGTGGAACTAGCTGTAGATCCAGGAATGAGGTCTTGTGTTTGTATACAAATACTAGAAGTGTAAGAAACAAGGCAGATGAAATGGTTGCACTAATTGAGTCTGTTCACCCAAAAATTGTTGGAGTAAGGGAGACATGGTTAGATTCCAATCCTGACAGGAATGGAAATGGAAGGGTATAATGTGTTTTGTGAGGATAGAAGGGGTAAAAAGGGAGGGGGGGTGCTATTGATGTCCATACAAAGTAGACATACAAGATGGAAATAGTGGCAATGGTTTTTGAGGCAGTATGGTGTGAGATAGAGGTGAATGGAATGAAATACTTGGTTGGATGTTGTTATAGATCAGGTAATGTGGATTGTAGTGACTATGAAATTCATAATCAAAGTAGCCAAGCAAATAAGAAAAGAGTGATCATTATGGGCGATTTTAATTATGGCAATATAGACTGGAATGATGAGATAGCAACTGGAAGTAAAGAAAATGAGTTTCTTGAGTTTCTGAGGGATAACTACCTCAGACAGTATGTAACAGAGGGCACACAAGGATTGAGGGTCTTGAATTTGGTCATCTCATCAGAGGATGCAATTATAAACGAAGTGTCAAATCACCCAAAAATTGGTGCGAGTGACCATGAGGTGATTACCTGGGTGGTTGCCTGCAGTGTGAGGACCTCTGTAAGAAAAGGGTATATGTGGAACTACAAGGGAGATGATTATGAAGAGCTCAGGAGACAGCTTGCGGGTGTAGCATGGAATGAGGAGTTAGCTGGAAAAGAGATCAATGCAGCTTGGGAAATTTTCAAAACTATCTAGTAGATGCAATGTCTAAATGGGGTGAGAAGGTTAAATAAAGGAGGTGTGAAATGGTTGAATAAAGAGATTAAGCATGTGATACAGAGAAAAAGGGCATTATGGAGGCAGCATAAGAGAAGTGGAAATAACTAATTTCGCGAGGACTACAAAGACCAGGCAAGGCAGGTGAATTGGTTGGTGAAGGTAGCTAAAGAGATGTATGAACAGCAGTTAGCTAATGAAGCAAAAAAGAATCCTAAGGAAAAGGCAGTTATGTTGGGGATGAGTGAGGGAATGAGAAAAAGAGGAAGACCACAAAAGAGCTGGATGGACAACATAAAAGAACTTACCAACTTGAACTTACAATTACTGAAAGAAAGGACAAGAGGCCGAGTGGGATGGAGAGCCTTTATTCACAGGATCCAAGAATCAAAAATGACTGGATGGCACATAACAAAAGTTTGATACTTCTGTCTTGGTGCCACCTTTATGCAATGGGATATTATCTTACCTTCTTTCTACTCCCTCTGAACCCTGCCAAAGCTAAGAGACTGAACAATTTCGTCAGGAGCAATGCCAATTCTTTTGCACATTCATGTAGCACACGGGCTGATATGCGATCCAGTCCCAATGCTGTGTTCACATTTATATTTTTAAATATGCTGAACATCTGGTGTTCATCTACCTCAATTTTGAGGTAGATGAACACCAGATGTTCAACAACAGAAAAAATCTCCACCTGGATGATACATCTTTGCAAAATTATCACTCAGCAACTCAACTATTTCTTTTGGCTCAATCACCTTCCTACCACGAGCATTATTGAAAGTCATCCTAACATAGTCATTTTCCCTCTTATTTGCTGCATAATGGAAACACTCTTTTGGGTTTATTTTGGTCTGTTTAGCTAAATCTCTCTCATAGTCTGATTTGACCTTTCTTACCATACTAGACATCCTTCTTGCTTGCACTTTGTACTGCTCACGAGTATGCTGACTACGTTTTTGTTTATATTCTCTCCACAATGTTTTCTTTTTTTGCAGCTCTTGCTTTATATCCCTACTCATCCACTTAATTCCAACTTGGTTTATCCTTCTATTCACCTTGGGTATGCAGTCTGATACTGCTACTCCCTCCAATCAATGTTCCCCCATAGTTAAAGTCTCCATTAATAATTGTTTGGCTTAAACTCATTGTGCTAATCTGCCAACATGTAGCTTCTACATCTTCCTGTGGATCCCCTGCTCACTTTTTTGTTTGACACAGCCTCAAATGAACCATCTCCCCCAGACCGAAAATCCTCTTGAACTTCTAATTTTGTTGGGTGTATTTCTTCAGGTATCATCAGCAATACTTCACTTCCTGTCCTATTCCCTCTATCCTCCTTGAAAATACAATACCTTTACATTCTATCCCTGTAACTAAATCATTTTCTGTCAACTAGGGCTCACTGATGCCTATAATAATTGGCCAAGTTGAGCTGACCAATGCCAAAAATTTTTTTGTATTTCTGTACATGCATTTCAACATACCTTTGTACCCATAGTGACCCTTGTATAATGTCATTACCAACTCATTCAAATCAGAAACCTGTGATATCCCATTCAGCATTGCATAATCATTATTGGACATGCTCATTTATCACAGGGGTTGTCAGATACATGCTTGATTTCATCCACCCTAATATATCTAATTTTACTGGTTTTGCACTACTACACTCTCACTAAACACCACTTTCCCCAAACATCTAACTTGCAAAACCATTCAAATGTAGTCCATCTGGCATATATGAGGGATGTCCAGAAAGTAAGTTCTTAACAGAACTTACTTTCTGGACGTTAAATATTTTCACTGCAGCACTGCGATCACAATGGTGTGCATGCGTGCTGAGTTTGTTGATTCATTAGCAAGGCATCGGTGCCATTTTCAGACATTCTCATAGTGTGTACACTTCTTGGTGTGTGTTTATAATGTCTAAGAAAATTGAATTGCCCTCCGCATGTGAAATTAGGTCAGTTATCCGTTTCTTGAATGTGAGGAACATTAAAGCAGCTGAAATTCATCAGCAAATTATTGAGGTTTACAGAGAACATGAGGATGGTGATGCTTTCCTGAGCAGACTTGTCACTGGGGACAAGACTTGGGTGTCGCACGCAATCGTTGAATCCAAACAACAGTGGGGTGGAGGCACACCTCATCACCAGTCAAGACGAAATTGAAGACAATGGTTTCCACTCGTACAATCATGTGCACTGTGTTTTGAGACAGACAAGGAATTTTGCTGGGTCAAGGCTCCACAATCAATGCGCGTATGTACTGCCAAACCCTTAAGAAACTGGGTCTTGCGATCCAGAATAAATGATGTGGCATGCTTACCAGGGGCATTGTTTTGATTCATGATAATTTAATGCCCACCACCCCTGGGAAGAATTCCATCATCCCCATATAGTCCTGACCTCGTGCCAAGCGACTTTCACCTGTTCAAACATCTAAAATCTTTCCTTGGTGGCCGGCAGTTTCAAGATGATGATGAGGTCAAAGAAGCAGTCAATATGTGGTTTGTCACAGGTGGCAACCTTCTACGATGAAGGTATACAACTCTTGGTGCCCCATTATGATAAGTGCCTGAACAATGGCAGATATTATGTAGAAAAGTAGTGAAAGATATCTACTTTAATTTCCAATAAAGTTTTATTTGTAAGTATATTTTTGTTTCTCTAACAGCCCATCAGAACTTACTTTCTGGATGTCCCTCAGAGGATACATTGTGGTCTGTCAGTGAATTTAGTGCTCCTGTAAAATTGGCGATTTTTGTCTTTTATTGTATTTTCCCTTGAAAATTAGTGTTTTATAGTATACTAGCATAGATTTTAGTGTTTTTAGTATTTTACCACATATTTTTATTAATATATTGCAATAATTAGTATATGTTTAAAATGGTGCCAAAAAAGGGCAAGAAATGTAATGCTAAAAAAGCATTGCAGGCGAAAACAAGAAGGTTAGTCCCGCTAACGAGGTTGTTTGTGATGTGGAGGAGGTTAATGAAAATGAAATAATCTCCAAAATAGCAAAATTGAAGCAGATCATCAGAGAGACGACATGGGAATTGCAAAAAGTCAAGAGGCATTTAAATGAATAGAGGGAGAAAAAGACAGTTATGCAGGAAAATAAGAAACAACAAAGCACGGAAACAGGCAAGTCATGAAATAATGGAAATCAGGTAAGTGACACTGTTAATAAAAAGAAAGATGTTATTTGGTATGGTGACTCTATAATAAAACACGCTATTGATGAGCGAGTTATAACGTTCAGTTTTCCTGGAGCAAAAATTAAGAATATAAAGGAAGCAATTCAAAAACAGAAAAGAAAACTAAACGAAACTAGTAGGTACTAATGACTTAACTGGCGATAAGTTCAGTATGAGAGAGGATATGAAAGGGTTGTTGGAAGAGGTGAGTGTGAAGAGTGAGAAATTGAAAATCGTCAGCATTTTACCTCGCTACGATAAAAATGAATTAAGAAGGGCTATGATGGCAAATGATTCGATTCAGGAATCTGAAGGAATGGATGTTTTTGGATGTGTGGAGTGAGTTTGAGGGAAGATTGGATTTGTAGAAGAGGAAGAGGGATGGCCTACACCTAAATGCATTTGGTATCAGGAGTTTAGAAAAACTAATAACTGATATGAGATCTAACACAGAGAGTCAGGGAAACTAAATTATAAAGGGAGGAATGGTGCGAATGTGAGTGTAAGAGTGACAATGTTATATAACTGTGCTAATGACAGGAATGGGCTTAGTCATGGAAATGCTGACGAGGAGAAAATGATTTCGGCTTTGTGTTCGTCTGATTTGGACCCATCAAAAGTGTGCAAAAACAGTGCTTTAAATACAGGACTGTTAAAAGCATTGTGCGATGAAATGGGCTCTGATCATCAAAATCTTCTTTCCCATTCGGAAGTTCATTGGCTCTCCCATGGTAAAGTTCTCAAGAGGTTATATGAATTCCAAAAGGAAGTTGAGCTGTTTCTAATTGATAAGAAAAGTGACCTGTCCCATTATTTCCAGGATAAGAAGTGGGTAGCCAGGCTGGTCTATCACAGCAACATATTTTCTTACATAAACGAGTTGAATTTAAAACTTCAAGGTCCAGATACAACAATATTTAATGTTTAGAAAACGGTCGAATCATTCAAAAAGAAACTCAAATTCTGGCTTAATGTGATTGCAGAAAGAAATAGTGAAATGTTTCAGTCGTTCTCAGATTATATTATGGAAGCAGATTTCTATTCACAGAATTCAGTTTCAGATATTATTGCAGTCCACTTGAAGATGTTGTTGTTGTCATTTGAAACGTATTATTCCAAACGTGAGGATCCCCGGAGGCAAAATATGTGTATTGTGAACCCCTTTGTTGAACACAAAGAGACAGCCCTTTCCCATTAAGAAACCCTTCTACTTATTGAATTATCATCATACAAAGAACTGGAAAGTACTTTTAATTCTATGAATAATTTGAAATTCTGGATAAGAATGAAAAATGAATATTCAAATTTACATAAAATTTACATGAAAAGCATTTCTTCTTTGTTTTTCCACCACACATCTTTGTGAAACTGCATTTTCTGGCATGACTGTGCTTAAAACGAAACAGAGGAACCGCCTGCAACTTTCTGACTGTTTTTTTTTGGCTATCACTTCAATTCATCCCAGAATTAATAAGCTAATGGGCAGAAAACGGCAACAAACGTCTCACTAGCCTAACTAAAAACCTTCAAAAACTTAGTCGTAATAAAAGAAACTAAATTTAACTTTTTGAATAACTTGTAACTGCTGTGTTAAAGTGCTACATTTTTAAATTGAAAATATTAATTAGTGTTGGAACTAGTGTTTAGAAATGAGAGATTCATACATTTTTATTTACTAAATTACATACTTTGCACATATATAAATATATGTGTGTATGTGATAATAAGTGTTTCACTGACAAGTTGACATCTGTCTGTTGCTTCCCCTGCTCAGTTGACTTCTATGGTAAGTTACATTACAATGCATAAATATTTTTCTCACTACCTTTTTTTTCCTTCAAACCAACATCATTAAACTCAATTTAATAATACAATAATCAATTTTACACCGAATAATATAACTTTTTGGTGATCAGAATGGGATATGTCAATGAAAATCAGCACAAATTAGTTTAATGATGTTGGCCTGAGGAAACTATAATATGCTACAAGATTTCATTAGTCCACTAATTGATAACTAATTTAAATGCAATTTTATATTTGTCAACATGCCACACTGTATACATAACTGTACTAATACTCTTTATGATTATGCCATAATTAATTATTAATACTTATGTTAGTTTAATGTATGAACTTTAAAAAGAAATTGGAAAGGTATTTACGAGTAAATCTGTTGGGACCGGGTCCTTGTCTTATAAAAAAAAGAATTTACTAGGATGCGGTCTATTTCATCTAAATTGCATTATCTCAACCTTTCTTCATATTCAACATCCCAGAGATTAGAAACTATTTTGGTAAATCACCTCCTGACCCTCTACAACATCTCTTTCATCTTCCTTTTGAAAACCAGGTCACCAAATCTGTGCACAGTAGTCCATAAATATATATGTATGTATGGTTGTTATTGCCAATTAAGTCTGCAAAGCTCTTCTAAGTCCCTCAAGGTTTTGGGGAGGTGCTGAGTGTATGATAAAAATTAAACATTATTTAAATTCTCAATGAAATAACGTTTTGACAATCTGCAGGGAAGCAAGCACTGCTTTCCTGAAACTTTAATTTCTAAAGAATAAAATGATTAGATCATTTGCAAATCTGTGTACAGTAGTCCATAAATATATATGTATATATTTATATATGTTTATTATTTTATACATTATTTATTGTTTAATATTACGTATTAGTAATAAATATAAGTAATGATATTAAGTATTATTTATTTGTATATTTATTTATATAATAAATATATGCACAGTAGTCCATATAAATAAATAGTTTAAATCAGTAACAAATGGAAGATATTGCTTTCCTGAAAACTTTAATTTCTGAAGAATAAGGCCAATTCTGTCTTAGCTTGTTTTATAAATATGGATTTTTATTACATTGCTGCTAAGCAGGTTTTGTAAATGCCATGCAAAGTCTTCACTGAAAGTTTATTTTTCACTTGGTTAGACTATAATAAATTTAGCTTAATCCTTTATCCAAGTGTGAGCAAGCAAAGTTTGCGCCTGAAAGTATCTTCAGGACTGGGGTAAGGTGGTACAACACCAGGCAACTCGTTGCAAAGGTGGAGCAAGCTCACAACACTCCCATCTCAGTATCTCCTATAATGCAAAACACATCTCCTTGTGGATATGTATAATGTTATGCATTAAGGGGAGGGCCACTACCCAGACTAGTTTCGACTTTTATTGAGGTCTCTTCAGTGGGAGAGATACTGAGATAGGGGTGTTGTGAGCTTGCTCCACCTTTGCAACGAGTTACCCGGTGTTGTACCACCTTACCCCAGTCCTGAAGATACTTTCAGGTGCAAGCTTTGTTTGCTCACACTTGGATAAAGGATTAAACTAAACTTATCAAAGTCTTCCCTGATTGTGGATGTTTTTGCTTACAAAATATCTCTTTAAAGAATGTTCAAAGGTCATAAGTGATATATTATTTTTTCTGTACATTTTTAAATATGAAAAATTTTAAGCTCCTATTTGTTTTGCATATTTTTGTTTAAAACAGTTAATGTGAATATTATTTTAAATTATGATTTTTTTTTTTTTAACCATCAAACTATTATTTATCTACCTACCTTTGTAAGATAAGGTGGTTCTCCATGATGAACACTAAATGTTTTGAATTCTTCAGTCTGGCTATTTTCTTCTTCTTCAGCAGTTGGACCAGGTAACTGAAATGTTGCATAGGGTGCAATTTCATCTTCATATTCTGGAACAGAGTGAGAGGCTACACACAGCATGGTAGACAGTTCTTAGACACAAAAATATACATTAATGTGCACAATGGGTCATAGTAGATGAATAAATTTATGCACAAAAAAATGAACTAATTAAAAAAAAAATTATATATATATATATATATATATATATATATATATATATTTACAGAATTCATTTTTACTCGATTGGAATATTATTGAATAATTTAAATAGTTTAATGGAATATTATTCAAAAAGCTTTAATGACTGTTACCGAGATATAAAAAGATGACATGGTGTATTTAAAAAGATACTACTAGTTAACAAGTTTCGTTGAATAGATCAACATCTTCAGGTATCACAATCAAAGAAATATATAAAGAATTACAGAGACTTAAAATTATAATAACAGAACAAGTACAAAAAGGAATGTTTTGTGATACCTTTTGGTACCTGTTCTGTTATTACAATTTTAAGTCTCTGTAATTCTTTATATATTTCTTTGATTGTGATACCTGAAGATGTTGATCTATTCAACAAAACTTGTTAACTAGTAGTATCTTTTTAAATATACCATGCCATCTTTTTATCTCTCGGTAACAGTCATTAAAGCTTTTTGAATATATATATATATATATATATATATGTGTATATATATAATCATCCCCAAGATTACTCCAAAACTGTCTGTCCATGGCTCTCCTTTCCCATGTCACTCCTGCAAATCTGATGATATCATCAACGTGACTTAGGTTGGCATCAGGGTCGTTTTTCCTCTCATGGAATCCAATCCAGAACTTCTTTTGTCTATTGTTGAACTTGTCTTTGAGCAATATGCCCAGCCCATTGCCATTTCAGATGTTTCACTCTTCCTATGATATCAGAGACTTTGGTTTGATTTCTTATCCACATATTCCTTTTGTGATCCAGTCTTGTGATACTAAGCATATTTCTTTCCATACTAAATTGTATTGTTGTTAATTTTTGAATTTCCTTTGCATTTAATGTCCATGTTTCACAGCCATATGTAAGTATAGGAAGAATACATTGGTTTAAAAACTTTTCTCTTCAGGCATAATAGTAGTTGGCATTTGAATATTGAATGCTCTTGTTGGCATTTGGAACCTCCACTTGTTGGTTCCAAATACTTTCCATCCAAACATCGTGTGCTTTTTAATTTCTTCCATGATATCTTGTTCCACTGATATCTGTTGTCCTAAGTATTGTAATGATCTACTTGTTTAATTTCGTCATTATTGATTTTTATTATTTCTGGTTGGGCATAGCTATTGAACATAACTCGGGTCTTCTTTAGGTTTATCTTTAGGCCAGCTGTTTTGCTAGCAATTTGGAGTTCATGGATATGAGCCTGTAATTAATGTGCAGTTGAAGTAAAGATAACTATGTCATCTGCAAAACATAAATGGCTTGAATATCTTCCATTTATCTTCAGACCTTTCCCTTCCCAATCAAGAAGTTTGAATATTCCTTCTAGGCATGCTGTGAATAATTTTGGAGATGTTAGGTCACCCTGTCTTATACCTCTCTGTATTCCCATAGTAGAGATGTTTCCCCTGAAATGAATTGCTGCTGTGGCATTTGTGTATGCTGATTTGTTGGTCCTGATGTATGGCTCCTCCACTTGTAGGTTTCATAATGCTTTATGTATTGCACAAGTTTTTACTGAATCAAAGGCTTGCTCATAACCACCAATTAAACCAAGACATAATGGTAACTGATATTCATTATACTGTTCAATAATCTGTTGTATAACTTGAATATGGTCCATTGTACTAAGGCCACTTCGAAAGCCTGCCTGTTTTATTGGTTGTGCTAGGTCTAGAGTCGTACAAAGCCTATGAGCCAAAACTTTTGTAAACACTTTGTAAGCCAAAGTGTAGTTTGGTAGTTTGTCAAGTCTTCTACTTCAATCCAGAACTTCTTTTGCCCATTGTTTAACTTGTCTTTGAGCAATATGCCCAGCCCATTGCCATTTTTCACTCTTCCTATGATATATAGGAAATGTATGTATCAGAATTTTTTATGTATCAGAATTAGGGTAGCCTTCTTCCATGTTCTTGGTACATCATTTTTATTCAGATGTAAGGTAAATAGTTTTGCTAAGATTTTGTAGATCATTTCTCCACCTGCTTTTAGAAGTTCATCTATAACTCCATCCTCACCTGCAGCTTTTCCATTTTGCAAGTTTTGGATACCCCACATAACTTCTTCTGGTAGAAACTGTGGTACTTCAGCTATTTCATAGTTGTCTTCTTCATTTAATTCATCATTCTGATATAATACTGAGTAAAATTCTTCAATTAGTTTTGCTATAGCATATCTATCTCTGTTAATGGTCCCATCTTGTAGTTCGACTGCAACCATCTGTTTATTGCTGTTTGACTTTTTTGAGACTACGATTGTTTTCTGTTGTTTGTTGTATCAATTTACAATTGAATTTTCTTATTTCTTCTGTGATACATTCTGTGATACTAAGCTACTCGTATGAGGTGCTATCAAAAAGAATTGAATATATTCTGATCATTTTGTACAATTAATTGTATTCAATTTTATTCTGTAGGCTATTTGATTGTTTCATTTTTCTTTGTTTCTTCATAAGCTGTTTTGTTTCTTCAGAAATTATATCTTGTTTCTGTTCTGTGCTACCAGCTATTTCATGTGAGCATTGTAAAGGTTTTGGGTAATAATGTCATTACTTTCTGATGGATCAGCATTGCAAAAAACAACAATATGTCTGTAACAAGTTTTTAAATCTGTTGTTTAGTTCATGTTGGAATATATCTCTTTTAATGTTGAGTTTTTGAACATCTATGTTTTGCTTTGATCTTCAAACATTTTTCTTCTTTTTTTTAGCGGTTTATTTGAATATTTTCTGTGCCCATTTACATTTACATTTCTCACCTATATATATAGATGAGAAAATTTTTTTTTGTAGTTCGGGATATAAAAATTTAAAAAAATTTAAGACCTAATAATGACATAATCTTTTAAGATTCTGCACAATCAAGTTCAAGATTACAACAGAATGAGCAATGTTATAATATATTTACTTGGTTATAAAACAAATTACACTGGACTAAAAATTATATTGTTTTAATCTTTTACCAGAGTGAGCAAACAAAGTTTATATGTGAAATATCTTCACACCTAAGCTACTTGTATGAGGTGCTATCAAAAAGAAACCAGACTGTGCTGAATATTCAGTGAAAGATCGAGTTACAGTCTCACCCCACCAGATGTCAGTGGCATAGGCATTGTTGAGTCAGCCTGCCATGCGACATTGAGCAGAATGCACCAGAATTCACGTAATGTGCGTTATTCTTATCACATGTTTGTGCCGTTCTGTGATTTTGCCATGAATGTGAAATTAGAACAAAGGGCAAATGTAAAAATTTGCATAAAACTGGGGAAATTCATCACAGAGACCTATTTCATAAGGCATATGAAAACAAAGCCATGAGCTGAACTCAGTGTTTTGACTGGCACTGGTGTTTATAGAAAGGAAGAACCACCTTGGAGGATGACGAGAAGCCAGGACGACTGCCCACCATCATAACCTATGAAAATGTTGAAAAAATTTGACAGATCATCCTTGCAGATCAAAGCATCACCATTCAGGAAGTTGCTGACACAGTTGGGATTTCATATGGAGCAGCTCAAGCTATCATCACAAGAGATTTGAAAAAGAATCACATCGCCGCCAAGTTCATTTCCCACTCTCGACTTCTGACCAGAAGGAGCACCATGTGAATGTCTGTTAAGATCTTCATCATGAGGCCATTGATGACTTAACCTTCATCTCAAGGGTCATCACAGCAGGGGATGAGACTTGGGTTTATGGCTATGACATGGAAACAAAACAGCAATTTCCACAGTGGAAGACATTGTCTACATTCTCCAAGACCGAAGAAGACCAGGCAAGTCAGGAATGCAACAAAGAGCATGTTGATTTTTTTTGACATTAAGGGGATTGTGCACTGAGAATTTGTCCCACTCAGTGAGACAGTCAGTGCAGAATTCTACTACACTGTTTTAAGGCGGCTGAGAGAAGACGTTCATCACAAAAGACTGGAACTGTGGCGAAGCTGCAACTAGCTCCTCCAAGACAATAATCCCTCACACAGTGCCTGCCTTAACAATGTGAGAGTTTTTGATGGCCCACAGCATGGTGGTCATTCCACATCCTCCTTATTTGCCAGATTTAGCCCCTTGTGACTTCTTTTTGTTTCCAAAAATGAAATTGAAGCTGAAGGGGAGGCAGTTTGACACCGTTAAGGAGATCCAAGGTGAATCACAAGTAGTGCTTGATGCACTTCAACAAAAAGAATTCCAGAAAGCGTTTGGAGCATGTGGGATTGCTGCATGAACTTGAAAGGGGACTTCCTTGAAGGGGGTTGAGTTCCAAATATAAAATTGGGTAAGTTATAAAGATTTTATTAGCCTAGTCTGGTTTCTTTTTGATAGCATTTCATGTATGTAAACAGATAACTGCACATCTAAACTGCACACATCCACATCTTTTCTGACATGTATATTGTCATAAAAGACAAGAAAGTCATGTCATTTTGCCTCTTTGTAAGAACTCGATACGACTGCACCTGGACTATTGTGTGCATATTAGGTTTCCTGGATCCTAAGGCGATAAAGAAACTGTGGAAAGGGGGCAAAGAAGAGTTAAAAAGATTATATTGGGATTATAGGATTTAGATTATGAGCACAAATTGTGAGTATGTGGATTAGAGACACTAGTTAACAGAAGAAAGAGGTGTAATATGATAGAGGTCAATAAACTTCTGAATGGGTGTTATAGAATATCGTATGATAAAATTTTTTGTTATATGGAAGGTAGGGAGAAAACACGAGGGTATCCATGGAAGTTAAGTTTGTTCATGGTCAAGAAAGAGGTAAGAGCTAGGTTTTTCTTTCAAAGAGCTGTGAGTGGGTGGTTTGGGTGATGTATAGCCTCTCCTGATGAGTCCTTGACTCCTTGGAGGTCTCAGACAATAATAATAAGAAAATTTTAATAATATGGTGATAGGCTGTTTTGCTACTTGTAGATGGAAAAAAAAAAATGACTTCTGCATTATAGTGCTCAGTATCTCAACAGATCTAGTTCTCACTGATGACACTATAATAAGATCAAAATTAGTTTGTATGAGTTTGGGTAATGGTCCTCGCATAATGCATAACAATATACAAGTCTGAAAGGAAGTGTGCTATGCATTATGAGAAACGAAAGCAATTTGTTGGGAAGTCATTTGCCACCATATACAAGCGACCTAGTTGTGAACATATGTCTCATACAAACCTTTTGTGCTCATGCTTGGATAAAGGATTAAAACAAGATTGACTACTTGTCATTCTTGTTTTAATCTTTGAATTTAATTTTAATGTATTATTTTTTCAGACATCAGTTCTGCTAGAGGATGTGTTGGCAGGTTTATACAGAGCTACATAAAAAAAGATAAATATTATTTCTGAAATTATTTACTGTGAAAGTATTATGTGCATTTGTAGTAATTTTAATTTTTTGATCCATTGTGTCTGATAGAGAACTATATGATTGTTTTTGTGAATTTGCATAAAGTTGCATTGTAGTCATATTGCAGTATGTCAAGGTAGTGGTGTCCAGTTTGTTGTAACCAGGTCCAATACCGTTCAAAGATTACATTTCAAAGACTCATTCCAAAATTTCATAACATGCTTCACTTCTCACTAATTAAAAAAAAAAAAAAAGTAGCAAGAAGGCACAAGAAAGAAGACATGTTTATTTAAAATGTGGGAAATCAGAAGTGCTGTGAAATGTTTGTATCCTATTGATATAAAGAAAAACCAAAGGTCTTGAGTAGCATTATTGAGGATAAGGAAATGCAATGAATATGAATCTGATAATAGAGAGTATGGCCAAAAATGGAAATGCAGCAGTTGTAAAAAAGTGATGAGGAATGGATTTTATTGCATGACTGAATGCTAACTGATCATAGCATGCTTGGGAAAAGAGAGAGAGAGAGAGAGAGAAAGAGAAGTGGGAAATGAGGTGAAACACTTATTAGCTGGTTTGAGGAGAGTGAATGGGGATTAGGAGGTTAGCTGCTATGAAAGCAAGTGTAAGGAAGTAGAAGTGAAGTGGAAGAATTTGAGTTTGAGAGAGATAGAGAAACTAATGAAAGTGAAAGAAGGAGAGAGTGGGCAAACCAAGCAACAAGGAATGAGTGAAGTGCAAGTTTCAAAGATGATGGGAGAAAATAAAGAATCTACTGCGTTAAGATTCTATGCAGGTATAGTACAAAAATATATTAAGGTGTAGTACAAAAAGTAAGAAGAGGTATTTCTATGGCCTGAAGACATGAACAGAGAGAGATTGCAACTTTGGAAATAGAGCGAGAGAGAGAGAGAGAGAGATTGGAATGTGAATAAAATGATTGTTACTTGATACAAGTAATGGAATCAATTTGCTGCCTTGATAGTTTCAATCTTCACAGATATTACTTGTGGTAGTGATATGTGATTGTCAAGCGATAATAAAGATGATGAAGGGGTGCTTGAGAGAAGCTGTATCAGGTTGCATACTAGAGTTAGAAGGGTAAATCAGGAGCCACAGAAAGAGAAAATGTTATGAAATAATATAAAAAGAGGAGATCAGCATGTTTATAAGCAGTAAAGCACAGATCAAAAGAATAATCAGCATGTGAGGAAGATAATGAGAGGAAATTTTCCACTGTACTAACGTGGACATGTATATATGTTCATCATTACATGGATGTGCAGTTTTTATGAAAGTCAATATACCATTGGGTATTATAGAAAAAATAATATGTAAAAGAAGCATTTATTTTTGATATATTTGATCCATTGAGTGGTTAGCCAAGCAGGTCAAAGGAATTCCCAAGGAGTGTTTTCTTTAATGGCAAGTAGCAGAAAGAATAATTAATAGGTAGGTGATAGAAGCAGACTGAGCGATTACCTTATGAGGGTGTACCATCCAGGTGAGGATAATGCAGCGATAGATGTGCGAATATCTCTTCTTCTTCTCTTCTCTCATGGCAGGTTGAGGTCCTCAAAGATGATTTTTTGTCATTTCTTTCTGTTTGCTGTCTTAATATGAAGTTCTATTATGGAGTTTAAGTGGGTGCTTTCTTTAATGTTGTCAATCCATTTCTTTAAATTAAACATATTTGGTCATTAATAATTAAAATACAATTTTATTTAATGCTGACCATAAAAAGAAACTTATATTATAGCCTACCAGTTTCGCCAGCAGACTGTCTGGCTTTTTCAAGGCATTTATGAAAAGACATAAAAACTAGTAAATGCAAATTGAAAGGAACACAAAAAACGTTGTAAACCAACTAGTAGCTAAGGTTACACATTTGCGTGACAGAGAGGACTTATTGTTCTTATTCATTATCACGCATATGTGTTTGTTGTAAACGTGTAATGTGATTACTGGCTAGCTGTAGTTCAGCTTGATTAAGAGAGAGGATAAGGTTTTTCCACGAACTGTTTAGAATTACACCGTGATTTCTGTTGAGGTTTCCAGCAGTTATTGACACTATTGTGGCTTACTTGAATAAACGATGTCTGCAGTCGTCATTGAGATATGGCATGGAGCTGTTTTGCCACTCTATCGTGTGGTTAGATGTACAGAAATGATGTGCTAAGCTGGAAAAGATACTTCTGTTGTGGTTTACATCACCAACATGTTCTTTTTGTCTGATTTCTAAACTCCATGAAGTTTGTCCTATGTACGCAAGACCAAAGGAGCAGGGAATGTAATATACTCCTGGATATTTGTAGAAAGGAACCTTATCTTTTGGGGATCCTAAAACTTGTCTGATGCTGGTGGTTGGTTTGCCGACCACTCTGATGCTGTAGGCTCTTAGTATTCTTGCTATTTGATAAGAAATTGACTTGATGAAAGGGATCACTACAGTAGAAATGTGCTCAGAGTGTGATTCTTCTTGTCCGGGTTTGTCACTGTATAGATATTTTTTTATGATGTTTTGAGGATATCCATTTTGTGATAATGTGTTGGCTATTAGTGAGAGTTCAGTCTGAGTATCCTCCTTCACAGATACTGGAAGATATCTTCATTATACTTCAAACCATCACAAGACACACAAACTGAGCATTATCCACATGTTGAAATATAGGGCCAGAAAGTTTATATCAGAAGAGGAGGATACTCAGACTGAACTCTCACTAATAGCCAACACATTATCACAAAATGGATATCCTCAAAACATCATAAAAAAATATCTATACAATGACAACCCCAGACAAGAAGAATCACACTCCCAGCACATTTCTACTGTAGTGATCCCTTTCATCAAGTCAATTTCTTATCAAATAGCAAGAATACCAAGATCCTACAACATCAGAGTGGTCGGCAAACCAACCACCAGCATCAGACAAGTTTTAGGATCCCCAAAAGATAAGGTTCCTTTCTACAAATATCCAGGAGTATATTACATTCCCTGCTCCTGTGGTCTTGCGTACATAGGACAAACTTCATGGAGTTTAGAAATCAGACAAAAAGAACATGTTGGTGATGTAAACCACAACAGAAGTATCTTTTCTGGCTTAGCACATCATTCTGTACGTCTAACCACACGATAGAGTGGCAAAACAGCTCCATGCCATATCTCAATGATGACTACAGACATTGTTTATTCAAGGAAGCCACAATAGTGTCAATAACTGCCGGAAACCTCAACAGAAATCGGGGTGTAATTCTAAACAGTTCGTGGAAAAACCTTATCCTCTCTCTTAATCAAGCTGAATTACAGCTAGCCAGTAATCACATTACACATTTACAACAAACACGTATGCGTGATAATGAATAAGAACAATAAGTCCTCTCTGTCACGCGAATGTGTAACCTTAGCTACTAGTTGTTTTACAATGTTTTTTATGTTCCTCTCAATTTGCATTTACTAGTTTTTATGTCTTTTCATAAACGCCTTGAAAAAGCCAGACAGTCTGCTGGCAAAACTGGTAGGCTATAATATAAGTCTGTTTTTGTGGTCAGCATTAAATAAAATTGCATTTTAATCCATTTCTTTCTCAGTCTTCCTCTGCTTGGTAATATGTTTGGTAGTCTTTCTGGGTTCATTCTTGAAACATATCCAAACCAGCTTAGTTGGCTCCTTTTTAGTGCTGTAATTATTGTTTCTATATTATTGTGAGAATATAGATGGATGAAAAGAAGGTGCTTAGGATATTACAAAATATCAATGTGAACACGGCCATGGTATTGGATATGACATGGGCTTGTGTGTTGTGAAATAAGTAGTAGTGTCACAGATGGCAAGCAATTTAAGTCTCAGTTCTGGTGCGTCCCACAAGAGTGGAAAGTGGCCAAAATACTTTCATTACATAAGTGAGATTCTGAGACTGAAGTATCACATTAGAAACTGATCAGTATCTTAAGAATGGTAGTTAAATATTGAAAAAGTTTTAAGGGCAGAATTTAGGAATGCGTATATAAGAACATGACACTCTATGAGAGGAAGCATAACAGTATGAATGGATATGTCTTGCCTTAAATGGATTATTCACTTTCTATAATGAAGTGAGATTTGAGCAAAAAGGAAATGACAATACCATAATACTGCTAGGCTTTTGCAAAGGCATTGGGTGACTAGCAATGTAATTCAGCTGCTTTTATATAATTTGCCAATTATATAGAAGCAGCTGAAGACAGATTTGAAGACAAATTATATTTGTCAATTATATTATGTAGCGAATGACTGATTCATGCAGGAGTATCTATGATTTGCTGATAATGCCAAACTGAGAAAAGCATTGTTTAATAAGAGCAACAAAGAAATCCTGTTGGATTATTTTAATAAAATGACTGTGGGCACAGGATAATGATTGACGGTATCCTGAAAGATGATTTCAATAGTCTGATGATATGGTGCACAGGAAAATTATTGTGGCAAAGTGGAAGGTTATGGAATTTGGGATAAAGAGATTGAGAATTGAATTTTTCCTGGACTACAGGAAAACTGGTGAGGCAAGGGATTTTTAAATTTATTTTTTATGTCCATCTCATTCAAATAATCAATATATTGTATATTAATAATCTAGGCAAGCTAAGAATTAGGTAATCTGGAAATTCTTCTCTGGAGACCAAATATGGAACTTTTTCTAGCTGCTTTAGGCATATCTAATAATCGAATGGTGATCTCATTCTAGATGAGGAAATTAAACCACCTAAAGATCTTCACAAACATCCATGGTTGCAGTGGGATTCTAACTCATTATTTATTTGGTTTCAAAGCAGACGTGCCATCCCTTGGCCAACCAGGATAGCAGGGAGTGATGGTGGACAGCGAATTTTTTTTTTTTTTTTTTCTTGTATATCATTTAATGAACTGCACTCCATGAGATTGATAAGGAGTAGAGATCTGATGGCTGATGGTGGACAAGGAGTTGAGTTCAGAGGGGCAGCATATTGCAAAAGTGAGGAAAATGGAAAAAAAAAATCACTTGGATGCTGAAGAATACACTGAAAGTAGAAATAGGGAGGTTATTATTCCTAACAGGGGTTTGTTACAGCAACATTTGAACCACTGTGTGCAGTTTGACTACCTTCATTATGTAGGATGTGGAAGTGGTGGTTGAAGTTTTATGAGTTACAAAATTTGGTTGATATGCAAAAAAAGATGCATATGATAGAAATATATAAGTTAATAAAGGGATCTTACATGATTGATGCAGAAGAAATTTTTCAATGCTTGATGAGATAGATAAATTTTACTGACTGTCTGTAGTTCCATTAACACTCTGGTGCTTTTTGAAAATGATTCTTCTATTGCAATTTTATAGTGTTCCATTATTAGGCAACAGGTCACTCTCTCCCACCTGTTGGAGAGGGTGATCATATGATTTTGACTTGAAGATGAATAGACATGCAGGAACATATGTGGAATTATAAGGCAGGTGATTATAATAGTCTTACAACTTGGGGAAGTTTCATGGAGGCAGGAATTGGAAGGACGGGATATCATTAGTGCTTGGGAAATTGTGAACGAATATTTGTTAGCAGCAATAGTAAGCTGTATTCCATGAGTACGGAAGAGGATACAATTTGGAGTAAAGTGGATGACAAACAATATCAAACAGGAGCTGCATGTGAAAAAGAGGCTATGGAAGAGATATAAGGTGACAGGTGAAGAGAAGATGCATGAAGAATATAAGACACAAGCCAGGAGAGTGACTAGTATGGTAACGAAGGCAAAACTGGAATATGAAAAGAGATTGGCCCTAAGATCCAAAAAAATCCTAGGGAATTTTTTAGCTATGTGGCCAGAAGGAGGAGAAACGACTGTGGAAGAATGACATTGTGGGATAAAAATGGGAATAGAGTGACTGATGCAGAGGACATAGTGGAATTGTTCAACTGCTCTTGAACACTTTATTGGAGTATTTCATTCTGGAGGAGTAAATTTTAATACTAGAGGGATAGGGCAGGTTTGAGGTTTACAGGTGCAGCAGGAGAGTGTGTTCCAAATACTGAGTACTCTGGATGTCAGTAAAGCAGTGGGACTGGATGGCATTAAACCATGAGTATTGAGAGAATGTGCTAAAGAACTGACAGAGCCTTTGATCTGGTTTTTCATGAAAGTCTGGCTGTGGGAAAGGTGCCCAAGGAATGGAAGGAAGGTAAGATAGTACCATTGCATAAGAGTGGTAGCAGATTGGAAGTGTCTAATTACAGGCCAGTTTGTGTGTCATCAGTAGTTGTTAAGATCTTGGAGAAATTACTGAGGGACCTTATACAGCATCGGGCAGATGAGGGTAATGTTATCTGTGAGATTCAACATGGATTTGTGAATGGGGAGCTCTTGTTTTAGCAATATGCTAGTCTTTTATAATAAAGTTTCAAGAGCAGTAGATGAGGGAAAGGCATATACTGCAATTTTCTTGGATTTAGTGAAGGCATTTGACAGGATGCTACATGATAAGTTGATAGGTATCAGCGAGTTGTGTATGGTGGGGCAGTTTCAAGGAGACAGAGGGTTACAAGTGGTATCCTGCAGGTCTCAGTACTGGGACCTATATTGTTTAACCTTTATATCAATGACATTGTCAGTGGATTGCAGGGTGATGTTCAGTTGTTTGTGGATGATGTGAAGCTGCGGAGTATTATTAGTAATAGTGCAGATGTGGTAGTCATGCAAGAGGATTTGAATAAGCTAGACAGATAGGCAAATGATTGGGGATGTCGGTTTAATGCAGCAAAATGTAAGGTCTTGAGGTTTGGGACACATCGATTGCACGCTGCATACTCTATTGGATTAGATATACTGGAGGAAGTAGGGGAGACAAGAGATATGGGGTTGATGAGTGAGTGATCGAAACCTGAAATTCAAGGGACATATTGCAAAGGTGGTGAAGGTAACATAAAGGATTGCTGTAATAATAAGAAGGATGCTGACCTGCAGAGATAAAAGTATTATCATTCCGTTGTATAAGTTTCTGATGAGACCATACTTAGACTATTGTTCTCAGATTTGGTCCCCAGGATTTGAAGGGGATAAATTAACTGTGGGAAGGTTACAAAGGCAGATAACAAAGACAGTTTCAGGGCTGTACAATGTTAGTTATGAGGATCGGCTGAGAGAATGTGGAATACAGAGTTTGGTGGATAGGAGAAGGAGAGGTGATATGATTGAGACTTTTAAACTGTTGAGAAGTGGTTGCAGGGTTGACACTGGGGAGTTCTTATGCTTGATTGAACAGTGGGAACCAGGGATGGCCCCTTGTCATCATTTCTTCTCACTATTCAACCAAGCATAAGAACTCCCCAGTGTCAACCTTGTAACCACTTCTCAACAGTTTAAAAGTCTCAATTATAGCACCTCTCCTTCTTCTATACTTGAAACTGTGAGCAAGAGGGTGAGGAGTGGTTTCTTTGCATGGAGGGTGGTTGAACCATGGAATGCATTTCCTGATATAGTGGTGAGAGTGAGAATGGTCAATGAATTTAAGGAGTGGTATGATAGACTTTGTGTTTCCTAGGAGAGACCTCCCACGATGAGTCTTCATAGACTCTGTGTTTCTTAAGAAGGACCTCCCACGATGAGTCTTTTGACTCCATGGAGGTCTGAATAATAATAATGTACTGAGGATGACTATGATATATAGGTAAAAATTTTATAACTAATAAATTTATTTCATGTAAGTTTAAGTTTCTATCTATAATTTTTCTTAGTACATAGTTATCCTGTAATATTAAATAGATGAATAAAGAAATTAGCTTACAGTGGCTAGTAGAAGGCCCTGCTTGTTGAGAAACTTGCCGATTTTGTGAGCTGCTTATGTTTGGAGTGGGTTTCCTAACTGGAGATGAGAAATAAGAAGGAAGATCTCTACTATGACTTTGTTGACTGTGGCTGTGGCTGTGACTGTGACTATGGCTATGGCGACTGGTTTCTGACCGCTGAGATTTCTTTTCTAAATGTGCCATCAGGGCTGTTGTAGTAGCTACATCACTGCGAGAAGATGACTCTAAATTTTTTTTTCAAAAATGAGATATTATTATTAATACTTATTATTAATTAATTTTAACTTCAAATAATTCATGATTTCATAGATCAGAATTTTAATGGGATCAATTCATGTAGCAAAGCAAGGTTTATACTAATTACCAAACAATGAACTATAGTTTAGATATTCCTGTTATGTAACAGTTTTGTCACAACTGGTATACAGCGAGTACATTAGATCTGAATTTTTCAAACGTTCACCTAATATCCAGTACTCCATTCCAGCAGTTGTTTGGCATTTTGCTTATTATTCAAACAAAAAATTCCACCCTAACATATGAGTACTCTAAACAACATGTTCTGATGTTGGTTGTTTGGCATTTTGTTATTGAGTTATACGTGTGCTCTCCTGCTTTCCCATCCAAACATATAATTATTTTGTAATCAGGTTCAATGGAACTGAAGGAATAAAATGTTATAACTCCACAGTAACTAAGAAAATGCTCTTCAAGATAAACTGTTGGCATTTTCTTAATTATAATTATTATTATTACTACACCTTCCATGGAGTTGGCAGACTCATCGTGAAAGGTTCATTCAACTGACAACATACTTATCATAGAAAAGTTTAAAATCCTTAACACTCCTTGCATTAACAACATATTTTGGCTATGTGTTCCATTCAGTGACAATTCTCCATGTAAAAAAATCTACTACTCACACCCCTCATAATCACACTCTTACATATCTTCCAGGGATGGGCTCTGGTTATTCACCTCTTGCCTTCTATTCTTTTTATAATTGCTTTTGGATTAATTTGATAAAACTATCTCACTAATTTAAACATCTCTATTATGATATCCTATCCACCAAATCTTGCAATCCACATTTCTTCAACCACTGCTCTCTCTCTCTCTCTCTTTCCATAGCAGCATTCTAAAGTCCTGATATTGTCTTATTCACTTGTCTCTGGACCCTCTCAAATACTTCCACATCACATTGAAAAGCAGGTGACCAAATCTGAGCACAATAGTCCAAGTGTGGTCGGAGAAGTGCTTTATAATGGCACAACCACATCCTTATATCTACTTATTAGAGCACTTCTTATCATAGTGGCACTATGATGTGCAGTCTTTGCAACACTTGCAATATGCCCTCTAAACTTCAGTCTATTATCAACCATCACTCCCAAATCTGAAATCTCATCCACTTCCTGCAGCACAGAATCGTCACTATAGTAGAGAGCAGTGGCGTCCAGTGAAAATTTTAATTTGGGGGGGGGGCTGCATTTACAAAATAAGAAAAATAATCAATTTTTTTCCTAATCAGTAACCAATTTATTAATAAGTAAATTTACATATTCGAGAATAAGTAAATTTACATACTTCGAGAATTTTGAGACTCGCCGATATTCGTTTGCGCTGGTCACTGCACGTAACAAATGAATCTAACAGTGCTCGTTAAGCAGTGTCGCTACAGATAAATTGTATGCTTGCGCGCATTATTTCTGTGAGATATGAAACTTTTATTATTGGTGTGTGTTCGTGGTGAGGGTGAAATATTTTTGCCAAAAATACCTTTTTTTAATAAAAGTTTTGTATCTCACAGAAATAACACGGCAAGCATACAATTTATCTGTAGCAACACTGCTCGTTGAGCAGTGTCGGATTCACTTGTTACATGCAGTGTAAAGTGCAAACGAATATCGGTGAGTCTAGATGCAGCTGAATGAGCACAATAATTCCGACTCTGCGTTAGATCACAGTGCATTTGTTTCGTAATCTAAAGCGTTAATCGAATAATTCCAATTATTAACTATTCAGTCAATGTTGAAACATAAGCTGTAATATTTAACATGTTGTATTGCATTTATACAATGCTGTAAGCATTGTTATTATTTATAAACACAAACAAAATTTAATTTTTTCATTTTTCCCTTGAGGGTGCTGCAGTGTCGCAGTGCTTATGTACAAGCCTCCAGTGGTAAAGTGCCTTATATTTCTGCACTCCAAAATGCAACATCTTGCATTTATTAATATTAAAACTGTAACCCCACTCATTTGTCCAATTCAAAAGTCTTTTCAAATCTTCCTGAAGGGAAATTAACATCAGTAGTGTTACTTATAATTCTCCCCAACTTTGCATCATCACCAAACTGAAGATCCTCCAGTCAGTTCACATGATCATTTAGAAATAATTTAAACAGCAGGGGCCCAAGAAGAGAACCCTGGGACATGCCACCGGTACCTGCTTTTTTTTTTTTTTTGAGATGTTGCTTCATCATACACAACTTGCTAGTATCATTCAGACAGCCAATCTCCAATCCATCTAACCAATATACTATCTATTCTCATCCTCCGTAGGTTGTACACCAATTTATCATGTGGTAATCTATCAAACACATTTGCAAAGTCCAAGAATATTGTTGTGTATGATTCTCCCTTCTCTAACACACTCATTCCATTATTATAAAATGCAATTAACTTGGCTAAAACAAGACCCACCCCCCTTACAAATCCATGCTGGCCATTATAAAGAATGCTATGTTCATCAATCCAATCCTGTATTCTACTCCTAACCAATCTCTCTAACACCTTGACTACAACTGCAGTTATACAGCCTGTTCTATAATAAAAACTTCTATCCTAGAACCATGCTTATGGATTGGTACTATTTTGCCTTCCTTCCACTTCTTAGGAACCCTCTTACTTCAAGACTTTTATTAAACAACCAGGTCAAGGGCATAGCTAACTGTCCTGCATATTCCATAAGAATAAGTGGTGATATGTCATCCATTCCCACAGCCTTATTAACATCTAATGCAATCACGACCTGATACACTTCTGATTCTTTCACTTCCAATTCTCCTAATACTTGCCTTACTTTTATATATTGCACAGAATCATTTACACCAGTATGATATACATTGATAAAGTGCTCGTTCAATAATTCCACTCTATCCTTTGCAAGAGTCACTCTACTGCTGTGACTATCCACCAGTGTCAGCCATAATTATTCTTTCTCTTGCTTGCCATATAGTGGAAAACTTCCCTTGAATTAACCTTGGCCTGACTAGCCAATCTCTTCTCATACAGTACCTTTTCTTTCTATACCATGCCCTTCATGAATCCAATCACTACCACCAACTGTCTTGTACCTCCTCCATAGCCTTTTCTTTTCCAATAGCTTATTTGATTTCACTGTTCATCCATTTTTATCCCTACTCTATTTACTTGCTTAACCCTTGGTATGCAGGTAATTTATATGACAGAAATTTATAAGACAAGATACTGTCTTATAAATTTCCTGCACTGTCAACATCTTTCTGCGCAGCTCATCTGTCCAACATATTGATGCTAAATGACTACAGAGCTTCCTATAATCACCTGCCTTATATCTCCCCATGTATCTGTTTTTGGCAGTAACCTTTTCTTGTTTCACCACTTCCCAAACGAGTACCTCATGATGATCACTCTCACCAACTGGCATCAGTGTTAATACTTCATTAATAACTACATCTTGTGAAGTTATCACGAAATCCAAAACATTCAAGTCTCTAGTTGCTTCAGTCACATTCTGCTTAAGATATTTCTCTCTCAGAAATTCAATAAACTCACTCTACTTATTCCCCATACCTATCTCCTCCTTCCATTGTATATATCTGTAATTAAAGTCTCCCATCAGGATCACCCTCCTTTTACATGCCTGACCAATTTGCATAAACATTTCACAATCAGTATTCTCTACATTCCCTTGACTATAACAGCATTCTATCAGATATACTAGCCTGTTAATTTCAACTTCACACCATCCAGATTCAATATCTGTGCATGTGCTATCAACTTCAGCACTTTGTGGACTCAATTCCTCCACAATCCTTATTGGACTCCTCCCCTCTCCTCTTTTCACCTTATCCTTCTGAAAAGTTATATATCCTTCCATTTCTATTCCTGACATCACGTCATATCACGTCATATCCTCCTCAGATAACCAACTTTCATTTATACAGTATGGCACAAAAAAAAAAGAAAAAAGTACTGAATAAATACAATGATATATGTTATGGAGTAAACAGGTTGTTTGTTAACATAGAAATATATCTTTACACATGATGATATGTATATCCACAACTATTGGTGGAATCTTGGTTGAATAAAGCATTGATGATAGATTACGTGCTCGAAATGGGCACCTTGTCTTTCAAGACAGGTTTTGTAGCACATATGAAGGTTCTCTGTCATCTTGGAGAACAAGGGTTGGCATATCTGCTGGTCATATCATGTAATTTTATCCCTTAGTTCATCAAGGTTTGAAAGTAGGTCATGGTGGAATACCCATTCCTTTAACATACCCCGGACAAAGGCATCAAGTCTGGAGAAATCAGGAGAACATGAACACTACGGGAATTCTGTGAACTTTGAAATGAGCCTCCCTGGGAGGTGTTCTGGTAAATAGGCTCTAGAACCACATGATGTGTGATAAGTTGCTCCATCCTGTTGGAATACCTGTGCATGAAATGGAATGTTTTTTGCATGACACATCTTATGCAAATCTTGGGTGAATGAAACCAACACATTCCTGATGTAGCATTAGCTATTCAAGGTCACGGTTACACCACCCTCTTCGATGAAGTAGGGTCCAATTATGCCATGGCTGAAAACTGCACACAGGTGGTGACCTTCTCACTGCAAAGAGGTTTCTCTTGGACAAATTCAGGTCTCGAGAAACCTGGAAACCTGTAAAGTCATCTGTTTACATGACTGCTTACATGGAAATGCATTTCATCTGCATAGTATGCCTCCTGTGTAGTGTAATCCATTGCTGTTAAACACTGACCCATCTGAATGATGTATGAAAAGGCACCCAGCTCCTTAAGGATTCTCTGTAGTGATCGCCTTGATATATCCCAAGTTTTACTGCTGTTCAGCTTTGACTGTGTTTCAGAGTGACACTTGCTTCAGCACATACCCGTGATTCTCATTTGTGTTAATAGTTCATGGCCTCCCCAAAATGCCCTTTGCGTTGTGGCAGAACACTCCCGGTGTCAGAACCTATCAATTAAGGCAATGATGACACTATTTCTTGGTATAATAAATTTAGTTTAATCCTTTATCCAAGTGTAAGCAAACAAAGTTTGCACCTGAATCAGGACTGAGGTAAGGCGGTACAACACCAGGCAACTCATTGCAAAGGTGGAGCAACTCCTGTCTCAGTATCTCCTATAATGCAAAACACATCTCCTTGCAGATGTGTCTAATGTTATGCATTAAGGGAAGGGCCACTACCCAGACTAGTTTCGACCTTTATTGAGGTCTCTTCGGTGGGAGCCAGGCCCAAGTTGAGATACCAGGCAGAAGCATTAGCAGATCATCTCCACCTATAGGAATTGCCAAATGGTGTGCCACCTTTTTTTAATAAATTACTCTGGATTTAGAAAAAGATGTTGAAATTTCTTGGTATAATAAATTTAGTTTAATCCTTTATCCAAGAGTAAGTAAACAAAGTTTGCGCCTGAAAATATCTTCAGGACTGAGGTAAGGCGGTTACAACACCAGGCAACTCGTTGTAAAGATGGAGCAACTCCTGTCTTAGTATCTCCTATAATGCAATATAATGCAAAACACATCTCCTTGCGGATGTGTCTAATGTTATGCATTAAGGGAAGGGTCACTACCCAGACTAGTTTCGACCTTTATTGAGGTCTCTTCAGTGGGAGCCAGGCCCAAGTTGAGATACCAGGCAGAAGCATTAGCAGGTCATCTCCACGTATAGGAATTGCCAAATGGTGTACCACCCTTTTTTAATAAATTACTCTGGATTTAGAGAAAGATGTTGAAATTTTATTTTTCACTTGGTTAGAGTATAATAAATTTAGTTTAATCCTTTATCCAAGTGTAAGCAAACAAAGTTTGCACCTGAAAATATCTTTAGGACTGAGGTAAGGTGGTATAACACCAGGGCAACTCGTTGCAAAGGTGGAGCAAGCTACCAACATCTCCTGTCTCAGTATCTCCTATAATGCAAAACACATCTCCTTGCAGATATGTCTAATGTTATGCATTAAGTGAAGGGCCACTACCCAGACTAGTTTCGACCTTTATTGAGGTCTCTTCAGTGGGAACCAGGCCCAAGTTGAGATACCAGGCAGAAGCATTAGCAGGTCATCTCCACCTATAGGAATTGCCAAATGCTCCACCTTTGCAACGAGTTGCCCTGGTGTTGTACCACCTTACCTCAGTCCTGAAGATATTTTCAGGCGCAAACTTTGTTTGCTTACACTTGGATAAAGGATTAAACTAAATTTATTATACTCTAACCAAGTGAAAAATAAAATTTCAACATCTTTCTCTAAATCCAGAGTAATTTATTAAAAAAGAGTGGCACACCATTTGGCAATTCCTATAGGTGGAGATGACCTGCTAATGCTTCTGCCTGGTATCTCAACTTGGGCCTGGCTCCCACTGAACTAGCCTAGCTCCCACTGACGAGACCTCAATAAAGCGGCCCCGAGAGAAAGCTCCATGTTCCAGTCTTCTTTTGGATTCCAGTTGCCAGTTACCAGATCCCGAGAGAGAGCTCCTATTCCAGTATTGTTTGGTAAGAACCCTTCTAGTTTTTCTTTTGTTGGTTTTTATTTTATGCGGCCTCGTTCCAATCGGTGCAGGTCCGTTTTAGGGTATTTCCTTTTGGGGACTGAAATTTGCTATTCTGTTGGTAAGGTATTTGCTTTTAAACAATGTCGAAATTCTTGCCAAGAGTTCGTACTCTCGGGATCGAAATTGACCCAAATATCGACAAAGCGACGTTTGTGAGAGCTCTTCTCAAAGTCGTCAAAGCCCCGGTAATCCTTCGAGACAAACATAAGTGGACCTCAGTCTCGAAATCGCTCAGAGAACAGAACATCAACTATTCCTGGGCCAGAAACACAGATGAAGGGGTAAAGATACAACCTGAATCAGTCGCAGACTACCGCATGGTTACAAAAATGCTGGACAACTCCATGCTGCCTTTTCACACATTTGCACTGGCTAGTGAGAAGAACCTAAAAGTGGTTCTCAGGGGGGTTGCCGAGGGAATCACGACTGACGAGGTCAATGCCGATCTCATCAACCAAGACCTGACCCCAGTTAAAGTGAGCAGAATGCTAAGATCGGATAAAAAACCTATGCCACTAGTTCTGGTAGAGATATCAAACATGCAAAAAAGAATATACGAATTAAAAAATATATGTGGGCTCAAAATCACAACTGAGCCACTAAGAAAGAAGGCATCGGCAGGACAATGCCATAGATGCCAAACGTCAGGGCATGCCCAAAAGCTCTGCAAAGCACCCTTCAGATGCCTAAAATGCGGCAAAGAACATCCGACTAGCACCTGCACCAAGCCAAAAACAACACCGGCATGCTGTGCTAACTGTGGAGGACCTCACCCTGCCAATTACAAGGGGTGTATGTCCCACCCAAGAAATCGTGGGATAACAAAAACTAGCCTCAGACCCCCTCCCGGTAATAACTCCACTACCAAGCAGGCAACTCACCCCTCGTCTCAGTTCACGCCAACAACACAGCCAACCAACATGACAAAAACGTATGCTGAGGCTGCACGACCTAAGAACTCCACATCCTACAAACAGCGAGGCTCCAACTTAGAAAAAATCTTAACTGCCTCGCTTGCCACCATGCTGCAAGAATTTAGCATGACAAGCCCCTCACCTTCCTCCAGAAAGAGATTCCTACAAGGAACACAATCCATCCTAACAGCCCTCTGTCATGAATAGAAAACACAAACCAAACTCACTAAAGATTGTAGCTTGGAATGCAAATGGAATAACAAAATCCTGGAACTCCCAGAATTTGCATCCAGATACAAACCTGACATCATTCTAGTCAACAAAACACACCTCAGACCAGCAAATAACCCAAGACTCCGAGGCTTTAGCATGTACAGAAAGGATTGACTTGGTGCAAGAGGAGGAGGCACTGCTGTCTACATAAAAAGCTACTTAAACCATAACACAGTAACTGACCTCCCAACTATGAACCTAGAGGTGACCGGAGTGGAGGTACACACCAGCAACGCAGGCAGTCTAAAGATCTACGCAGCGTACAACCCACCTGGAATCCCACTACTCATATCTGACCTAGACTCTATCCTCGGATCCAAAGACTCCATAATCTTAGCAGGAGATCTCAACTCCAAGCATACAGCCTGGTTTAGCTCATCCATTAACACCAAAGGACACATTTTATACAACTATGCAATGCACAACTCTGCCATTGTGGTTGGACCTACTGAGCCCACTCACCACAGCCCAACAGGAAGATCAGATGTTTTGGACATCGTAATACTTAAAAGCATCCCATACCAATACCAACTAGAAACAATAGAAGAACTTTCATCAGACCACAACCCCATTCAGCTCAGGCTAGGCAATCAAGAACAGTTCTCACCCCAGCACTCCTTTATAGCTTGGAACAAACTCGCAAAAACTCTACCAGAATACATTGGTCCACCACCCATCATACAGAAAAAAGAAGAGATAGATATAGCCATAATCAATCTAACAAGCCAAATGCAGAAAGCAATAGCCTCAGTAAAGCAAACCACTCTCCACCACACCACCAACAGGATCCCAGAAGAAATCATGGACCTGATTAGAACCAAGAACAAAGCAAGAAAGAGATATCACAACACTAGAGCACCACAGGACAAAACAACACTAAACAAACTCAACAGAAAAGTCAGAGAAGCTCTACAAAACCACCGAAATCAAGAATGGGAAACCAAATTAACCACACTCAACCCAGAAGATCACTCCATATGGAAATTCTTAAAAATCCTACGCACCAAAAGGCAGCCCTTACCTCCTATACAAACCAAACAAGGAAAAGGCAGAAGCCCTCATAGACAACCTGGAGGAGCAGTGCAGCCCATCGTACAAAAGTCTTAACATTAATTTCATCTATAAAGTTCATCGCCATGTCAGGAAAGCATTAAATCTCACAGATACCTCAGAACCCATCTCCCCCACTACCCCAGGGGAAATAACCAAAATCATAGCACAACTGAACAACAAAAAGGCTCCAGGCCCTGATGGCATCACCAACAGAACACTAAAGTTGCTTCCAAGAAAAGCAATAATACATATTGTTAATATAACAAACGCGATCATCAGATTTCAGCACTTCCCGACAACCTGGAAAACAGCAGATATCATACCTATAAAAAAGGCAGGTAAGAATCCTCAACTTCCAGAAAGCTACAGACCCATTAGCCGATTATCAAGTCTTGGAAAAGTCACTGAAAAGGTTATACTCACAAGGCTACAAGCAATCACTGACAAGCTCGGAATCATCAAAACGAGCAATTCGGATTCCACAGAGAACACTCCACAGCACAACAAATACACCGTCTGGTAGAATACATAGCAGGAGGCTTTAACTGGAATCTCCAGACGGCTGCAGTCTTCATCGACATAGCGAAGGCCTTTGATAAGGTATGGCATCAGGGACTTCTCTACAAACTTATACAATTTAATTCCCAATAAAACTAGTCAAACTAATTAAAGCATACCTAAGTGACAGACACATGCAAATCCAACTAAATGGAACAGTGTCATCCAAACGCAAGATCTGTGCAGGCGTGCCACAGGGTTCCCTCTTAGCACCTCTACTGTTCTCGATCTATACAGCTGATATCCCCCCAAACCCGAGAAATATCATTACAGCACTATATGCGGATGACACCGCGATACTTTCAAGATCTCGCAGCCCTCAGCTAGCAATTAGAAGGCTGCAAGGCAGCATCAACATACTAGAAACTTGGCTAACAGATTGGAGGATCCAGGTAAACCCCCTGAAAAGTTCTGCTGTGCGGTTCTCCAGAAGAAAAGTCACCAGCAAGGATGACATCCAGCTCCATGGACTCAAGATCCCATGGGTAACAGAAGTAACGTATCTTGGTGTGAAACTGGATAGCAAACTGCTATTTGGTAACCACATCAAACTAATAGGAGTGAAGACATCCAGAGTAATTGCACAACTCTACCCCCTGATCAACCGCAAAAGCAAACTAGATGCAAGAAACAAGCTAACGCTGTACAAAACTGTAATTCGCCCAGTTATCACCTACGCCTCTCCAGCATGGAGTCATACCTCAGAAACCAACATACAAAAACTACAAAGAATCCAGAACAAGTGCCTAAGAATGATCCTAGATGCCCCATGGTACATAAGAAACTCCCAGATCCACTGAGAAGTAAACATCCCTTACATCCGCTCGCATCTCCACGACTTAGCTGAGAAATTCTTTTCCAAGGCAACCCTGCACTCAAATCCACTGATCAAACAAGCCAACAACTACAGTGAAGCAATACACTGCAAATACAGAAGACCAAAATCTATTCTACTACACAGCGAACATCACTAACTACAGGCCCCAAGAGGGCGAGCAGGTAGCTCAATAATACCTCATTCACAGTATCACTTACAGAGATAAAGATTTCTGCTTCACCCATCCAGCCAGTAACGTTATGCGTTATGGTATCTCAACTTGGGCCTGGCTCCCACTGAAGAGACCCCGAGAGAAAGCTCCATGTTCCAGCTCTGCAGTGAAAGTATCCCAGCCTTGGATTCCAGTTTCCAGACCCCGAAAGAGAGCTCCTATTACAGTCCTGCTGCCTTGGTAAGAACCCTTTGTCTCTTTTTTTTTCTGCTTTGGTTCTTTGTGTTCCCCCTGTACCTAAGTTTAACAGGTTTTTCTTATCTTATCTTTTTGTGGACTTGGATCGTACAAGGGTCTACTCTTCCCTTTTTTTTTTTTTTTTTTTTTTGAAGTATGTCTTTGGCTCTACCGAGAGTAAGAACCCTCGGGTTCGAAATCGACGCAAGTGTACACAAGAGGACATTTGCGAAAGCGCTAATTGACTGCGTAGGGGCAGATAATATTTCTGGCTTTACCCCCTATGGGGGTGGCAGATATCAAGTAGTTTGTAAAAATACAACAACAAGGGAGAAACTACTCAAAGGGGTTGAGTGTGAAGGGAAACTTTGCCATCCTTTTGTCGTTGGTAGCATCTCTAAAAAGATGAGAATAAAGCAATTCCCTCTGGTATACCTAGAAGGAGGGAATGACATAATTAATCAAGTCTTTTCAAAATGGGGAACCGTAAGAGATGTCCAAGTAGGCAAAGACGCTGACTACCCTGAATGGATGTCGGGGGAAGTCACGTTCTCGTTAACGATGAAAACAGAAGTTCCGAATTTTGTAATGATCGGATCTACCAGGGTAATGGTGAGTTACCCAGGAGTAAAGAGGCAATGTTTTAAATGTGGAGCCCTGACTCATCTCGGGGCCCAGTGCCCGAAGTTAAAGTGTAAGAACTGCCTAACAGCAGGTCATACACTAGCACAGTGCCAATCGGCATGCCTAAAATGCGGCATTAACAGCCATAAAATAGACTGTCCGGACAGAAATCTGGCCGAAAAATTGGGAGGCACTATTACGCCCAACACGGAAACAACCGCCCAAAATGTTATTGGCGCAGAACCGAATGATTTCCCCACCCTAAAGGCCGCGCATGAGGGAACAATAAAGAATCATGCCACCACCTCCGAAACACTGTCAAGTACACCAGTGGAGAAGCCTGCAACCAGGAGAGATGAAGGGCAGGAGGAACTGGCCACCGATCAAACCGGCACTACAGACGTAGCAACCGAAAATAACCAGCAGCACCAACAAAACGGAACTATCACTGCAGTCACAATAGACAAGGACACGGAGGCAGTAGATATGGAAATCAACAATGCAGAAACCACACAAAAGAGGCCAGCCAGCCCTGAAGAAGTAAATATTAAAAAATCGAAAAAACAAGGAAGTCCAGCACAAGTTGGAAATATAAAGTCAACTTCAGAACCCACAAAGTTCCCTCATGCAAAGGCCAATGCACCTATATTGCATCTCTTAAAAGATTTCCTAGAGGAGGCGGCGAGACTACGAAAAGCAATAGAAACATTCGGAGACATTCAACTGATACTCACAGGACAAAACGGGCCAAGAGTCGTCAGTGGAATGGAACGACGTGTTTGTCGATAATATAGATGAAATCACTCCTGAAAAGATCATTGGTCTTATCGATGCAGAGGACGATGTGGGACTAGCACTGCACAGAGGCCTCTACATGCTAAACCACGTCCGTGGAGACAAATTAGCAGATCTCATCATTAAAACCCACAACAATAGACAGCAGGAGGATTTAAACCTCGCCTAACAAGTCAGTCGACTCCTAGTATCGATCTGCCAGAGCGGTAAAAAAAAAAAAAAAAAAAAAAAAAACTGGTTTGTTTTTTCTTCCTTTTGTCCTCTTTCAGATTAGAATTTTTGTTGTAAAAAAGGTCTATGTCTATTCCACACAGGAGGGGGTATCCTGAGAACCTGGGCTGCGAAGGCTTACACCGAGGCGATGCAGCTCCTTGTGGGCTGCATCACCCAGGCCAGGCTCTGCCCCCACTCTTCTCAGTATTAAACTGGTCATTCAGGTTGAAATTTCAGAATTTACCTAGTTTCTTACAAATTGTTACATGTAATTTTTAATGTTATTTACTAGTTCCTCTTTTTCATGTGGTGCTTCTTTCATTTGTTTTTCCCCACTTTCCTCGGGCAGACACCTGAAGAGGTGACTGACCGGGGAAAGCTGAAAAGAACGGATGGAGGGAGATAATGTCGGAGATCTGCTTGGTGCTGACATTTAAGTCAGGCCAAGTAGATCGACTGAGGCCTCTTTTAACTATCTACTACTATCCACTCTATCTTTTCTCCTCCTCTCTCACTATCAAGCTGACTCTCAGCACAACTTTTTTTTTTTTAAATCTAAAGAGGCCAGTGATGAAAGGCATGAACTCCCATTCGACCTCAATAAAGGTCGAAACTAGTCTGGGTAGTGGCCCTTCCCTTAATGCATAACATTAGACATATCCGCAAGGAGATGTGTTTTGCATTATAGGAGATACTGAGACAGGAGTGGTTGGTAGCTTGTTCCACCTTTGCAACGAGTTGCCCTGGTGTCGTACCACCTTACCTCAGTCCTGAAGATATTTTCAGGCGCAAACTTTGTTTGCTTACACTTGGATAAAGGATTAAACTAAATTTATTATACTCTAACCAAGTGAAAAATAAAATTTCAACTATTTCTTGGGGCATGCTTAAAGAAATGATGAACAAACTGCTCACAAACATGTTGTAGGCTTGGATCATTTGCTCTACCAACTCCGTATGAATGAAAATAATTTAATATTTAATAATGAAAATAAACGTTTTTTCTTCCAACATCAGCACGATTGTTGCAGCTAAATGTAATGGGGTGGACTCTACATATGCTCTTCTATTAATATGCATGCAGTCGAATGGCATATCTTAAAGTGTGTGTACTGAAGAATGTGCTGACATTCAGTACTGTTTTTTTTTGCACAATACATATCAATTATCTTTGGGCATACTGAGTCAATCAATGCAACAAACTTAACTCACTTATTTCAATCCTTATTTGTGTACAAGTATAATAATCCCTGTGTGTATGAGGCCATTCTACCAGCACCAACATTCTCTATTCTAGTTGCTATACCACACATTTCTCTTTGGTATGGCCACTCCCATTTCCTCGATCCTGACTCTGATTTCATTCATACTTGTCTCATTCTCACCTTTATGCATTCCATCACCTAGTGCTGCTGCAACCACATCTTCACCCATGTATCCATCTTCCTCCTGTCATTTAGCTATGCTATCCTGCTTAACAAGTAGACTCTGATCATTTGCTACATGATCTTCTTGATACAGTGCCTTCTCAGAAAACAAAAGCCTTTCTAAATGCCCAACACCAAACTCATTCAAATGCAACTGTTCAGCTTTAAACCATTTCAACTTCCTTCTAATTCACTCCATAGATTTACAAACTGAACTACCTCTGCTTCACATAAGTCAGTCATGTACTATTCATTATCTCTGCTCTCCTTTGGAATGGGACCAATCGTTCGATGCTGTTGGCACACTCTCCCTTGATGAGTCTTTGGACTCTCTGGAGGTGTCAAATAATAATAATAACAATAATAATAATAATATCTGGGGAACAAAGCTAACCGATTTTCCAACAACACTATTTGCCTTTATCTGCCAAAATAATTTCCTCAGGTCTCTATCAATTCTTTTTTTCACGGACTAAGTTATTTGTGCCCACGACTACTACTAATTGTGATGCCTACTCTTTCCTTCTCTACAACGCATCAGTTATTTATTATTATTATTATTATTATTATTAAACAAGACCCCATGGAGTCAAAGACTCATCTAGGAGGTCCTTTTATCTCACACACATCTCACCATACCGTGTCTTAAACACATTCAAACTCTTTGCAGACATCACACTCTCGGGCAAGGCATTCCAATCACTCACAACTCTGCACGAAAAAAACCTGCCTCTCACTCCCCTACTCACACCCTCTTTATACAGTTTCCAGGTATGACCTCTGGTTCTCCCCTGATCTCCCACTATTCTCTGTAGAACTTCTCCACCATTGATCCTATAACAACCCCTTACCAACTTGTAGGTCTCTATCATATCTCCCCTCTTCCTTCTCTCGACTAGACTCTACAAATTACATCTTTTCAATCTTTCCTCATACTCGACATTCCAGAGGTCAGAAACTACCTTAGGCAGTCGCCTTTGGACCCTTTCCAACATCTCTTCATCCTTCTGAAAACCAGGTGACCAAATCTGGGCACAATAGTCCATGTGTGGCCTAATCAAAGCCTTATACAATGGAACAAGAATCTCCCTACTTCTACACGTCAGTGTCCTCCTCATCATTCCCAGAAGTCTTTGTGTTGTCTTCACAATTTTGGCGATGTGTCCCCTAAATTTTAGATCCTTATCCACTATCACTCCCAGATCTCTTATTTCCTCTACTTCCAACAATATAATCTCACCAAGCATAAATTCTGCATCCCATCTTTGTTTTCCAAATTTTAAAACCTTACATTTTGCAACATTGAACTCACATCCCCATTTGCTTGCCCAATCACTCAATTTATTCAAGTCTTCTTGCAAGGCCACAACATCTTTACTACTCTTTATGGTTCATCCCAACTTTGCATCATCTGCAAACAACTGAATATCTCCATCCAAATCTTCGCCAATATCATTAATATACAAGTTAAATAGTAATGGCCCTAAAACAGACCCCTGAGGCACTCCACTAGTGACTTTCCTTTTCCTGGATATTGCACCCCCATACACAACTTGTTGATACCTATCAGATAGTCAGTCTCCCATCCAATGCACTAATCTAATATCCAGCCCCATCTGCTCTAGTTTGACTGTCCACTTATCATGAGGTACTCTATCAAAAGCTTTTGCGAAATCCAAGTATATTACTGTGTATCCTTCTCCTCTGTCCAAGGAAGCAGTTACTTTATTGTAATAAGTAAGTACATTACTAAAACATGACCTCCCTTTAGCAAATCCATGCTGTCCATCAAAGATTATACCATTGTTGTCAACCCAACTCTGGATCCTAGTTCTCACAAGCTTCTCCAACAACTTAACCACAACACCTGACACACAGATAGGCCTATAGTTTGATGCTTGAGTTCGATCACCTCCTTTATGAAGTGACACAATCTTGTCCCTCCTTCCACTCCGTAGGAACTTGACCAAGTGCAAGACCCATATTAAAAAAATATGTCAAGGCAGGTGTCAACTCTCTGGCACATTCCTTCAGAATACGCGGTGATATATTATCAAGTCCCACAGCCTTATTTACATCTAGTTTACTCAACTCCCCAAACACCTCTTGCTCACTTACAGTCAGTCTCTCCTCCCCATCATCAACTGCTCTTAATCTCTCCATGAAGTCACATTCACAAGATTGAAAGATCTTTATGAACTGCTCATTAAGTATCTCCACCACACATTCTGCAACAGCTGTCTTTATACCATTTCCTCCAATCAATGTCATCCTTCCATAATCATTCTTTCTTTTGCTGCCTACATATCGAAAGAACTCCCTCGGATTCTTTTTGGCTTCATCAGCTGACTGCTGTTCATACCTCTCTTTAGCTACTCTCACCAACCAAGTCACCCTCCTTGCCTGGTCTTTGTAGACCTCATGAAATTGGTTACTTCCACTTCTCTTATGCTGCCTCCACAATGCCCTTTTTCTCTGTATTGCATGCTTAATCTCTTTATTCATCCATCTCACACCTACCTTATTTAACCTTCTCACCCATGGTATACATTTAGACATTGCATCTACTAAATAATTTTTGAAAATCCCACAAGCTGCATTGATCTCTTTTCCAGCTAACTCCCCATTCTATGCTACACCCGCAAGCTGTCTCCTGAGCTCTTCATAATCATCTCCCTTGTAGTTCCACGTATACCCTTTTCTTACAGAGGTCCTCACACTGCAGGCAACCACCCAGGTAATCACCTCATGGTCACTTTCACCAATTGGTGGATGACTTGACACCTCATTGATAATTATATCCCCCAATGAGATGACCAAATCCAAGACCCTCAATCCTTGCGTACCCTCTGTTACATACTGTCTGAGGTAGTTATCCCTCAGAAAATCAAGAAACTCATTTTCTTTACTTCCAGTTGCTATCTCTTCATTCCAGTCTATATTGCCATAATTAAAATCACCCATAATGATCACCCTTTTCTTATTTGCTTGGCTTATTTGACTATACATTTCACTATCACCACCATCCACATTACCAGGTCTATAACAACATCCTGCCATGTATTTGATTCTATTCACCTCTATCTCACACCATACTGCCTCAAAACCACTGGCCCTATTTCCCTCTTGCATCTCTACCTTGTATGGATATAACTCTTTCTCTATCATCAATAGCACTCCCCCTCCCTTTTTACCCCTTCTATCCTCACGAAACACATCATACCTTTCCATGTCTATTCCTGTCAGGATGTCGTCCTCATCTAACCATGTCTCACTTATTCCGACAATCTCTGGGTGCACAGACGCAATTAGTGCAACCATTTCATCTGCCTTGTTTCTTATACTTCTAGCATTGGTATACAAACACAACAACTTGTTTCTGGATCTACAGCTAGTTTCACTGATACCACTCACTCGATGTGATCTCTCCATGCTGGACTGGGGCCATTTCCCTTTCTGATTCTTCATTTTAGAACCCTTTGCGATTCCATCTGTTTCCTCTTGATCCCTGGTCATCCCATTTCTTTCCTGCCTACACATGCTCTCACCTCTTCTTGGAGCACCTTTCTCACGCTGTGTACCCCTGTCCACCCTGAGCCTCCCCGTTTCCCTGTTCCTCTTGCACCCATTCTCTCATTTTCTATACTCATATCTCTCACTTCCCCATTCATTTCCACTTCTTCAATCTCTCCTGTCTTACTCTCCTGCTCTTTCACATCACTCTCCTCTCGATCTGATTCATTCTCTCTATTCACTTCTCTACTTTCCAGCAGCAGTCTCTCCAAGCGACTCACACCATAACCACTCAAATGCAGTCCATCGCTCCCATACAGCTCACTTCGTCCCTCAAACTCATTCTACACATTAACAAACTGTACTCCCATCTCCTCACACATTTCAGCCAGAATATCATTCATAATCCTTGCTCTCCGCCTCATTTCACCACAATCATACCTAGGCAACACACTGACCACCCTTCCTATCACACTATTCTCTTTTATCTTTCCAAGCAGTCTCCTGACATTCATTTTGACATGCTCTTTGTTCTCTCTCAAATCATTTGTACCAATTAATACAATTAACTCTTTTGCTTGCTCCCACCTCATATTCAATGCCTCAATCACTCTACTCTTACCACCTGGAAAACATACCTTGTGCCATCATGATTTATTTTAATAGTTTTGACCTGAATCCTCTTAATTTCATTCCGCATCCATTTCATTTCTTGCTTCATCCAATCCAATTCACCTTCCGAACCTCATTTGTTTCATTGTTCCACCAGGAAAGGATGTTTTGTGCACTTTATTAGTCATCACACTTCTAATGATCAATTGGCTGTTTCTTCATGGTACTAACTTCCTCCTTCTCATTCTCATCAGCCAATCTCCTCTTTATATGTTTAATATTATCTTCCAGATGTTTTATTTCGCTTTTCATTTTCACTCATTCTTACCTAAGTCGATTCTGTTTAAGATATTTCTCTCTCAGAAATTCAATAACTCACTCTACTTATTCCGTGTGATGACAACAACTTCACAATAAATTCACCTTAATTTCAATAGTGATATGATCCCAACTCTTGTTCCCATTTCTAATCACTCTAATCTATCAACACACTTTTCGCATACAATAATGCTTTCCTTCTTTTCGTTTACCCTAATAGTCCACAAATCTTTCACATTTTTTGGCGCATACATAAATCAATTTTCACAATACGAGGCGGAATAGAGTGGTATTCCAACTGCAAGTATGGAAAGAGTGGATAAAATCAAAAGTTAGAGTGACTAGAGATTTGAAAGAGTAAGCCTGAGTTAAAAATATGGCTGGTCTATTTAAAATCCCAACAGTTTCTAAAAAAATTCTTCTATGAGTGCCTCCCCCCAATCTTATATGTGTATCTGTGGTCTGCTGAAGAAATTCTTCAGTATAGTAACATTCCCTGCTATTGCAAAATCCGCAGTTCTTTCATCCTCATTGTTCCTCGCATGATTCTATATCTTCCTTGTTTTCCCTACTTTTATTATGTTCATTGACATGATGGTTACTGTGGTCTCCACACACACACACACACACACACAAAGATCCGTTTCCTACTTTGTAATCTGCTTATTATGTATTTTATGTCTCTCCAAAAATTTTCCTTTTCATCTTCACCTATTTATTTATTAAGGCAAGAAGTATCAGAAATAAGGGAGATGGAAATGTTGTTTTGATTGAGTTTCTGTGCCCCAAAATAGTTGGAAGAAGTGAAACATGGTTGGATAAGAATGACATTTTGATAGGAACCGAAATTGAGGGATATGATGTTTTTCGTGAAGATAGCAATGGCAAGAAGGGAGGGAGAGTGCTACTGATGATAGCAGAGGAATTATGTCCATGCAAGTTTGAGATGCATGGAGAAAAAAAGTAGCAGTCATTTTGAATTAGTATGGTGTGAAGTTGTTGTTGTCATGTGGGATTCCCTTGGTTTTCATCATCCATCCCTTAGGACTAGTTGAACCCTCCAATGAGGGATTTTTTAAGTATGTATTTTTGACTGTAGATCCATGTGTGTTCACGGGCCAGTTTGCCTGTTCTGAAGGATGAAAAACCTGAGTTTCTGGGTGAAAAAACCCTCTACTTCCATATGAGATTGCTAACTCACCTTTAGTTAGCCAATTACCTTAATTTAGTCAAAAGAAACTAGATAAAGGTTCCTCACATCATGGACAAGAATCAAACCCAGGTCTTTCTGACCAAAGGGCTCCATCTATAATGACTAAGCTACGGAGGCTCTATGGTATGAAGTGGAGGTTGATAAAATGAGATATTTGGTGGGGTGTTGCTACAGGCTAGGGAATATGGAAGGTGAAGACAAAGAAATGTATAGGCAATTTAGCTGTGAGCAAGCAAAGGGTGATCATTATGAGTGATTTCAATGGTAATATTAACTGGAATGTAGAAATAGCAATCAGGGAATGGATTTCTCAAGTTCTTAAGGGATAACAATCTTCAGCAGTATGTAATGGAGAGCACATGAGGGTTAAGAGTCTTAGATCTGGTTATATCATCAGAGGATGTGATTGTGAACGGAGTGTTTAATCTTTCCCCAGTTGGTGAGAGTAACCATGAAGTGATCACCTGTGTTTCAGCCAGTCAATAGAGATCATCTATAAAAGAAGGGATATATTTGGAACCACAAGGCTGGTGATTGTGGAAATATTAGTAGATAACTGGGAGCTATGGCATGGAAAATGGAGATGAGTGGGAAGGAAAGAGGCACTGTGTGAGCATTGATCAAGAGCTATTTAATAGCAGCAATGACTGAGTAGCAGAGACAAGCTAACAAGGTAGGAGTAAAATGGACGAATGAAGAGATTAAGTGTGAAATCTGGAAGGAGAAGGCACCACTGAGGAAGCAAAACAAGATAAATGTCCATAATGATCAGTTGCATGAAGAGTACAAAGAGCAAGCCAGAAAGGTAACTTGGTTGGTGAAGGCAGAAAAAGTGCCTTTCTTTTAGTGTTACATGGTGATCAGCATTCATTTTAGAAATTATAGACTTTACCAACCAGGAAAAAACTGCAGAAAAAGTACAATATGAAAAGAAATTAGCCAATAAAGTTGAGAAAAATTCTAGAGAGTTCTTTCAATATGTCGCAAGTGGAAGGAAAAATGACTATGGAAGGATGATGCTAGTTGATGACACTGCAGAGTTTATTGTTGAATTATTCAATAAACAATTCATCAGTGTATTTCATCCTAGTGATGGCAACATTAGGAGAGACTGAAGTGTAGAAAGTATGGTGCAGGAGGGATTGATGGTCAATGAGCAGGAATTATATGAGGAATTAAGTAAACTTAATATTAATAAGGCAATGGGATTTAATAGTATATTGCCACGTCTTGATGGACTGCACTATGAAATTAATGGCACTTTTGGCATAACTGTTTACCATGAGTCTTGCAATAGGGCAAGTCCCAAAGGAATGAAGAAGGTAAAAATTGTTCCATTTCACAAAGGGAGGGATAAGACTAAGGCTACAAATTATAGGCCAAGCTATATGACTGAGATAGATATCAAGGTATTACGTTGGTGAAGACTAGAATTCAGAAGTGGGTTGATACTTGCTGTATTATTAATGATAGTCAGTATTTGTTTGACAATGACAGTCAGTATTTGTTTGTTAGGGGGGTGGTGGTGGTCATATGTCTGCAATCTGCTTACGTGCTACAACAAAGTGGCAAATTCACTCGATAAAAGAGATGCATATACAGTAGTATACTTGGTTTTTCAAAGGTCACTGATAGACTACCACATGACAAGCTAGTATCTAATTTGAAATAGATAGGATTAGCAGACTAGTAAGTTGGATAACTGATTTGCTGTCCAACAGGTATCAGCAGGTTGTATATGGAGGAGTGGTATCCCAAAAGAGGAAGATCACTAGTGGAGTACCACAGAGATCTGTTTTGGGACAATTATTGTTTAACTTGTAAGTTAATGACATTGGTACTGGCTTAACTGGAGATGTGCAGCTGTCTGCCAATGATGCAAAGTTGGGAAGAGCTATGAGAAGTAGTGCAGACAGTTGTGGTCTTGCAGGAGGATCTGAACAGACTATATGAGCAGGTAAATGAAAGCAGCTATCAATTTAATGTTGCAAAGTACAAGGTCTTGAAATCTGGTAGACAAGGTTGGGATGCAGAGTATAAAATTGATGGAGAACTTTTGTGGGAGAGTGAGAAGATGAGATGACTGAGAGTGATGGTGGGCATGCTTGAAGTTCAGGGGGTCACATGGATAAAATTGTAAGAACATTGCAATGGATTATGTGAATAATGAAGAGTACAATGACATGCAGAAGTAAAGAGGTTATGGTTTTCTTGTATAAGACTTTGATCAGGCCACATATGGTCTACTGTGCACAGATATGGTCACCTGGTTTTCAGGGGAATGAGGATGTATTGTAGAGAGTCCAGAGAACATTTACTATGTTAGTGTCAGGTTTGTGGAATATTAGATATGGGGAAAGATTGAGAGAATGCAATTTACAAAGCCTTGTGAATAGAAGAAGAAGGGATATGACTAAGACATATAAGTTGGAAAGGGGTTGGTACCAGATTAATGTGGAAGAGTATTTCCTACAGTAGAGGGAGGCAAGGATATAACTAGAGACCATCCATGGATGCTGTATAAGTAGGGCGTGAGTAGAGGAGTGAAGTTCTTTGAATGGAGAATGATTGGTGAGTGAGTGGAATGCATTGCTTGAAAGTGCAGTGAGTGTGAAAACTTTGAATAGGTGCAAGGAATGGTTCAATGATCTTTTTATATAAGAGAGCATATAACTTCTGCAATGAGTCCTTTGACTTCATGGAGGTCAGATAATAATAATAACATCAAACCAAGATGATCATGGGAGAGGAAAGCACTGTACTCTATGAAGAAATGGATGTGCTGAATAGATTATTATTATTATTATTATTATTATTATTATTCTAATACTCCATAGAGTCAAATGCTCATCTGGGAGGTCCCTTTGTCATACACACAGCTCATAGTACCTTGCCTTAAACACATTCAAATTCTCTGCAGACACCAAACTCTCAGAGAATGCATTCCAATTATTCACAACACTGCATGCAAAAAACCTGCTTCTCACTCCCTTGCTTACACCTTCCTTATACAGCTTCCAGGGATGACCTCTTGTTCTTCCCTTATCTCCCACCATTTTATGAAAAACCTCTTCAACATTGATCCTATAACAACCCCTTACTGACTTGCACGTCTCTATTATACCACCTTCTCTTTCTCCTATCCACTAGATTCTGTAAATTGCAACTTTTCAACCTTTCCTCATATTCAACATTCCATAGATCAGACCTTAGTCAATCACCTATGGACCTTTACCAACATCTCTTCATCCTTTTCAAAACCAGCTGAACAAATCTGCAAACAGTAGTCCATATGTGGCCTAATCAAAGTTTTATACAATCTAACAATAATCTTCTTACTTTACAAGTCAGTGTCCTCTGCATCATTCTCAGAATTTGGCAACATGTGCTCTACAAATTCAGATTCTTATCCATTGTCACTCCAAGATATCTTATTTCCTTCACATCTAACAATATATCCCCACCAAGTATAAATTCTACACCCATCTTTGTTTCCTAAATTTTAAAACCATTTTGCAACAACTGGTATCCTCACTCCTGTGCCCATTCACTCAATCTATTCAAGTCATGTGAGACCAGATCATCTGCTCTACACCTCATAGATTGTCACAACTTTGCACCATCCACAAGCAGCTGAATATCCCCATCCAAATCTTTTCCAATATCATTAACATACAGGTTTAACGGTCATGGCCCTAAAATAGACCCCTGAGGACGCCACTAGTGAGTTTTCTCTTCCAGGATATTGCTCCACCATATACAAATTGCTGATACCTATCAGATAGTTAATCTCCAATCCAATGCACTAGTGTAATAATATTATTATTATTACACCCTCCATGAAGTTGGCAGACTCATCCCAGATGAGTCTGCCAACCCCATTTGCTCTAGCTTGACTATGAACTTGTGATGCAGTAATCTATCAAAAGCATTTTCAAAGTATTAATCTACTACATACAATGCTGCTGTCACATTATTATAATAAGGAAGTAGATTACTAAAACATGACTTTTCTTTAGCAAATCCATGCTGTCCATCAAACATAATACCACTGTTGTCAACACAATTCAGGATTTGGATTCTCACCAGCTTCTCCAACACTTTAACCATAATAAGTGGCTCACAGATAGGCATATAATTTGATGCTTAAATTCTGTCATCTCCCTTATGAAGTGGCACAATCTTGCCTTCCTTCCACTTCTTTGGAACTTGACCCAATGCAAGACTCATGGAACAAATATGTCAAGGCAGATATAAACACCCTATCACATTCCTTCAAAATATGTAGTGATATAGCCTCAAGTGCAATAGTCTAATTAACATCAAATTTGCTCAATTTTCCATATACCTCTTGCTTACTTATAGTCAGTCTCTCCTCCTCATCATCCACTGCTTTCAAACACTCCGTCATGTCACATTCACAAGAATAGAAGGCCTTTATGAACTGCTCATTAAGTATCTCTGCAGCAGTTGTGCTTATACCATTTTCTCCAACAATCAATGTTATCCTTCCATAATTATTCTTTTTTTTTTTGCTGGATAAATATTGAAAGAATTTTGTAGGATTTTTGTTGTTTTCATTAGCTAACTGCTGCTCATACTTCACTTTTGCTATCCTCACCAACCAAGTCTCTCTCCTGGCCTGTTCTTTGTAATCCTCATGGAATTGATTATTACCACTCCTCTTATGTTGCCTCCATAATGCCTTTTTCCTCTGTATCGATGCCTGATCTTTTCATTCATTCATTTCACATCCACATTATTTAACCTTCAGATACTTGGAATTAGACATTACTTCTACTAAATAGTTCTTGAATATCACCAAGCAGCATTTTTGATCTCCTTTCCAGCTGATTCATTCCATGTTGCATCTAGAAGCGGTCTCCTGAACTTCTCATAATCAGCATGTAATCACTTCATGGTCACTCTAATGAACTGGAGGATGATTTGACACCTCATTTATAACAACATCCTTTGATGAGATGATCAAATCCAAGATCCTCAATCTTTGTGTGTCCTCTGTTACATACTGTCTCAGGTAGTTGTCCTTCAAAAACATGAGAAACCATTTCTTTTACTTCCAATTGCTATCTCATCATCCCAGTCTATATTGCCATAATTAAAATCACCTTTAATGATCACCCTTTGCTGATTTGCTTGTCTAATTTGATTATACATTTCATGGTCACTACCATCCCCATTACCAGGTCTATTATAACATCCGACTAAGTATTTCATTCTATTCACCTCTATCTCATATAATACTGCTTCAAAACCACTGCCACTATTTCCCTCTTGCATCTCTACCTTGTATGGACATAACTCTTTTTTTTTGTCATTAATAGCACCACCCCCTTCCTTTTTACCTTTTCTATCTTCACAATACATCATACCCTTCCTATCCGGATGTCATCCAACCATGTCTCACTTATGGCAACAATTTCTGAGTCAACAAACTCAATTAATGCAACCATTTCATCTGCCTTGTTTCTAATACTTGTGGTATTCATATACAAAGATAACAGCTCTTTCCTAGATCTATAGCAAGTTTCAGTGATACCACTTATTAGATGTGACTTCTCCATACTTTTCTCAAGCAATTTCTTTTTCTCCTTACTCGTCCCAGAACCTTCTTCAAATTCAACTGTTTTCCCTACATTCTAGGTCATCTCTGTTCCCTTTTGTCTACACATGCATCCACATTCTCTTGGAGCATCAACCCCTCTCAAGAGCTGTGTTCCCTGTCCACACTGAGCCTCCCTGTTTGTCTTGCACACTTGTTCTCTTATTCTCTACACTGATGTTACCCACATCGTCATTCATAAGCACCACTTCAATCTCTCCTTCCTTACTCTCCTACTCTTTCCCATTACTTCTTATTTGCTCAGATTCATTCTCTGCACTCATTTCTATCCCTTCCAGCAGCAGTCTCTCCAAATGACTCACACCACAGCTATTCAAATGCAGTCCATCACTATTATAAGTTCAATTCTTCCTTCAAACTCATTCAACACATTAACAAAGTGCACTCCTTTCTCTTCACACATTTTTACATTTATGCTAACATATCATTAATAATTCTTGCTCTCTGCTTCATCTTATCACTGTCATACATGGGCAACACACTGACTTCCTTTCATATCACACTATTATATTTTATCCTTATCAACAACCTCCTGATATCCAATCTTACAATCTCCTTTTTGCTAGTCAAATCAGGTCATTTGTCACTACTACAAACTCCTTTGCTTGCTTAGTATTCATATTCAATGCCTCATTCACTCTATTCATTTTACCTCCTGTAAAACAAACTTTGTGCATCTTATTGTTTACCACACACACTAATATCAAATCAGCATACAACACCACTCACGGGTCTTTTGTTACCATTATACTGACATCATTTGTTTTTATCTTCTGTTTATAGGAAGAGAATTAGTATTTTTCGGTAAGACATTGTATAAATGTTTAAGTTTCTTGGTCAGCCTGTCTTTCCAACCTTTTTCTACTTTTCAAACTTTTTAATGCATGTAACCTATGGCATTCCATACACTAGGGCAGTGGTTCTCAATCTTTTATGCTTGACGTACCCCCCCCCCCCCCCGGAAACATGTATGCAACTGGCATATCCCATATAGATAGATAAAACTATAGTTATAGTATAACAATGGGAATAAAATAAAACATATATATATATGTATATAAACACACACACACACACACATTACATTTTGTATTCATAAATTACATACAAGGTGGTATCAAAAAGTTTCGAGACTAGCTCTGTTTACGAGAAATTACTTTATTTATCTACGTTTACACACTACTACCTTCAAAATAGTTACCTTGCATATCAATACAGCACTCCCAGCGTTCTTGCCACTTCTGGAATGTATCCTGGAAGCCTCCTTTTCGAAGCATGTCAAGCACCTTCTGCAATTCGTGCTGGATCTCCGCAATGGTGTCAAAACAGTGACCTTTGAGCTGGATCTTCATCTTTGGAAAGAGGAGCAAAGTCTGCAGGAGCCAAATCTGGCGAGTAGGGTGGGTGCGGAAGTGAGATCATGTTGTTTCTGGCGAGCAACTCACGTGTGAGGAGAGCTCGGTGACAGGGTGTATTGTCGTCGTGGAGCATCCAGTTTTTCGTGTGCCACAGATTCGGTCGCTTTCTCTGAATGTCCTCCCTCAGATGCCTTAAAGCCTGGCAGTAGAACTCGCTATTGACAGTCTGGCCCCTGAGGACAAATTCTTGAGGTACAATGCTGCAAATGTCGAAAAAGATGATGAGCATGCACTTGGTCGAGCTGCGGACCTGCCTTGCCTTTTTCAGTCGTGGAGATGATGGGCTCTTCCACTGTGAAGACTGTTGCTTCGTCTCAGGGTTGTACTCGTACACCCAAGCTTCGTCACCGGTAATGATCCTCGACATGAAGGATGGGTCATCCACAGCATGCTGACGGAGTTCTTGGCAGATTTCTATGCGTTGTTCCTTCTGCTCCTGGGTCAGCAGCCTGGGGATGAACTTGGCAGCAACACAGCACAATATTCAAATCACACGTGAGGATTGCCTGGACTGTTCCGTATGCAAATCGACAAGGCAGCAATGTTGTGGAGTGTTCTCCAACGATCCTCATGCACAAATTGCTGAATGGTTTCGACATTTTTAGGGGTTGAGCTCGTTGAAGGTCTTCCTGATCTCTCATCGTCTTCCAGTGATGTTCTTCCGCTCTTGAAGCACGCGTGCCACTCAAAACACCTTGAATGACTCATTGCAGCATCGCCGTAAACTTGCCGAATCATGTCAAACATCTCTGTGGCAGATTTGCCCAGTTTCATTCAGAATTTCACGTTTGCTCTTTGTTCTAACTTGCTGTCCATGATGAAATCGCATATGTGGTAACGCAGGTGGTCAGAATAGCATCAGTTGCACAGCTCCCGATGTACACAGGACAATGTCTTTTGGCACACTGACTTATGAAGGTAGATGCTCCCCGTGACTGTGCATGTATCCTTGTGCTGCCATCTGTTGCCGTGTTACAAACCTAGTCTCGAAACTGTTTGATATCACCTCGTATATCGATAAACAGAAAGAGTGACATAAAAATTTAACAAATCTTATAAAATTATAAGTATATACTCCCGTATATACGGGAATAAAAAGGCGTTAGCTGATTTTTTTTTTTTTTATAAAATTATAAACATTTTACTGTGTTTTATGTTGAGAAGAAAACAGAGGCCATTGTAAAAAAAAATTATCTCTCGGAAAATGGAATTAAAAAGAACAGCTGTGACTAATTTCTTTTTAAACAAAATGATCAAACGATTACAGATTTTGAAGACATCAGACAACAAATAATTTTATGTGTTGCCAACTTAGCAACTTTGTTATTAGATCTAGAGACCTTTGAGCTCTCACAGTGTACCCCAAAAAATTTTACCACATACCCCCAAGGGTACACATATCACATGTTGAGAACCCATACACTAGGGGATAATGAATTTCATAAAGCATTATGTAGATTATATGCTTTGTGTTGTATGGGGAATAGTTCTGATTTGGTAGTTTGTATCTTGCTTTTCTAGGGTGTGTATTTTTTTTGATTTTTATGAAGTTAGAGATTATGGAATTATCTCTATAATTTTTTGAGAAAAAAAAATTAGCCTGTTGGAAAGTGCGATCTTCCTGCATTTTAAATGTTCTAAGAAATATGTTTTTTTTTTTTTAATCTCCCTGTCATGACTCTGCATATTTTAACAAAGTCAAGGTTTATCAACTATGTACGTAATTAAAATGGATTAATCTCATAGACTTTTTTTTTTAAACTAAATATTCTTCTACAAGTTTTGCTGCCTTTTTTTGATTGACAGCTTATTATTATTATGGGTATCTCCATGGAGTCAGTAGACTCATCGCGGGACCCAAACTATCAAAACAATATCTATCATACCTCTTCTTGAATTCATGTATATATGAAGAACTCACAACTGAGTCAGGCAATGCATTCCACTCATTCACCACTCTCCAAGCAAAAAATCTAGTTCTCACACCCTTGTTAACCATACTTTCCCTTAATTTCCAGGGATGACCTCTTGTTCTTCCATCACTATCACACAGCTGAAATATTTCACCTGCATCAATCTTATAAAAACCTTTTAATTATTTAAATGTTTCTATCATAGTCTTAGAGCCACCTTCATGCAAAGGAACCACTTTGTCTTCCTTATCCCTAGGGACCATACCAGAGTTCAAACTTAAGTTAAATAACCAAGTAAGAGGTGTTGACAATTCATTTGCACATTCACGCAACACTCGAGCTGATCAAAACCTACAGCACTGTTTGCATTTAAATTCTGCAATATACTAAGTACCTCTGATTTATTAACTTCAATTCTCACATTAGTTATTGCTACATGTACAGAGATATCTTCACTTGGGTGATAGACTTTTGAAAAGTGATCACTCAGTAACTCTACTATTACATCTGAATTGGTGACCTCAATACCATCAGCACTCACTAAGGTTATCCTTCTAAAGTCATTCTTCCTTTTACTTGCTACATGGCGGAAGAACTCTTTGCGATTACCCTTGACCTCCTTGGCTAATGTCTTCTCATAATCTGATTTAGCATTTCTTACTATGCTGGTAACCTTCCTAGCTTGAGCCTTGTACTGCTCATGGGTGTACTGATCGCCTTTCTCCTTGTAAATTCTCCATAACATTTTCTTTTTTTGCAGATCAAGCCTGATACTACTACTCATCCATCTAACACCTACCTGTTTGTCTTCCTGACCATGCGAATACATTCTGATATTGCCTTCCTCAGATACCTGCTGATTATATCCAGTTCACTGCTAACACCTTTCCCATGCAATATGTTCTGCCATGGGATGACTGTAAGCTCGCTCCGAAGCTTGTTATAATTACCTAACCTGTAATTCCGTATATATCCCTTCTTAAGAGAGAAATCCACAAATTTTGCAACCTCCCAAATCTATACCACATGATCGCTCTCACTAATTGTAGGTAATGAGGACACCTTACTTATGCATATGTCCTCTGAACCTATGACCAGATGCAACACTCCCACACCACGAGTCCCTTCGGTTATGTGCTGTTTCAAGTAATTATCTCTTAGGAGGTGTATGAATTCCATTTTATTTTTTTGCCATGCAATATTTTCTCCTTCCAATTGATATCACCATAATTAAAATTCCCCATAATAATCACTAACCCTGCACTCGTTGCACTAATTTGCTGATTCATGAATTAAATATCACCACCCCTTTATCTCCTGGCCTAGCAACTGACTGTATATTTGGTTGCGTTGGTCACTATTTCACACCAGACTGCCTCAAATGAACTATTATTTACACGTCTACCCTCTTGATATACTACTTTCTTTGGCTGCAACTCAACAGCTATCATCAACAGTACTCCTCCTCCTGTTCTATGTTCTCTATCCTCGTTGAAAATATTGTACCCATCACATTCAATTCCAGTAACCACATCTTCTGCTGACAGCCAAGTTTCACTAATGCCTACAACATTTGGTGAGATTACACTGACTAATGCTAAAAATTCTTCCTTCTTATTTCGAATGCTTCTTGCATTGGTATGCAAAAATTGCAGATTCCCTTTAGTTCTCATACCAGCTTTAGAACTGATATACATTCTACTAATTTCAGTAGTCCCATGCCGATTTTTATTCACTCTATTCTTTAAATTACTCTGCAAAAAAGGATAAAAAAAATATACATTCACTACATAAGTTTCTTCCTCTTACACTCAACCTTTTCAATTTTAGTTTTCCTGCCCAATTACTTCAACTTGTTCAGAAAACAGTAACTTCTTTAAACGCTTATGACCTTCCATGTTCAGATGCAACCCATCTCTCGCATAGAGCTGTCTTTTGCCTTCAAACACACTCCAGACATCAACAAATTCCAGACCTCTTTTTTGTACATTCTTGCAATCATATCATTCATTATCTAGTTCAAAGTTCTTCTTCTTCAGGGAGATTTACTGAAATATACAAAAAGATCTAAAATACTTCAAACAGCTGCTCAAAGTGCTTTAAATCTTATACAGGTCTTTAGTGCTTATTTTGCAAACTGAAACATAGTGAATAGTAAGTAAATCACACATATCATGTTGTTTTGGAATGTTATTATTATTATTATTATCTTAGACCTCCAGGGAGTCAAGGACTCATCGAGGGAGGCTATAAATCACCCAAAGCAGCTATTATACCTTCCCTTATATTCATTCACACTAGATGCACTCCTATCCCCCTAAGGGCAAGTTATTCCACTCACTCACTCACTGATCTCTGGGAGAAAAACTTAGCTCTTATCCCTTTCTTGACTGCAAATAAATTTAACTTCCACGGATGCCCCCATGTTCTTCCATATAATAAAAATTTCATCCACTGATATCCTATAAGACCCATTCAAAAGTTTATAGACCTCTATCATATCACACCTTTTTCTCCTGTTAACAAGAGTCTGCAATCCACATACTCGCAATCTGTCCTCATAATCTAAATCCCATAATCCAGATATAATCTTTGTAACTCTTCTTTGCACCCTTTCCACAGCTTCTTTATCCCCTTGCAACCCAGGAGACCATATCTGTGCACAATAATCCAGGTGTGGTCTTATCAAAGCCTTATTATAAAGAGGCAAAATAACTTCCTTATGCTTACATGTCAAGGTTCACTTCAACATTGCAATTATCCTCTGAGTTGTATTTGCAACTTTTGCTATGTGACCTTTGAACTTTAAATTCCTATCCACCAATATGCCAAGATCCCTTGCCTCTTCAGTTTCTTGCAGCATAATCCTGCTAATATAATATGCCACTGGAACTCTAATTATTATCATATTGTATATTGTTGTGCAAAACTTGTAGGTGATTGCTGACATAACACAGGTCTTGAATGTTTCATACATGAATTAAGATCTTTGCAGACCTATTTCCTTCCACCTGACATCTCACACTTCTTCCATCATTTCTCGATGGCAGTTGTTCAGGAATTGTGCAAAATCTTTGAGGTCTTTCCTGAGTATGCTTCCAGATAATAAATGTAACTACATATCTCCACCAGACATGGAATTTTAGGATCATCTGTACTAGGACTTCATCTTCAAATTTGTCCATGTATAAATTTGCGATGGGAGGAGATAGAAGTGAGCCTATCACTAAACCATATTTTTGGTAGTACAGTCATCCTTTCCAAGTGAAGAAAGAAGATTGAAAGCAAGACTGTACTACCAAAAATATGGTTTAGTGATGGGCTCACTTCTATCTCCTCCCATTGCAAATTTATACATGGACAAATTTGAGGAAGAAGTCTTAATATATAGACGATCTTAAAATTCCATGTCTGGAGGTATGTAGATATGTTTATTATCTGGAAGCATACTCAGGAAAGACCTCAAAGCCTTAAAAAAATTCCTTCACAAAGCCATGTTGATCCTCACACATTATCGTACTTTTATTGATCCACTCTTGAATTCTCTTTTTTTAATCAATTTTTCTAATACTTACCACCACGCCTGAAATATTGATTGGTCTATAATTTGCTACTGCAGTCTTACAATCTCCCTTATGCAAGGGAATTAGTTTGCCCTTTTTTCACTCCCTTGGAACTCTATGAGAGCTGAGAATTAAATTAAAGCACCTAGTCAGATGAATTGCCAGTTCCCTTGCACACTCTCGCAAAACCCTAGCTGATATCCCATCTAATCCCACAGCTGTATTTACATTGAGATTCTGCAATATCCTAAGAACTGTCAATTCATCCACTTCTGTTCCTACATCAGCATCTGTCACATATTTAAAGCAGTAACCTTACTTGGATGATATACCCTTGCAAAGTGGTCACTCAGTAACTCCACTGATTTCTATGCTTCTGTCACCTCATTATCATCATCACTCATTAAAGTTGATCTTCCATGGTCATTCTTCCTCTTACTTGCCACGTAACAAAAGAACTCTTTGGAATTTCCTTTGGTTTACTCGGCTACAGTGGCAGCTGGTGAAAATTTTAAGTGGGGGTGCTGCATATACAAAAAAAAATTTTTTTTCCTAATCACTAACCAATTTATTAATAAATAAATTTACATATTAAAAACTTGCTTTATTAAAAATATTTCACCCTCACCACGAACCAATAATAAAAGTTTCGTATCTCACAAAAATAATGCACAAACATACGATACACTGCTCGTTTGTGCAGTGTCGGAATGACTTGTAACGTGCAATCACAAGTGCAAACGAATATCGGCGAGTCTGGCTGCATTTGACCAAACGTGAAAATTCTGACACTACGTTATATCGCAGTGTATTTGTTTCATATAACGATAATTGAAAAAATATAATTCTTTTCATATTTTCAACAATGACACTCATCATAATTCAGCCTTGTATCTATAAAAAATAAATAATTATACATCATTTTAAGATTTGCAAAAAATAGTTCATCCTCACCACGAACACGCACCAATAATAAAAGTTTTGTATCTCACAGAAATAACATGCGCAAGCATACAATACACTGCCCAACCGAGCAGTGTCAGAATGATTTGTGATGTGCAATCACAAGCGCAAACGAATATTGGCGAGTCTGGCTGCGATTGGTCGAACATGATAATTCCGACACTGCATTAGATCGCAGTGTCTTTGTTTCGTAATCTAAAGCATTAATCGAACAATTCCAATTATTAACTATTCAATCACTGTCGAAACATAAGCTGTACCCTTTAACATGTTGTATTGCATTTATATAATGTTGTAAGGATTGTTATTATTTATAAACACAAACAAAATTTAAATTTTTCATTTTTTCCTTGGGGGTGTTGCGGTGTTGCAGTGCTTATGTACGGGCCACCACTGCTCGGCTAGATTCTTCCTGTAATGTTATTTTGATTTTTAGATATGCTGGTAACCTTTTCTGCCTGAGCCTTGTATTGTTCATGATTTTTCTTGTCACCTTTCTCCTTATATACCCTCCACAGCATTTTCTTCTTCTACAGCTCACACTTAATGATATTACTAATCCATCTAACTCCAGAGAGGTTATTAATGTTCTGGAAGGATAAGTAACTTTTTTGTATTTTACTTGATAATATTAGGCTAACTTACTGTAGTTTTTTTTAAAATGGATGTGTGATTGACTGTGTTATTCAAGAATGGGTGGATCAGGATATGATACTCTATAGAGGCCAAAATGGTTTTGTTAAAGGTTAACTGAGTTGGACAAAGGAACTGGCCACACAGTGGTGCTTGTGGATTTTGCTAAGGCCTTTGACATGATACCCCCATGGAACACTGTTATGCAAATTGGAGCAAATGGGAAAGGATACTAAATTGGTGATATGGATAGGAGAATGGCTCAGGGAGAGACACCAGAAGGTGGTGTATGGAGGAGCCGAGCCCAGGACAAGGTAGGTGACCAGTGATGTGCCTCAGGGCTCTGTGCTTGGGCTATTGTTGTTTAATTTGTATATAAATGATATAGGAAATGGCTTAAAGGGAGATATTCAGTTGTTTGCTGATGATGCAAAGTTGGGTAGCACAATAAAAAATCAAGCTGATGTTGAAAGTTTGCAGGATGATTTAAATAAGCTGGTAGAATGGGCAAAAGGTAATGGATGTCAGTTCAATGTGGAAAAGAGCAAAGTTATGCATTTTGGGATTAAAAGATTACCAGATGTGTATTACATTGATGGAACAGTACTCCAAGAGATTGATGAAGCTAGGTACTTAGGGGTGTTGGTAGACAGGGAGATGAAGTTCAGGGGACACATTGCTAAGGTGTCTAAGATTGCATATAGGATTACTTGATTGTTGAGGAACACACTGACATCCAGAGATAAAGAGGTTATTATTCCCCTTTATAAAGCATTGATACTTCCACATTTGGATTACTGTGCTCAGGTCTGGTCATCTGGATTCCTTGGAGATGAGGAGGCTGTGGAGAGGGTTCAGAGAAGAGTGACTAAGTTGGTGTGTGATGTAAAAAAAATGATTCCTACATTGGTAGATTGAGAGCTTGTGGATTGCAGAGGTTGGTTGATAGGCAGAGAAGAGGGGATATGATAGAAACATTTAAATTACTAAAAGGTTTTTATAAGATTGATGCAGAGGAAATGTTTCAACTGTGTGATAGTGATGGAAGCACAAGAGGTCATCCCTGGAAATTAAAGAAGAGTGTGGTTAACAAGGGTGTGGAGAACAAGGTTTTTTGCCTGGAGGGTGGTGAATGAGTGGAATTCATTGCCTGACTTAGTTGTGAGTTCTTTGTCTGTAAATGAATTCAAGAAGAGATATGACAGATATTGTTTTGCTAGTTTGGGTCTCCAGGGATGAGTCTACTAACTCCATGGAGATACCCATAATAATAATAATAATAGTTTATAAGTAAACCTTGTATTTTTTTTTTGTATTAATACGATATATTTGGCATGGCCCTAATGCATGGTAGAACAATGGCAGCAAACACCACATTGTCGGATGATTTGAATTTGTAGGATTTGTGCAGTGCAGTATGTGCACAATTAAAATAGTAATTGAAACCAGAGAAAGAATGTACTAAACGCTTCAAAAGTAAATTCCTATTAGGTGACTAGAATGCAACAAATGCTAGTAGAGTGGACAATATCAATAGTTGGATGGAAAATATTGGAATAAATATCAAACATGTGGCTGTGGAAATAGAGGAGAATGAAATGGAGATAAATAGAGAAATAGCGTGTTGAATGTTATCCTTCACAGGACAAAGTGCGAAATTGAAAACTGCAAAAGCAGCAAGAGATTAGCAGGGCAAAAAGAGATGGTAGTCTGGTAGGTACTAATAATTTAAGTAGTGATAAATATAGTATGAGATAAGATATGAAAGGTCTGTTGTAAGAAGTGAGAAAGAAATGTGAGAGAGTAAAAATTGTAGGATTGCTACTCAGATATGACACTACTGAGTTAAGAAGGAAAGCGATGATATCAAATGATTTCATGCGCAGGCTGTGTAGAAGAAATGGATGCAAGTTTTTAGATGTGTGGGGAGTGTTTGATGGCAGAAAAGAATTGTATAAAAAGGATGGCTTGCACTTGAATTCACTTGAGATCAGGAGCCTGGGGAAATTACTTCTTGGTATGACACCTAATGCAGAGAGTCAGAGAGAGTCAGTCCCATTCCTCCCTAGATAATCAAGGGAGGAATGGGAAAAATGTGTGTGAAAGTTAAGCTATGGTATGCAAACGTGATAAAGTTATGAATGTTTTCATAGTGAAGAATTTATGGAGACACAACAAACATGTTAGAATAATTACTTTATTTAACATTAGGAAAGTAGCATTCAACATTTTGACCTTTGTATTGAGGTCATCATCAGGAAAAATACATATGTATAAGATATACAGAAGAAAGAGAAGGCAGAGTAGACCTCAACAAAGGATATTGGATGGAAAATGAGACCGGAACAGTCCAATATGGTCTATACCAGTAATTAGTGTTATGATGATGATGTATAAGATACAAGCTACATGACACTGCACTATACAAAAGTAAGATAAATATAATGCTTGTTAATCATTTAACCTAGCCTGACCTCTTGTGAAAAAAAATAATAAAATAAAAATAAATAAAAAATGTTTTAAATAAAAATAACATATGAACGGAACTACACTAAATATTTCTAAAGTTCCCTCATATTGAGATTTTCTTCTGTTTAGGATTGTTCTTGTTGCTATACGGATTGCAGATGGGGTCCGCCAGATTCTTGGAATGATCAGTCCATCATTCATGTTAGGTTTGGATAATGTTTCAGCCTTTCACAAGCTTCTTTGAATTTTCTTTCAAATCAGGTTTTGGTGAGGTGTAGGGGACTAGATGCTTTTCCAGTCAATTCTGTGCCATGTTTTGAGATGAAAGTTTTTTGTGCTAGGTCTAATAGACCTGTTTTACCATAGTGGAGGTATTTAATGTGTCATTTGTGTTCATCTTTTCTGATTGGGATGGTGCGTCCTGTTTCCTCTATGTAAGGTAAGGTTACAGGTACATTGAATTTTGTAAACTCCTGTGTGGATCAGGTATGGAAGAGGATCTTTGGAAGAACTAAGTAAATTTCTTAATTTTCACTATTAAAATACAACAATTAATGTTGTACTTAAGTAGTGCTCTATCTATTTTTTTCTGATGTGTTCTTAATATTGGGTATGGCTATGGTATTCTTGTAATTTTTTTTGTTTTTAGTGGCATTTTTATGGAGGATCATCTTGTGAACCATTTTTTTATTGTAGCCATTTTTTTGAAATGTTTCATTAATGATTTCAAATTCTTGGTTTAGAACTTGTTCATTGGAGCAATTATTAGCGCTCTGTGTTTGAGGGTGCGGATGACTTCTAGTTTTTGTGTTGGATTGTGGTATGAATTTTTATGTATGTATCGGCCTGTGTGCGTGTGTAGATTTGCAGTAGACCATGAAGGAGAGACAGCCTGAGGGAAGACGTGTGACGAGTGTGTGTAGTAAAGGAATAGAGCTGTTATTTTCAATTTCAGTGGTGAATTTGTGTTGTTTGTTCAGGTGGCGTAGAAATGCCTTTAATGTTTCATGGCCATGGGTCCAAATGGCAAAAATATCATCAACATATCTGAGCCACACTTTAGGCTTTATACTGGCCAAATCTAGAGCTCATTTCTCAAAGTCTTCCACATAAAAGTTAGCTATTGGTATGTGTGTGTGGGGGGGGGAATGGTGAGCCCACGGCTGTACCTTCTTTTTGTAGGTAAAAATTAATTTGCCACACAAAATACCCAGAGCAAAGTACATGGGCAAAGAGGGCTGTGATGTCGGGCAGAAATATGTTCTGTAAGAGAAGAATAGTATCATTAACCGGGACATTAGTGAAAAAGGCAGTTATGTCAAAGCTGACTTATAAATCTTCGTCGTTGAATGTGATGTTTCTAATTTTGTTTATGAAGTATTGTGTATTTTTTTATATAGGAGGGGGGAGTGACTTACCAACTCCTTGAGTGTGGCTGCTAATTTCTTGGCTAAGTGATAATTAGGGTTGTAGTTTCCTTCAACTACTGATACAAAAATCGGTACAAAAAGTGGTATATGGTAGGTGTGAATCTGCCAGATTTAAGGTGACCAGTGGTGTACCTCAGGGTTCAGTCCTTGGGCCCTTTATTGTTCAATTTGTATATTAATGACATTGGCCAAGCCTAACATCAGATGTGCAATTGTTTGCCGTTGATGCGAAGATAGCAGGGCAATCAGGGATGCTACTGATATTCAGCACTTACAAAATGATTTGAATAGGCTTGAAATTTGGGCAAACAAAAATGACTATCAGTTTGATGTCAGTAAGTGTAAAGTTATGCTCTTTGAGATGATTAAAGTTCCAGCGGCATATTATATTAGTGGGGTTATGCTACAAGAAGCTGAGGAGGCAAGGGATCTTGGTGTATTGGTGGATAGGAATTTCGAAGCTCAAAGGTCACATAGCAAAAGTTGCAAATACAACTCAGAGGATAATTGTGATGTTGAAGCAAACCTTGACATGTAAGGATAAGGAAGTTATTTTGCCTCTTTATAAGGCTCTGATAAGACCACACCTGGATTATTGTGTGCAGATTTGGTCTCCTAGGTTCCAAATGGATAAAGAAGCTGTGGAAAGGGTGCAAAGAAAAGTTACAAAGATTATATCCGGATTATGGGATTTAGATTATGAGGACAGATTGTGAGTATGTGGATTGCAGACTCTGGTTAACAGGAGAAAGAGGGGTGATATGATAGAGGTCTATAAACTTTTGAATGGGTGTTATAGGATATCAACTGATGAAATTTTTTGTTATATGGAAGGTGGGAAGAGAACAAAGGGACAGCCATGGAAGTTAAATTTATTTGAAGTCAAGAAAGGGGTAAGAGCTAGGTTTTTTCCCCAAAGAGCAGTGAGTGAGTGGAATAGTTTGCCTTTAGAGGTAGTGAATGCATTTACTGTGAATGAATTTAAAGGAAGGTATGACAGCTGGTTTGAGTGATTCATAGCCTCCCTCGATGAGTCCTTGACTCTCTGGAGGTCCTAGATGATAATAATAATAAAGTAAATTTTCCTGCCTAAAAAAAAAAACAACTTAAAAATCTATGACAAACATATAAAATTTACTACCTCGATAATGATGCCTTGTATTTCTTCTCCTTTTATACATCACTAAGCATACTACAGCCACAATACCAGCAATTAGAACAACTCCAGATGATGCCATTGAAACCAAGGTAGTAGTATCTTCAAAAAAGGAGGTAGCTGATGGAAGGTGACCCTGACTGCCAACATCTGGAACTGGAACAGCTATTAAAATAACACATACCATTTTCTATTTACTAGTAATTTAACAAGTAATCAGATTAGTGTATTATTACTGTACCTAATTTTTTAAAATTTTTTTGTATATTTTTTCACTGATATATTATTAATTTTTTTTAAAAACAATATTTTTATTTGCATTTCATAAAACAAAAATTACAAAAATCTAATCTGTGAGTAGATCTATGCTTATTCCAATTCTGGATGAAGGAAGTGTCAAATATAATGAGTGGCATAATGACTGAGCTATGAGAAACAAAAGGAGGAGAGGTGCAGTTTGTGAATGCATATAATGAATCATTCTACCATATGAAAAATCTCCCCTAGTGTAAATCCTGTAAATACCTTTCAATTGCATAAATGTCTCAATTATATCCTTCCCTTTGTTTTCTGTTCACTAAATTCTTTTGCATGCCTTCAATCTATTCCCAAAACCAACACTATACAGTCTTGATAACATTATCAGGACTGTAATGTCTCTGCAGATATATTCTTTTGAAAATTATTTCATCCCCTTCAAATTCCAGTGACCAGATCTGAGCACAGTATTCCATGTTTGGTCTGATCACAGCTTTACAATGGAACCACCACCCCTTTTATCTCTGCTTGTCAACACCCTTCTCAATATTGCAGCAGTTTTCTGGTGTTTTTTTCACAATCATTGCAATATAAGCAACATGCGACTGAAGCAACTAGAGACATTAATGTTTTGGATTGGGTGATAACTTCACAAGATGTAGTTGTTAATGATGTGTTGACATTGCCTCTGGTTGGTGAGCGTGATCATGAGTAATTTGTCTGGGAAGTGATGAAACAAGAAAAGGTTACGGCCAAAAATGGATATATGTGGAAGTATAAAGCGGTTGATTATAGGAAGCTCTGTAGTCAGTTAGTATCGGTAAGCTGGATAGATAAACTGAGTGGAAAAGATGTTGACAATGCATGGAAACACACAAGGCAGCATCTGATAAAAGCATTGTATAACTGCATACCAAGGGTTAAGTGAGTAAATAGAATAGGAGTGCAATTGTTATGGAGGAGATACAAGCAGTTGGTGGTGAATGGATCCATGAAGAGTATAAAGTGCAAGCTAGAAATGTGATGACCATGGTAAAGAAAGAAAAGGTGCAGTATGAGAGGAGATTGGCTGGTCAGGCCAAGGTTAACTCAAGGGAATTTTCTACTATATGGAAAGCAGGAGAAAGATGGTGACACTGGTGGACAGTCATGGCAGCAGAATAACAGTTACAAAAGATATATGGAATTATTGAATGAGTTTTATCAGCGTATATCATACATATCATATTGGTGTAAATGGTGCAGTGCAATATATAGAAAGGAACAAGTATTAGGAGAATTAGTAGCGAAAGAATCAGAGGCATATTAGGTGTTGATCGAGTTAGATGTTAATAAGACTGTGGGAATGGATGAGATATCACTGCACGTATTCTTAAGGAATGTGCACCACATTTGGCTATTCCCCTTCACCCAGTTATTTAATTAAAGTGTTGCATAGGATAGGGTTCCTAAGGAGTGGAAAGAAGGCAAAATAGTACCACTCCACAAGCACGGTTCCATGACAGAGGTTTCCAATTATAGACTAGTCTGTATAATTGCAGTTGTGATCAAGGTGTTGGAGAGATTGATTAGGAATAGAATACAAGATTGAGTCGATGGACATAGCATTCTTTATGATGGTCAGCATGAATCTGTAAAGGGTAGGTCATATTTTAGCAATCAACTTGCATTTTATAGTAGGGTAATGAGTGATAGATAAAGAAGAATCATATACAGTGATATTCTCGAACTTTGCAAAAGTGCTTGATAGATTACCACATGATAAATTGGTGTACAACCTATGGAGGATGGGAATAGATAGTATATTGGTTAGATGGATCGGAGATTGGCTCTCTTAGTGATACCAGCAAGTTGTGTATTACGAGCAGTGTCTCAAAAAAAAAAAAGGAACCAGTGGCATGTCCCAGGGTTCTGTTCTTGGGTCCCTGCTGTTTAACTTGTTTGTAAATTCAGTTATTTGCTGATAATGCAAAGTTAGGAAGAATTAGATATAGACTAAAATGATGAGATAGCAACTAAGAAAGTACAGAAAATCAGTTTCTTGAGTTTTTGAGGGACAACTACCTCAGACAGTATGTATCAGAGAGAACACAAGTATAGAGGGTCTTGGATTTGATCATCTAATCAGAGGATTTAATTATAAATGAGGTGTGAAATCACCCTCCATTTGGTGAGAGTGACCATGAGGTGATTACCTGGGTGGTTGCCAGCAGTGTGAGGACCTCTGTGAGAAAAAGGGAATATGTGGAACTACAAGGCTGGTGATTATGAAGAGCTCAGGACACTAGCATGGAATAAGGAATTAGTTGGAAAAGAGATCAATTCAGCTTGGGGGATATTCAAGAACTATCCAGAATAAGTATGTCTAAATTATTACTATGATAGGTATAGAAGCAGTGACATTTTTATGCTCTATACTAATGCCAGGAGTATCTGCAATAAAGGAAATGAATTGGTGGAGGTGATAGCATCAACCTGGCCAAAGATTATTGGGATCTCTGAGACGTGGTTGAAGGAGGATGATATAATAACCGGAACTGAAGTGACAGGGTACAGCATTTTTCAGAAGGTATGAAAGGAAAACGTGGTGGTGGAGTACTGCTTATGATAAGTGAAGACTCATGTCCTCTTAGAGGCTTTGGAAGGCAGTGACACAAATGGTTTTGAAAGCATATGGTGTGAGGTAGAAGTGGCCAAGACAGGATATTTATTGGGGTGTTGCTAAAAACCAGGGAGCACAGAGGGTGGGAACCAGGAGATGTTTAGGCAGTTGAGCTTGGCAAGTGCAAGAAGAATGATTGTTATGGGAGATTTTAACTACAGCAGTATAAGCTGGGAAGAGGAATATGCAAGAAGTAAGAAAGGGATAGAATTTTGGATTTCTTGAGGGACAAATGTCTTCGGCAGCATGTGATGGAGGGAACAAGAGGTTCAAGAGTTTTGGATTTGGTTACAGCATCAGAAGAGCTGATAATAAGTGAGATGGCATCTCTCCCACCAGTTGCAGAGCATGACCATGTGGTTTTGACTTGGAAGATGAACACACATGCAGGTGCATCAAAGAAAAGGGAACGTATGTGGAATTATAAGGCGGGTGATTATAGTAGTCTTAGGTATCAACAAGGGGCAGTTAAATGGAGGGCAGAATTGGAAGGCCAGGATATCAAAATCTCCCATAGCAATCATTCTTCTTGCACTTGGCAAGCTCAACTGCCTAAAGATCTCTTGCTCCCCCATCCTCTGTGCTCCTTGGCTTGTAGCAACATCCCAATAAATATTCTGTCTTGCCCACCTCTACCTCACACCATATGCTTAAAAAACTATTAGTGTCGCTGCCTTCCAAAGCCTCCACTCTTAGAGGACATAAGTTGTAACTTATTATAAGCAGTACTCCACCATTGCATTTTCCCTTCCAATCCTCCCGAAAAATGCTGTACACTGCTACTTCTATTCCTCTTATTATATCATCTTCTGTCAACCACATCTCAGAGATCCCAATAACCTTTGGCCAGGCTGATGCAATCAAAGCCACCAATTCATCTCTTTTATTCCAGATACTCCTAGCATTAGTATAAAGCATAAAAATGTCACTGCTTGTATACCTATCATTATCCCCTCCAAACTCCACTGGATCAGTGTTATCAGATGTTGTCACTGTTGTGTCGGAAAAAGTGCTGATTCACTATTGATGAGTCATCCTGCTTCTGACCCAACATACAGTAACGATTAGATCTAAGGATAAGGACATACTTATGCCTCCAGAAGAAGAGCTAAAAAGATAGTGTACATATGCTCACTCAGAAGTATGCCTAACCATCTGAGGTTGTAGATAGTAAGTGATTTTGAGAAATCCATAATTAAAGTTGTAATTATGTCTGTGTAAAAATTAACAAGGGAAAATTATGTATCAGTATTGAAATGTTATTATTAGATGTATATAAGATGATATATGTATTAGAGTCATGTCAAAATAGTTTGGAGTTGCGGTGACCAATCGGCCGCCGCTATGAGCATGACGTAGTCATCGACAGAGGGCGCTCGCATTTTACAATATAAAGTCCGGTGCGAGATTCAATCGCTCTCTTGTTTTCTGTTCCTGCGTTCCTGATCCAAGTCCTGGATAGCTGTGGAAGTTTACCGCCGGTACCCAGCAACAATCTCCCGGTTGCTGTACATGCCGTGCCAAGTATAGTCACTGAAGGAATGAGGTCGGAATTCCAGTAAAGAGCCGTTGGTTAGTTATGCTAATGTGTAGTCAGAAAAAGGGGAACCTTTTGAAGATGATAGAAGTAAGTCGCTGATGCCATGAGAATACGTGGTGAGAAAACACGGAAGTGTAATCAAGGAAGCCTCGGCAACTCCATGAAAAGACAAGAATGGTAATGTACAAGTTTTCATACTCATTTTTGGATAATAACCAAAGAAAGAATAGGAACCAGGGAATTAAGGAGCTCCACACACTCAACTTTCATATAATGCTTAAAGGACTGTTTTTGGACTAATCTGTCTATGTCAAGGATAAGGATCTGAAATTTAGGGGACACATTGCTAAAATTTTGAGGACAACACAAAGAATTCTGGGAATGATTCAGAGGACACTGACTTGTAGAAATAAGGAGATTCAGATTCTTGTTCCATTATATAAGGCTTTGATTAAGCCACACATGGACTGCTGTGCACAAATTTGGTCACCTGGTTTTCAAACGGAAGAAGAGATGTTGGAAAAGTCCAGAGGTGACTGAATAAGGTAATTTCTGATCTCTATAATGTCAAATATGAGGAAAGGTTGAGAAGATGCAATTTACAGAGTCTAATGGATAGGGGGAAGAGAGGTGATATGATAGAGACCTACAAGTTAGTAAGGAGTTGTTATAGGATCAATGTTGGAGAGGTTTTACAGCAAATGGTGGGAGATCAGGTGATAATCAGGCAACATTCCTGAAAGCTGTATAAGGAGTCTGTGAGCAGGGGAGTGAGAAGCAGGTTTTTTGCATGCAGAGTTGTGAATGATTGGAATGCTTTGCCTGAGAGTGTGGTATCTGCAGGGAGTGTGTTTAATGCATGGTATGATGAGCTGTGTATATATGACAAAAAGGACCTCCTAGATGAGTCTTTGATTCCATGGGGTCTTGAAATAATAATAATAATAGCATTTATTCCATTGATATTGTCGCTGTGTTGCAGGGAGATATTCAGTTATTTGTAGATGATGTGAAAGTTGGGAGGGTTGTTTGTAATAGTGCTGATATTTTAGCTCTTCAAGAGGATTTCAGTAAGCTGGAAAGATAGACAATTAATGGAGATAGCAATATAATGCAACTAGATGTATAGTCTTGAAATTTGGGATCCACAGATTAGAGTCTGCATACTCTATTGGTGGATCTATACTAGAGGAGTTCAAGGCAAGGGACCTTGAGATGATTGTTGATAAAAATTTGAAGTTTAGAGCACATATATTGAGAAGGTGGTGAAGACAGCTTAGAGGACTGCAGCAGTAATACTAAGATGGACTTTGCCTAGTAGAGATAAGACAGTGATGATTCCATTGTATAAAGCACTAATCAGGCTACATCTGGACTATTGTGTTGAGATCTAGTCACAAGGATTTGAAGAAAATGAATTAACATTGCAGATGGTATAGAGACAGATAACCAAAATTATATCAGGAATCTACAATGTTAGTTATGAGGAGAGAATAATGGCATGCAAATTACGGGGTTGATAGAAAACAAAAGGGTGACATGATGTGATATTTAAACTTTTGAGACACAGTTACAGGATTGATACAGAGGAGATGTTTCACATAGTAGAAGAAGGACAAGGGCCATCCCTGGAAGTTGGGAAAATAGGTAGTGAGTAGATAGTGTGATGAATGTGCAGACAGTGATGGGCTTAAGAAGTGGTATGACAGAACTTTTGTTGTCTAAGATAGGCCTCCCATGACAAGTCTTATGACTCCATGGAGGTCTGGAATAATAATATGTAATACTTTTAACTGTATATATTCTGTTTTTTCACCTGTGGGATCAACATTTAAACTGTTGAGGGATATTTACAGTATTGCCATAGAGGAGATATTTCATATAGTAGAACATGGAGAAGGAACAAGGAAAAGAAGCCATTCCTGGAAGTTGCAAAAAGAGGTGGTGAGTAGTCAGAGTGGTGAATGTGAAGACAGTGAATGGGCATAAGAAGTGGTATGATAGACTTTGTGTTTCTAAGATAGGCCCCACAATGAGTCTTATGACTCCATGGAGATCTGGAATAATAATCTTCATCTTCTGCAGCTTGTCCCACTTAAGTGGGGTTGCTGTTAATGATGAGTCTCCTTCACATCCTCCTGTCTTGGGCAGTCACCACATCCAAGTTCTTCATCCTCAAGTCCTCTTCTACCAGCTCCCTCCATCTCTTCTTTGGCCACTCATGCTTCCTCCTTCCTTGCACATCCATTTGCATGACCTTTCTTCCCACATATTCGTCCTCCCTCCTCATCACATGACCAAACCACCTCAACCTTGCCTCCTGTATCTTCGCTCCTAAGTTCGTAACTTTTACTGTTCCCCTCACATAGTCATTTCTCAGACGATCCTTTCTGGTCACGCCGCACGTCCACCTAAGCATTCTCATCTCTGTTACCTCCGTCCTCCTGATGTTATTTTTTCTCAGGGCCACAGTTTGCATACCATACGTCACAGCAGGCCTCACTACTGTCCTATAGATTTTGCCTTTCAGATTGATCGGCACCCTCTTATCGCATAGCACTTCAGCCATCTCTTTCCAGTTCCACCAACCTGCTTGTATCCTGCAACCCACATCCTTCTCAGCCCCTCCATCTTCTTCCACTGTTGAACCTAAGTATCTAAAGTACCTCACCTTCCTGATGATAACATTTCCTTCCAGCTCCAGATCTGTCTCCTGGCTGCCATCCACTTTGCAACCCACACACTCTATCTTACTTTTGCTCAGTCTCATACCTCTCTCTTCCAGTACTTTCTTCCATCTTTCGAGTTTAGCTGCCACTTCGTCTCTTGAATTTGCACACAGCAAGATTTCATCTGCATACAACACTGTCCAAGGCGTGTCTTCTCTCACCTCTTCTGTCACCACCTCCATCACAATATTAAACAGAAACGGACTTAATGCTGCCCCTTGATACAAGCCAACTGTTACTTGAAAACTTTCTGTCTGTCCCAGACAGGTCCGAACTCTTGTCTTCACATTTCTGTACATCTCCTGCACCAACCTGACATATTTCTCTGGTACCCTCTTCTTCACAGATACCTCCAGACTTCTTGCCTTGGCACTCTATCGTATGCTTTCTCCAGATCAATAAACACCAGATGTAGCTCTCGTTGTTTCTCTCGAAACTTTTCCATCATCTGCCATAACCCAAAGATAGCATCTGTTGTTGATCTACCAAGCATGACGCCAAATTGTTCATTTGTAATCTCCACCTCCTTCCTCAATCTTACATCAAGAACCCTTTCTAGGATTTTCATTGTGTGGGACATCAACTTTATTCCTCTGTAATTCTTCAGTCTTGTGCATCCCCTTTATCCTTGTAGATGGGGACAAGAGTACTTTCCCTCCATTCCTCGGGTATATTTTCCTGTTCACAAACTTTCATAAACAGGTCCTACAGCAGGTCAATTCCCTCTTCCCCCCCATGCCTTCGATGCCTCCGATAGAATCTTGGCTGGGCCCACCGATTTTCCATTCTTCATGTTCTTCACAGCTTCCTTCACTTCCACTACTGATGTTCTGCACCATCCCCCTTAGAAGGCTGCCCATCTTCTCTGTGAATCCTTGCATTTTCCTCATTCAAAAGTCCCTCAAAGTATATTCTCCATCTGTTTCTTATGTCCACATCCCTCCATGATACTCTTCCTTCATCGTCTTTGATCTGCCTCACATGTAAGATGTCCTTTGCTGCTTTATTTCTACATTTTGCTAGTTGGTAAATTTTTCTTTGTCTTCCTTTGTTTCTAATTGATCATACAGATCTTGATATGCCATATCCTTCACTTGCGCCACAACTCTCTTGGCTTCTTGCTTTCTCTCTTTGTACACCTCTCTGTCCTCTTCCACTCTTGACTCATCCCACTTCTGCTTTGCCTTCCTCTTAGCTGTCACTGCTTCTTGTACATTATTATTCCACCACCAACCCTCCTTCTGCTCTCTAATCTTTCCAGATGTCTCATCAAGCACCTCGATTGCACAGCTCAGGATTACTTTTGAATTATGTTTCCACCAATCTTGTACACTTTCTGGTCCATCCGAAATCCTCTCTAACACCCTCTCTCTAAAACGATTCCTCAAACTCTCTTCTTTTAAGCGAAGCCACTTAATTTTCTTCATCCCATGACTTCCAAAAGTTCTTATCTTTGATCTTATTTTAAAGTCTGCACACAGCAGTCGGTGTTGCTGTGCCACTTGATCTGTTGGAATTACCTTACAATTTGTCACAACCTTAAGATGTTTTCTTCTAGTCAAAATGTAGTCAATTTTTGAACTGTTGTTACCACTTCTAAATGTTATCAAATGTTCTTCCCTCTTGTAGAAAAACGAGTTCACAATTGCCAGATCAAATGCTACTGCAAAGTCCACAATCCTCTCTCCTTCCTGGTTCATCATTCCCACTCCATGGCCACCATTCACCCTTTCACAGTCTCTATTCTGTCTCCCTATGTGTCTGTTCAAGTCTTCTCCGACAATCATCATCTCATTTTCTTACAGTTCCCTCATTTCTTCATCTAACACATTCCAGAACTCATCTTTCTCCTCTGCTGTACAGCCGACTTGTGGGGCATATTGACATAAGACGACCACTTGCTCTTCTCCAAGACCCAATTTCATTTGCATGATCCTGTCGTTCCTTCTACCTATTTCCAGTACTTTGCCCTTCATTCTGCCACACACCACAATTCCTACACTATTTCTTCCCTCGTTATTCGCTCCAGAGTAGAATAATTTATATCCATCTCCCAGTTTCTTCTCCTTTCCCCCCCTTCCACCTTGTCTCCTGCACACATAAAATGTCCAACTTTCTCTTCCTCATCATGTCTGCCACCTCTCTTCCCCTTCCAGTCATGCTTCCAACATTCAGTGTTCCCACTTGCAACATCCTCTCCACCTGCTGGGCTCGCTTCTTTAACCATACCTGCCTTTGATGCAGTAGACCTTGTTCACTTCTTGCAGCTGAAGGGCGATGTGGCTACACGTCGCTTAAGGGGTACGCCATAGCCCTTATATCACTTTCTCTTTGACTCATTAGATCATAGCTAGAGCTGGCAGTGAAGTTTTACGACCAGATGCCCTTCTTGACGTCAACCATCACCATTTATCTGGGCTTGGGACCAGCACCTATTGAGGCTAGCTTGCCTCCTTCGGTGGCTGCATAAGATGAAATGACTCGGCAAGATAGGAAAGATTCATCCCTAGCCCTCGAATACTCTAATAGCATTGGGAGGAAGGAGCAAGAAGAGGAGAAAGAAGCAAAAAAAAAAAAAAAGGGGGAGGGACCAGTCTACAGATAATATAGCAGATGTATATTACATGAAGTAAGGCATGGTCCAGCATCAGGTACCTTTGCCATGCCCGTACTCACTAAAGTGAGCCCCTGAATATGCACAATTAAAAGTATTATTATTATTCCAGATCTGGAATAATAATAATACTTTTAATTATGCATATTCTGTTTTTCTACCTGTGGGATCACCTATTATGTCTAATTTGGGTTTTCAATACGATTCCAATCTTCAGCTGCTATGGTGTAATGGTATCTAAGTTAGGCTGAAATTCTTGGAAGAATCATCATCTGAATGTTCTGTTGGATGGAACATGTACATTTATAAACCTTATTACACACCAGTAGTATTTCTACTCTATTTTTAGGAGTCATTCTTTTGCATCCCCTTGGATATTACAAAAAGATTCAAGAAGATGGATGGCAAGAATAAGAACAATAGCCCTGCCCGAGGGTGGTCTGTTATGCCTGCCTTTTGAATAAAACAGGAGCAGTTATCAGTCTGTTCAGGTTTTAATGTCTTTATGTCTGCAGAAGTATGTCTTGTAGAGAAATAATCTAATATTATAGCATCATGTAAGTTTTCATATGGCTTCTTGTTAAGTGGGCTGTAAAATCCTTGTATCTTTAATGAGACAATGCAAAAGAGAAAGATTATAAGGTTAGTGAGGTGTAAACTTCTAGAATTTAGATGAATCTTATGAGGTATTCAATTTGTGAAACATTGTATACCATGAATACATTTATAATTGTAGATGGTATGAATGCCATCTATAATTCTAATCATAGTGGTATTCATTTTTTATCAAATGTTCATGAGCTATGAGGAGTCATAGCTCATGAACACTCAAGAGAATTAAAGAAAAAATAATAAATTAAATGGATAATCCATAACCTTCTACACCTTTAAATTTTTTTTTTTCATTTCCAAATGAAGCATTAACAGATCTCTTATCTCTTAATCCTTATCCATACATGGAATCATATAGGTTCTATAACCTCTTGTGGGTTCAAGGCCAATTCATCACAGGAAAATTCATTGAGAGGACAATTTATTGCAGGGAAAATTCATGGAGAGGAAAACTTATTGCTGGGAAAATTTGTTGCAGGAAAATTCATTGCGGAGAATATTCTCCGCAATGAATTTGAAATGATATTGCATTTTAATTTTCTGAAAAGAAACCGATACATGAAAAGTAAATATAGTGCAAGAAAATTTTCAATTTGACTGAATGGGGAAGGGATATTTTCAACCAAAGAAGGTCAAAGTTAGGTGATTCTAGGTTGGGTGCTCTCTTCAAGCTATGTCGGAGCGGATGTATACACAGATGTCAGTCTTGGATCGAAAGGAGTGAAAAAGTGTGTAGCTTGGAAGGTTGAGATGAATCTTGCTGGGGAAAGGTGAGATTTGAGTTTCTGCCAGAAATAGTAGGAGGGATTTGGTAGCCTGAAGATGGTAGTGGACACTATTAAGTTTGGAGTTTATGCCACGGATGTTGGTGAAGTGGATATGTAGCATTCTGAGGCATATGTTTGACTGCAAGGGTCTTGCACACTTCCTGTGCAGTGCCTGCATACTTGTCTCGATAGTGGTTACTAGTAATGTCACTTGATTTTTGCACTAATTTAACTTGTCTATAGTCCATGATCCAAGTGTTGTCTCCATTTTGATATTTTTCTTCAAATTGTCTTGAAGATTGTCATCCTTGTTCCCCTCTGTACAAATGTTACATCTAGTTGAGCACATATGTGTGATTGGGGGGGGGGCAAGTGTCTTTGAACTTGATTGCTGTTATTAATTTTGATGTGCTTGTCAGCGTGTCGCAAGTAACTTTTAAAGGGAAGGAAAGTTTGGTCCATCCTTTCTTTTATTTATGGGTCTGAAGCGATGGCACCTGATGATGTTTTTATAATAAATGTTGCATTCCTCTGCTAATTTGCTGTCTTCTTCTTTTAGTGCTTTTCCGTTTTCCTTTCGAAAGTTCAAAATGATGGCACTGCATTTTTTTGTTTTTGGTCTCCATCGAGTCATCCACTATTGATGTGATTAGGGAGTACATTTGGAGGTAAGGGTGAACTTGCATTGTAGTGCTGATTGTCAGTTAGTTCAAGCTTGGTTTCCAGTGCTTGTATTGATATATTTTATATGTACTGACATATTTTCATTTTAAATGATTAATTTCTATTTTTTTTTAAATTTCATTTTAGCTAAAATTATTAAATTTTTTTTCTAGTATTCATTCAATTAAATCGTGCAATTTCTAAGCTTTCTGCTTTTTTTTTCGATAATATTATTATTATTATTATTATTCAGGCCTCCAAGGAGTCAAAAGACTCATCGAGGGAGGTCCTTCCTAAGACATAAAGTCTGTCAAGACTCACTGAGGGGAGGTCCCCCCCCCTGAGAAACACAAAGTCCATCATACCACTCTTTAAACTCACTGACCGTTCTCGCTCCCACCACTCCATCAGGCAATGCATTCCACGGCTCAACCACCCTCCACACAAAGAAACCACTCCTTACCCTCTTGCTCACAGTTTCCTTTCGTAACTTCCAGGGATGGCCTCTTGTCATCACTCCTTCCCGCTGATCAACCAAGCGAAAGAACTCCCCAGTGTCAACCCTGTAACCACCTCTCAACAGTTTAAAAGTTCTCAATCATATCACCTCTCCTTCTTCTATCCACCAAACTCTGCAGTCCACATTCTCTCAGCCGATCCTCATAACTATCCTTGTACAGTCCTGAAACCATCTTTGTCATCCGTCTTTGTATCCTTTCCACAGTTAATTTATCCCCTTCAAATCCTGGGGACCAAATCTGAGAACAATAGTCCAAGTGTGGTCTGATCAGAGACTTATACAACGGAATGATAACCCTCTTATCTCTGCAGGTCAGTGTCCTTCTCATAATAGCAGCAATCCTCTGTGTTACCTTCACCACCTTTGCAATATGTCCCCTAAACTTCAGATTTCTATCAATCATCAACCCCAGATCTCTTGTCTCCCCTACTTCCTCCAGTATAACTCCTCCCATAGAGTATGCAGCATCCCATCGATGTTTCCCAAACCTCAAGACCTTACATTTTGCTGCATTAAACTGACACCCCCATTCATTTGCCCATCTATCTAGCTTATTTAAATCCTCTTGCAGAGCTACCACATCTGCACTATTACTAATAATCCTTCCCAGCTTCGCATCATCTGCAAACAACTGAATATCCCTCTGCAATCCACTGGCTATGTCATTGATATAAAGGTTAAACAATATAGGTCCTGGTACTGAGCCCTGTGGGACCCCACTTGTAACCCTCTGCCTCCTGGAAACTGCTCCACCATACACAACTCTCTGACACCTATCAGACAGCCAATCCTGAATCCAGTTGACCAATCTGACATCCAGACCCATGTGCTGCAACTTAAATATCAGCTTATCATGTGGCACCCTGTCAAATGCCTTCGCCAAGTCTAAGAAAATTGCAGTATATGCCTTTCCCTCATCTAATGTTCTTGTAACTTTATTATAAAAGGCTAGCATATTGCTAAAACAAGAGCGTCCTTTCACAAATCCATGTTGATTCTCACAGATAACATTACCCTCATCTGCCCAATGCTGTACATTTGCATTTTATTGAAATGAGAGGAAATTTGAACTGGGCTTTTCAATTTTGTTTTTAAGCAAATACTAACTCTTTCCACATCTACTACTCCAAAGATACAATTTTTTTTCTTAACTTGTAATATATATGAAACAAATTTATATAGTTTAAAGGACAAAAGCTTATGTCTTACCTCCAGAGGTGCTAGGCGTATAAACATCATACTGTGCTGTTGTAGATCCTGCAACATTATGGGCAGTTACCCTGAACACATACCGTGTCTCTGGACTAAGATCTGTCACAACAAACTGGCTTTGCTGTTCTGCAGTAACGCGATTTGTCAGAAGGGTCCAATGTGTATGGCTATGAGGACGATATTCAATTACCATGCGATTTATAGGACAACCTCCACTTTGCCAGGCAGACAAATGTATCACCAGATGGGTAGTATTAATGAATATCGTATCATCATGCTTAGGAGCAATGGGTTCTAAAATATATATAAAACAATCAAAGATTATAATATTAAAATTTTCATTAATATAAAAATTATTATAATGTAATAATATAATGAAATTTAAAAGAATTATAAAATAAATAAAATCTAGTCAGTGAATATTGAAATATTAAGTAGATTTGATTTAAAAAAGGCAATAGAGATCTCACCAAGCATTTTGTAGTGAAATGCAATTACTAATAAGTTTCAGTAAGGAAATACCATGAGTAGACATATTATTAACTATTATAATAATGGAATTAACTCACGTAAATTATTCTTTATTCATAGACTTTTCACCTGAGTATCACAGGCATCATCAGTACAGGTACAAGGCTATTTAAACAATAACTGTTATATTCACAAAGCACCACCTAAGTAGCTAAGGTTAAATTTCCTAAATTTATTTAATTATTATTATTATTATTTATTTGCTAAATATATGAAGAGCCAAAGGCTTCAATTCAGCAACGTAAAATTATTTAAATTAAGGGATATATTACATCCCATCTTGTTTCACAGCTGAAAAAGAAACTTGAAGAGTTTCATGCCGAATATAGAAACTATATAAAGTTCGGTGAGTCCAAGCGTAAGCAAATACCTGGATAGTGCAACACATAACCCATTTAGTAGTGAGGCAACTCATAGTTGCCTCAGTGTTGCATGATAGGATGTAATATCCCATTATGAAACAATATGAAACAACATGAGATGTAATATCCCTTAATTTAAATTATTTATTTATTTTTAATTATTTAAATTTAATTATTTAATTATTAAATAATAATTATTTAATTACCCAATTATAATAATTAAAAGACTTTTTCTATTTTTAATTAAATAATTATTATTTAATAATTAAATAATTAAATTTAAATAATTAAAAATAAATAAATAAATAATAATAATAATTAAATAAATTTAGGAAATTTAACCTTAGCTACTTAGGTGGCGCTTGTGAATATAACAGTTATTGTTTAAATAGCCTTGTTCCTGTACTGATGATGCCTGTGATACTCAGGTGAAAATTCTACGAATAAAGAATAATTTAAGCGAGTTAATTCTGTTATGATTACTAATAATATCTCTGATTTGGCCAAATGATGACTTACAACAAGAAACAGCCAGTCAATCTAATCATATTAGGGGTTAAACAGAGGTACCAAATTACTGAATGATTTGTAGTTTGGTATAGTGGAGACAGTCTTAGAACATGAAGACATGTATCTGTGAGGTGAGAGGCATTTTTTTTCCACATAATTTTTAACAAATGATACAATTCCTGTAAAACAGATAAAACACCATGCGCCTGATATTACTCATGCTCTCCATCTTCTGACATCACATATTATTGAATGGGCATCTTTATGTAGTCCAATGATGACTTCAACAAGAAACAGCCAGTCAATCTAATCATATTCCACAGATTCATCGAGAGAGGCCCTAAATATTAGCACTAATCACCATTCACATAATATCAGTTTGTTTAGCTTTGAACTCATTCACCAACAATGCACCCACAACACTCCTACAACACATTCCATTCATTCACCACTCCCCAAGCAAAAAATCTAGTTCTGCTAACTGCATTCTTGTTCAATTTCCACGGATAACTCCAGTTTGCTTTTCCCTCTCTCACTAGTCATGTACTGAAAAATTTCCTCTATTAAAAAATTAAAGTCATACATGTTATCATACCATTCCTTTTCCATCTATTAACCAATTTCTGTAACCCACAAAGGAGAATACAATAGATCTGCCCATCTTGGTCATTCACCTATGGATCACCTCCAACTCTTCCTCATTCTCAAGAAACCAAAGTTACTGGATCAGTACAGATGGGCCTTACCAAGCCAGTCTGGACTAAAGAAATATAATATCCTCCTTATCTCTGTATAATAACTGGGCTGCAGGAAATGAATGAGGTTAGGGAAGTGGGAGGTAAATTGGCTAAAACAGCTCATAATGTTATCAGATTATTGAAAAGTACCCTCAGCCACTTACGCAATATGTGTGTGTGTGTGTGTGTGTGCATGCTGAAAATGCTGTGAAAGCAAGTGTCAGAAGTATGGGATTGAAGGGATAGACATAACAGAGGATACACATGAAAATGTGTGTAACAGAAGACAGGACTGAAAGAGAGAGAGAGATGAAAAGTGACATAATTGAGAGAGAGAGAGAGAGAGAGTAAAAGTGATGATTGAAAGAACAGTAGTGTGATGGATGTAAAGAACGAAGAGTCATAATGAGGGAGATAGTACAGTTATGTGCAGGATGAAGTGCGAGTTAGAGTGTATACAGAAAGGTCTGTTAAGTGGTTTAGCTGAGAACAGAAAGAAGGAAGCGTGAAAAAGTGAAAGGAATGCTTGACTAGGAGAGAAAGAAAAATTAAGAAGAGAGTCTTGTATGGTGGTATGTTTGCCAAAATTGTGCTTCCTTAGCGCAAAAATTAACGATGTTAGTGAGGCTATTAGAACACTAAAGGTAAAGTGAAAGGGCTGATTGTTTTGGCTGGAACAAAGGATTTGAAAGGAGAAAAGTATGGTATGAGGGAGGACAGAACTGAGCTGAGAAGGAGGGCCATACCCATAAATGAGTTGATGTGTAAGTTGTTAATGATATGGAGTTTGTGGATGCATATAGCGAGTTTGACAGACAAAAGGACTTATGCAAGAATGATGCTTTACATCTGAATGGTTATGGTGTTCAGGGTGTGGAAAAAAGTTTTGTTGAATGAAGTGAAAGTGGATATATAAAATCAGGTAAACTAGAGCTTTGGGAGAGGGGGAACTGTTGAGTGAGTACACAGATACCAGTTGAGTGTAATAATGTGCAGAAAATGTCTAAGTTAGACCACTGGTAACAAACTAGAATTGAATAGTTAGCATAAAGCATAAGGACAGCAGTGGGCCTAAGGGACTATTGCACTTTAGGTACACTAATGGAGTTTTCTATCCCACAGTTAGTGGGATAGAATGTGAAGGTATAGTGTTTTCAGGGAGGATAGAGAAAAAGAATGAGGGAAGAGTATTATTGATGATAGTCGATGAATTGCAACCAAAGAGAGTAGGAATTCAACAGCAGATCATGAAAATAGCACATCTGAGGCCATCTAGTGTGAGATAGTGGTCAGTAGAACAAAATATACAGTTGGTTACTTGTATAGACCAGGGGATGTAAAGGATGATGGGGATGGTATGCATCAGAAAATAAGCTCAGTGAGTGGAGGGTGAATAATTATTATGGGGGACTTCAACTATGAGAACATAGATTAGGAGTAGAAATATATACACGTTAACACAAGAATGATGTTTAATTTGCCAAATATTTCGGTCTGAATATTACAGACCATTTTCAGTGGCTACATAGGAATAGTTTTAAAAAACAAAGTGGAATACAAACAATTGATCATTCATACATAGAACACGCCACGTGATGTCATATCGCTAAGTATTAGAAGAGTGAACATTAAAAAAAAAACATAATTAAAGATATTAATTCAGAAATTCATATAATGATCTTAAACAACATTATACTGATAAAAAAAAAAATCAATGTGTTATCCTGATTAAAGTTTCCCAAATTTTTTATATATTTTTGTTTTATGGTCTACCAAAATACATAAGACAGATATTCCTCTCCGCCCTATAGTGGATTGTATTGATTCTCCTACCTATCGCATAGCCAAATATCTATCTAAATTATTGAAGTCACACATTGGCAACTCACGCTCTTTTTTGAAAAACTCTTCTGATTTCTTAAATAAATTAAAAAACTTCTCTTTACAACCTACAGATCTTATGGTTGCCTTTGATATAGAATCTTTATATACAAATGTACCTCTCAAAGAGACTTTGGAATTACTAGCTGACATCTTCCCACAAGATATTATAAACCTATTTGATTTCATAATGCACTCTGGATATTTCTTATGTCAAAATAAATTTTACAACCAAGTGGAAGGAACAGCCATGGGAAGTCCACTTTCTCCTGCTCTTGCAAACTTTTATTTGGAACATCTAGAAGAAGTCCTGTTCTCATCTATATTCCCTCAACCATCCTTTTGGGTTAGATATATAGACGACATCTTTGCTATATGGCCTCACAACAGAGACTCCATATCTTCCTTTTTAAGCAGTATCAATTCCTTACATCCTTATATAAAGTTTACCATGGAAATTGAAAAAGACAACAAGTTATCATTTTTAGATGTCCTTCTCATCCGTTCACCTTCTGGTGTTCTGTTCTTACAACAACAGTTTACAGAAAACCAACTTTCACAGGTCGTTATATTCTCAAAGAATCTGCTCATCACCCGTGTAAAAAAACAGGAGTCATAAAATGTTTAATCCGACGAGCCAAAACTAACTATTCAACTTCTCATTTATTACAGAAGGAACTTTCGGGTATCAAACATCCCATGAAACTAAATGGCTTCTCTGAAAAGAGTACACAACATCTTTTCGATTCTTACAAACCAACACAGAACAACCAAGATTCAATACAGTGAGTTCCAATTCCTTACATTTCCAGGATTTCAGAACCAATTTCAAGAATTCTAAAGAAATATAATCTATCAGTCACTTATACACCTATCAACAAATTATCCACCCATTTTCCTTCATCTAAAGATAAACGCTCAACCTTGTCTCTACCTGGTGTGTATCAAGTTCCTTGTAATTGTAATCTTTCTTACTTTGGACAAACTGGACGTTCCATAGAAAAAAGAATTCAAGAGCACCAGTCATCAATTCAACACAACAAATCTGAGAATCTGGATTAGCTCAGCATGGATTAAAAACAAACCACAACATCCTTTGGTCCAAGACTCTCCTCCTACACAGATGTTGCTACAAATTTGAGCGTTTAAAAATTGGAATGTACTAGGGGTTTCACAGTGCTTTATCTAGTAACTGCATTAGAGAATTTGTCAATAACTAATATGACAACATTGCCACCAACTGGTGAGAGTAATCATATGGTTGTGATCTGGTACATGGCTAAATGTGTGGAATTTTCAGTTAAAGGGGGGGGGTATGTTTGGAATTACAGAGCTGGCATCAGTGCCATGGAATATGAAACTGCAAGGGCTGGATGTTCATAGTGCATGGGAAGTGGTAAAGGAATGTTTGAGGGAAGTAATAACAGACTGTATATTTAGAGTCAGGAGAATAAATCAAGTGGGAGTTAAATGGATGAATACCACCATTAAGTAGGAGCTATAAAAAAAGAAAGATGTGGAGGAAATTCGAGGAGAAATGTGACCAGCAGGCATATGAACAGTATACAAAACATAGGACAGAAAGGTAACCAGTGTGGTAAGAAAGATAAAAGCAGAGTATGAAAGGAAATTTTAGGATGGTAGGATCCAGAGGCGAGTGACCAAGATGGTAGCAGTACAGGCCTAAAAAATAATCCCAAGGAGTTCATTCAATATGTAGCAAGTAAAAGAAAGAATGATTATGGAAGAATAACTTTAATGAATGCTGATTGTAGGGAGGTAACTGAATCAGATGAAATAGTAGCATTGCTAAGTGAACAGTTTTGCAAGAGTATATCATCCAGGTGGAGAAACAATAACAAGAGAGGCAAAGGCTTATATGGAAACTAAGGTAAATGAAATGGAGATGCATAGAATATTACAGAACCCTGATATGAATACAGCTATGGGATTAGATGGTATACTAGCTCAAGTTTTATGAGAAAGTGCTAGGCAATTGGCAGTGCTTTTGACCATGTTGTTTAATCTAAGTCTCAGCCTGGGTTATAGTCAAGGGGTGGAAAGAGGAAGAATAGTTTCATTGCATAAAGGAGGCTCCAAGACTGATGTAACAACTTACTGACCAATCAGCATATCAGTAGTCATAGTCAAGGTATTGGAGAAGTTGGCCATGAGCAAAATACAGGAATGGACAGACAGAAATGGGATACTATACCATCAGGGGGCAACATGGTTTTGTGAAGGGTAGGTCATGCCTCATTGACTTGCTCATGTTTTATAATACAGTGAGAGCTAAGTAAGTTGGATAAAGATAATGGGTTTCCAGTGATACTGCTGGACTTTGTAAAGGCTTTTGGCAGGATACCATATGGAATTCTAACCAATAAATTGCAGCACATGGGAATGGATATAAAATCAGTGAATTTGATAAGAGGGTGGTTGGAAAGATATCAGACCATACTTTATTCAGGAGTAGAGTACAGTAGAAGTAAGAATCTAAGTCCAGAAAAGAATCTGAAAGGAACTATTCAGTTATTTGCCGATGATGCAAAACTGGGTAAGCAATAATTTTACAGATTATGTTAAAATTTTGCAGAATGATTGAGTATGACAGTATAGGCAAAGGAGAATGGATATCAGTTTAATGTGACAAAGTGTAAGGTTGTACAATTTGAGATGAAAAGATTACCAGCTGTGTACCACATTGATGGAACTGTACTACAGGAAATTGATGAAGCCAGGAATTTGAAGGTAGAGGGCATATTGCAAAAGTGGCTAAAGCATCTCATTGGATTTTTAGTTGCTGAAGAATACCCTGATGAGGAGAAAAACAGGTTATTATACCTCTTCATATAGCCTTGGTATGATCTCATCTTGACCACTCTGCACACATCTGATTATCTAGATTTCTTGTGGATGAGGAGGAGGTAGAGAGGATCCAGAGGCAAGTGACCAAGATGGTAGTTGGCCTATGGAATGAACCTTATAAGGACAGGTTGAAGATTTGTGGGTTACAGAAATTGGTTGATAGAAGGAAAAGGGGTATATGATTGAGGCATATACACTGATGAGCATTTGAAGGGTTTCTGCAATATTAATACAGAGAAAATTATTCAGAATAGATCTTGTGGTAGGAGAACTAGAGGCCATCCATTGAAATTGAGCAAGAGTGTAGATAACAGGAGTGTCACAGGACTAGATATTTTGCTTGGAGAGTGGTAAATGAGTGGCATAGGTTGCAAAGTGTTGGTGCCACAGCTATGAATGAGTTCAACAATGTATGATAAATACTGTCAGAATATTGGACAGTGCTTGGCATGATGTTTAGTGATTCCCTCAAAGTGTCTGAGAACTTCATGGAGTTGGTCACATAATAATAATAATATGCTTCTGAACTTTAAGTCACAATCCACTAGCATCCAATTCTCCCAAGCTTCATTCATTTCCTGCAGCCCAATTCCATTAATATGGTACACAGCTGGTAACTCTTCATCCCGCAATGCATAACCTTACACATTGCCACATTAAACTGACAGCCTTTGAATAAACCTTTGATTAATTTGATTCTCCTTTGAAGATACTGCCTGTCTATTTAAAACCATCCTGCAAAGATCTCTATATCATCATTATTAACCATTGCTATATATAATTTTATTTCCAATATCATTAACCATTATCATCATATTCCCAATATGCGCACTCAGGGGATGTACAGGATATTATGATAGTATTGCATGAAAAGTTTACATCATTGCCAACTTCCTATCAACAGTTTGGCAGATTATTGTTATTATTCAGGCCTCCATGGCCATAGTCAAAAGACTCATCATGGGAGGTCCTTCCTAATAACATAAAGTCTGTCAAGACTCATCGAGGGGAGGTCCCCCCTAAGAAACACAAAGTCCATCATACCACTCCTTAAACTCATTGACCGTTCTCGCTCTCACCACTCCATCAGGCAATGAATTCCACGGTTCAACCACCCTCCATGCAAAGAAACCACTCCTCACCCGCTTGCTCACAGTTTCCTTTCATAACTTCCAGGGATGGCCTCTTGTCATCACTCCTTCCCACTGTACAACCAAGAGAAAGAACTCCCCAGTGTCAACCCTGTAACCACCTCTCAACAGTTTAAAAGTCTCAATCATATCACCTCTCCTTCTTCTATTCACCAAACTCTGCAGTCCACATTCCCTCAGCCGATACTCATAACCAAAATTGTACAGTCCTGAAACCATCTTTGTCATCCGTCTTTGTACCCTTTCCACCGTGAATTTATCCCCTTCACATCCTGGGGACCAAATCTGAGAACAATAGTCTAAGTGTGGTCTGATCAGAGACTTATACAATGGAATGATAACCCTTTTATCTTTGCAGGTCAGTGTCCTTCTCATAATCGTAGCAATCCTCTGTGTTACCTTCACCACCTTTGCAATATGTCCCCTAAATTTCAGGTTTCTATCAATCATCCACCCCAGATCTCTTGTCTCCCCTACTTCCTCCAGTATAACTCCTCCCATAGAGTATGCAGCATCCCATCGATGTTTCCCAAACCTCAAGACCTTACATTTTGCTGCATTAAACTGACACCCCCATTCATTTGCCCATCTATCTAGCTTATTTAAATCCTCTTGCAGGGCTACCACATCTGCACTATTACTAATAATCCTTCCCAGCTTCGCATCATCCACAAACAACTGAATATCCCCTTGCAATCCACTGGCAATGTCACTGATATAAAGGTTAAACACTATAGGTCCTAGTACTGAGCCCTGTGGGACCCCACATGTAACCCTCTGCCTCCTTGAAACTGTCCCACCATACACAACTCTCTGATACCTATCGGACAGCCAATCCTGAATCCAGTTGACCAATCTGACATCCAGACCCATGTGCTGCAACTTAAATATCAGCTTATCACGTGGCACCCTGTCAAATGGTTTCACTGAGTCTAAGAAAATTTGCCTGCTTGTTCTTATTCAAGTTTCTCTTCGACAATTTTTGTAGAAAGTTTTTTTTTTTCACTTGATTACAAATTAAATAAAGACTGCCATGAAATTATATTCTTGTTTAATATCCTTTATTCAAGTGTAAGCAAGCACATTTTGTGCATGAAGTATCTTCATGACTAGGTTACTTGTGTATAGAGGCATTCCTCTTGAATTCCTCTTCTACAACTTTTCTTGTAGAAAACATTAACTAGAAATGTAGTTACTTTTTGTTCCATTTATCAATCTTTCAAAGTAATTGTGGGTTTGAGGGAAGACTGGATTTGTATAAGAGAGACAACATACACTTGAAAGCGTTTGGCATCAGGAGTCTTAAAAAATTATTAATTGATATAAAACCTAACACAGAGAGTCAGGGATACTGAATTTTGATGAGAGGAATCGTGAGAATCTGTGTGTAAGAGGCGACAATGTTACGTAACTGTGTTAATGATGGAAATCATTATTATTATGGAGATGATTATGACGAGAGAATGCTTCTCTGTTCATCTGCTTTGGACCTATAATGCTAGGAGTATCAGAAGCAAAGAAGTAGGGTTTGTTGCCTTGGTTAATATATTGGGACCTCATGTTATAGGCATTAGTAAGACTTAACTATCAGAAGCAGACATATTAACTGGTATCGAGTGCAAAGAGTACAGTAATTTTTGGAAAGAAAGACAGGATAGGAGAGGAGGGGGGCGTGCTGCCAAAGATATTAAATGTCTTGAATCCAGTTAGTGTTGAGACCTATGACTGTAATACCAGTAACCATTTTTCATCTGGCAGTGAGTTTGAAGTCATCTGATGTGAGGTGGAGTCTAACAAGAATAAATACACGAGATGTTGTTACAGATCTGGTGGATTGGTTGCCAGTGACGAAGAAATGCATCAACAAATAAATACAATGGGTGCGAATAGAGTAATCATAATGGGGGACTTTAATTATCTCAACATTGATTGGGTAGCTATGAAATGACATGAGAATAATGAAACTGAATTTATTGAGTGTTGTGAGACAACTTCCTCAAACAGCGTGTGACAGAAGAAACTTGAGGTCAAAGAGTGTTAGATCTGATTATAGGAGGGGTGTTTCAGTTAAAGACGAAACTATTGACAGCACATGAAAAGTGTTAAAAAAATATTTAAATGATGCAATATCAGAATGTGTCCTTAGAGTTCAAAGAATAAATAGAATAGGAGTGAAATGGATGTGAAATCTAATTAAGCAAGGGATTCATAAGAAAAAGATGATGTGGAAAGAATATCATGTGCATAAGGATGATGTCAGTTATGATAATTATAAGCAGAAGGCCACAAGAATTACAAGTGTTGTATGGAAAGCTAAGTCAGAGTATAAAAAGAAACTGGCTCTGTAAGTTAAAGACAACCCAAAAGAATTCTTATCATTATGCTGCAAGTAAAAGAAAGAATGAATTTGAAAAGAATAACTTAATAAATGTAGATGGTATTCTGTTGAGCCTTAAAACAAGAGCAGCAGCTGTCCAGTATTCCTTTCCTTTTCAATGCAAATGCACAAAACTTGCTTTTCCTCTGCCTCTTTTATTCCATCTACCTCTGTTCACTAGACGAGCCTTCCTTAAGGTAGTCCCAAGCAATTACAACTTGCAACTCTTCAAGAAAAATGAAAAATTACAAACTTTTCTTCATTATTGCCTGTACTCCTCCTCCTCCTCCTCTGTACTCCTCTTCTTCCCACAGCACTGATGTGCTTGTGAGTTCTTTAACCTCTCATATATGGAATTAGTATAAAAAAAGTGTAACAAGGTCTTGCTATGTTAACCAGGTTCTCAACTTCTCTGTACAGGAATAAAGGGAAGTTATTCAAGTGCATGCAAATGCACAAAAAAGATTGCTAACACCTGGTTAACATAAAAAAATGTCTAGTATGATTTTATGACTGCAGACCATGATGCTCAATATTATTAACCAATTATTACCCAAGACCCCCATGGAGTCAAAAACACTCCTAGATGAGTTTTTGACTCATACACACAGCTCATCATACCATGCTTTAAACATGTTCAGTGGACCAAGCAGGAAAAAACTTCTATTATATATAGATGCAGATTTTAATCTGAGATAGTTTATGATATCTAGCACAGAGTCAATATTTCTTCAACTTAAATTTGGCTGCTTCATACTGCTAAACATCTCGGAAAATGTTATGATGTGACTATTAGCCCAACATTTAAAATTACTATACTGTACTCATAATGGGTGACAATTAGGAGCAGAGAATATTCAATGTACCATTTGACTTTTCTTTTTTACTTGCCTTTCATCAAGAAGATCAATGCTGCTTGTATATTAGGGTACTATTCAAGAACTATCTAGTACAGGGGTCGCCAAACTTCTTTGACCGTTGACCCCTTCAAGAGTTTCTTGATGTTTTATATACCCCCTCTATTTTACTATTACGTAATTATAATAGGACAAGCAAAAAAAGACACTTACGTGAGTTTTTAGATTGTTTATTTTATAGTTACAATGTTTATTTTATGTATAATATAGTATATATTATTATATTACTATTACTACCACTATTACTATCACTAGTAATATCACTGGTATTACTAGTGACATTAATAAACTACTGGTATTAATATCACTGGTATTACTACCAGCCCTTCTCAATTCTTCAACATAGAGAAGTTTAGTTTGTGAATGAATAACGATTGAATTATAATATGTATGTTGATGAATTTTAGAACTTTAATGCTCACTTCTAAGTTGATGGCAAAAATGAGACTGGGATCGAATACGTGTAAGTATAAGTAAATAAGCAACCGCACACGTGTTGCCATCTCGCTCCCGCCGCTCTGGCCAGGCGGGAACCACCGACATCCGTTTATTGGTAAATACATCATTTTGCCCTACTTGAATGGTGTCCGTAACTATTTTCATGACCTTGCTCCATCTTACAAGTCCTATTCATGTCACTGTTCCTACAATTCACTCTTAATTGCATTGTCATTCAGGATGGAGGTAATCCAAGTTAAACGAATTAAATATTACCCGTACAATGATGTCTTATATTTTTCTGTTGACCCCTGAGCCCGAATTGACCCCTAACAATGTTATATCGACCCCTGGGGGTTGATATCGACCACTTTGGCGACCACTGATCTAGCAGATGCAACATCTGAACATATTCTGAGGGTCAAATAAGGTGTATGTAATATGGATGAATGCTGATATTAAGCATGCAATATAGAGAAAAAAGGCATTATGGAGGCAACATAAGATGAGTGATAATAATCAGTTCCATTAGTAGGTCAAAGAACAGGCAAGAATGGTGACTTGATTGGTAAGAGAGTAACAAAGGTGTATTATAAGCAGCAGTTAATTAATGACAAAAAAAAAAAAACCCTTTACAGAATTCTTTTGATATGTAGCCAGCAGAAAAAAAATTATTACATACAGATGACTTTAATTGAATAAAATATTATCCACAGCTTTAATAAAAAGTTATCCACCGTGGAGGATGCAGTTGAAATATTAAATGAACAGTTCATAAAGGTATTTCATCCATGTGAATGCAATATCATGCAGAGTCTGAGAGCAATGGAAGGGGAGGAAAGACTAACTGTGAGTGAACAACAGGTATATGGGGAATCAAGTAAAGTTGATATTAATAAGGCTGTGGTATTTGATTATATATCAGTGTTTTTAGGAAATGTGCCAGGGAGTTGCCATCTGCCTTGGCATACTTGTTTAATATAAGTCTTACACTGGGTGAAGTTCCAAAGGAATGGAAATAAGGCAAGACCAGACAGAAAATCTCCAATCCAATGCATTGCTTTGCATAGATTTGATCATCTAGTTTTCAAAAGGATAAAGAGGTACTAAAAAGAGTCCAGAGGCAATTGACTAGGTAGTTTTCAGTCTCTAGAATTTTGAGAATGAAAAAAAGGCTGAGAATAACACATATAAGAGAGAAAACTACATTATCATTCATTATTCCTATATATTTTGTATATCATTAGCTTCTTTCAGGGAGAAAGCAGAAAAACTGGTAACAACATTTAAATTCTGAATACAAGAACGAGTCATATAGTATACATATAATATCACATGCCTTGGCTGCAGCTGTCCAGTAAGACCGAGACATGGGAATAGATGCATAAATAATTAATTAATTTTAAAGTTATAATTTTATAAAATATAATTTTTTTTATATTTTTAAATTAATTAATTATACAACAATTCCCTCTGAACTATAATAATGTTTCCTCCTACTGGACAGCTGTGAACAAGGCATGTGATATTATGTGCATGCTGTATGACTCATTCTTGTATTCAGAATTTAAATGTTACCAATTTTTTGGTCTTCTCCCTGAAAGAAACTCAAGACATATTGAGCAGAATATATAAGATTATTAAATTACATTTGGTTTTATCTTACATGTGTGAAGCCATTATTCAAAAAATGTAGTATGTGTAATGTGTATGCCTCTATCAAATAAGTAAAGGGTGAGAAGATGTAATTTACAGAGTATAGTACATAGGAGAAGGAGGAGGGGGTGATATGATATAGATGTATAAGTTGGTAAGGGATTTATATCAGATTAACAGTGAAGAGGGTTTTCATAGAATGGTGAGAGATGGGGAGGGAAGAACAAGGGGGTCATCCTTGGAAGCTGAATAAGGAGGGTGTGAGTGTAATGGATTTTTGCATGGAGAGTGGTGAATGATTGGAATGCACTACCTGAGAGTGTAGTGTCTGTAGAGAATACGAATGCATTTAATGCACAGTATGACAGAGGAACTTACCATAATGAGGTTTTGGCTCCATGGATGCCTGGAGAAATAATAATAATAATAATATACATTTTTGCCTGTGAATATGACTTGGTAACCAAGGAGCCATCAATTAAATAAATATCATTAATTATTATCTGAGGCAATTGTTTTTTTGCCCGTCATCAAGAACAATATCAATATTACTGCATTATGTCAATCGAAATTTCAAAATTCTGATCTGTGAGATGGTTTCTTGAGATAGTTGGAAAAAAGAAACAACTCAACAGCATAAACAAAAATGATGAGATAAAATTAACTAGAACTTAAAACAGTGCAACATGCAGAAATAGATGCAGAGCACAAATAAATACGATAATTGTAGTGTATCAGTTTCACATATCCTGAATTAGTATGTGTCTTATTGATGTTGCATCACTGTAGCTCACATCATTGGCATATCATGAATTTGAAGCCTATGTAATAATTATAATAATAATAATTATTATTATTATGAATGACTTGAGAGGCAAAGAAAATCGGGTGGCAAGAGATCTGAAATTCTTGTTTGAGGTTGAACAAAAGAAAACGCAGAGAGGAAAGATTGTGTGTGTGTGTTGCCCAGGTATGATAATGACAAGCTGAGTAGAAGAGCAGTAATAATGAATAGTATAATAGCCAGAATGTGTCAGAAGACAGGACTGCAATATGTGGATGCCTGGAGGGCATTTGAAGACTGAAACAAAAGACCACTTGCATTTGAATGAGGAAAGACGTGCATATCTGGAGAGATTGCTGTTTTCTGAACGAGTCAGTGTGTCAATGTAGGAAACTAGAATTCCCAGGGTGGATGGTAGCAAGGGTGGCCTCTTGTGGGAATGAGTGCTTGGGGGAAAGGGGATGACATCAGGTAACACTGAATCCAAGTAGGGTCTGAAGGGGATAATGATTGATACAGAGGCAGTGACATATTTATGATTTATACTAATGCCAAGAGTATCCGGAATAAATGAGATGAATTGGTGGCACTGATAGCATCAGCCTGGCCAAAGATTATTGGGATCTCTGAGACATGGTTGACAGAAGATGACATAAAAACAGGAATAGAAGTAGCAGGGTACAGCATTTTTTGGCAGGATAGGAAGGAAAAACATGGTGGTGGAGTACTGTTTATGATAAGTGATTGATGACATGTCCTCCAAGAGTGGAGGCTTTGGAGGGCAGTGGCACTAATGGTTTTGAGGGCATGTGGGGATGGGATGTTTGGTGGAAATATTCCTACAAACCAGGGAGCACGGAGGGGAGGGGGAAAGCAGGAGATGTTTGAGCAGTTGGGCTTGGTGGATGCAGGAAGAATGATTGTTATGGAAGATTTTAACTACAGCAGTATAAGCTGGAAAGAGGAAAATGCATGTGGTAATAAGGGAATGGAATTTCTAGAATTGTTGAATGACAAATGTCTTGGGCAACATGCAATAGAGGAAAAAAGAGGTTCAAGAGTTTTGGACTTGGTTATAGCATCAGAAGAGCTGATAATAACTGAGAAGACATCTCTCCCCCTATAATCTCTATATAATAATAATAATCCCCCCCCTCCCAGTTGGGGAGAGTGACCATGTGGTTTTGACTTGGAAGATGAATAGATGCAGGAGTATCAACGAAAAGGGAACACATGTGGAATTATAAGGCAGGTGATTATAATAGTCTTAGATATCAACTTGGGATAGCTCCATGGAGGGAGGAATTGGAAGGGCAAGATATCATTAGTGCTTGGGAAATTGTGCAGGAATATTTGTTAGCAGCAATAGAAAGCTGTATTCCAAGAGTGAAGAAAAGAACACAATTTGGTGTAAATTGGATGAAAAATATATCAAGCAGGAACTGCAGGTGAAAAAGAGACTATGGAAGAGTTATAAGAAGAAGGGTGGAGATCCGATGCATGAAGAATATAAGACTCATCCCTCACCATACCAGTCACTAGACAGAGTGACTAGTATGGTGAGGAAGGCAAAACTGGAATATGAGAAGAGATTGGCATTATGATCCAAAGAAATTCTAGGGAATATTTTAGCTATGTGGCCAGTAGGAGGAGAAATGATTGTGGAAGAATGACATAGTGAGATAAAAATCTGAAGAGAGTGACTGATGCAAAGTACACAGTGGAATAGTTCAATGAACACTTTATTGGAGTATTTCATCGTGGAGAGAAGGTTTTAATTTTAGAAGGATAGGGCAGTTCGAGGTTTAGAGATGCAAGAGGAGATTCTGTTCCAAATACTGAGTATCCTGAATGTCAGTAAAGCTGTGGGATTGGAAGGTATTTCACCACGGGTTTAGAGAGAATGTGCTAAAAAAAAACTGACAGCTCCATTGACTGGCTTTTCAATGAATGAAAAGGTACCCAGGGAATGGAAGGAAGATAAGATAGTGCCATTGCATAAGGGCATTAGCAAACTGGAAGTTATTATTATTATTATTATTCAGGTCTCCAAGGAGACAAAATACTCATCGTGGGAGGTCCCTCCTAGGAAACACAAAGTTTATCATACTACTCGTTAAACTCAATGATTGTTCTCACTCTCACCACTCTATCAGGCAATGCATTCCACGGTTCAACCACCCTCCATGCAAAGAAACCACTCCTCACCCTCTTGCTCACAGTTTTCGTTCGTAACTTCCAGGGATGGCCCCTTGTCATCACTCCTTCCCACTGTTCAACCAAGCAAAAGAACTCCCCAGTGTCAACCCTGCAACCACCTCTCAACAATTTAAAAGTCTCAATCATATCACCTCGCCTTCTTCTATTCACCAAACTCTGCAGTCCACATTCCCTCAGCTGATCCTCATAAATAACGTCGTACACTCCTAAAACTATCTTTGTTATCTGCCTTTGTACCCTTTCCACAGTTAATTTATCCCCTTGAAATCCTGGGGACCAAATCTGAGAACAATAGTCTAAGTGCGGTCTGATCAGGGTCTTATACAACAGAATGATAACTCTCTTATCTCTGCAGGTCAGCGTCCTTCTCATTATTGCAGCAATCCTCTGTGTTACCTTCATCACCTTCGCAATATGTCCCTTGAATTTCAGGTTCCCTACTTCTTCCAGTACAGCTCCTCCAATAGAGTATGCAGTGTCCCATCGCCAAACCTAAAGACCTTACATTTTGCTGCATTAAACCGACACCCCCATTCCCCATTCATTTGTCCATCTGTCTAGCTTATTCAAATCCTCTTGCAGGACTACCACCTCTGCACTATTACTAATAACCCTTCCCAGCTTCACATTATTCACAAACAACAACTGAATATCCCCCTGCAATCCACTGACAATGTCAATAATATAAAGGTTAGGCCAGTTTGTGTGTCATCAGTAGTTGTTAAGATCTTGGAGAAATTAGTGATGCACTATATACAGCGTTGGGCAGATGAGGGTAATGTCATCTGTGAGAATCAACATGGATTTGTTAAGGGGCACGTTTGGTTTAGTAATATGATTGCCTTTTATAATAAAGTGACAAGAGCAGTTGATGCGAGAAAGGCATATACTGCCATTTTTTGGGGGTTTTGCAAAGGCATTTGACAGGTTGCCACATAAACTGATATTTAATTTGCAGCACATGGATTTAGATGTCGGGTTAGTCAACTGGATTCAGGATTGGCTGTTCTGATTGGTATCAGAGTGTTGTGTATGGTGGGGAATTATCAAAGAGGCAGAAGGTTACAATTGGGATTTCACAGGGCTCAGTACTGGGACCTGTATTGTTTAACCTTTATATCAATGACATTGTCAATGGATTGCATCAGGGGATATTCAGTTGTTTGCGGATGATGTGAAGATGAGAGGGGTTATTAGTAATAGTGCAGATGTGGCTGCCCTGCAAGAGAATTTCAATAAACTGGACATATGGGGAAATCAGTTTAATGCCGCAAAAAGTCAAGTCTTGAAGTTTGGGATACATTGATGGGAGGCTGTACTGGAGGAAGTAGGGGAGACAAGAGATCTGGGGTGGATGATTGATAGAAACCTGAAATTCAGGGAGCATACTGCAAAGGTGGTGAAGGTAACACAGAGGATTGCTGCAATACTAAGAACACTGACCTGCAGAGATAAAATGGTTATCATTCCGTTGTATAAGACTCTGATCAGACCACACTTAGACTATTGTTCTCAGATTTGGTCCCCAGGATTTGAAGGGGATAAATTAACTGGGGAAAGGGTATAGAGGCAGATAACAAGGATGGTTTCAGGACTTCAATGTTAGTTATGAGGATTGGCTGAGGGAGTGGACTGCAGAGTTTGGCGAATAGAAGAAGGAGAGATGATATGATCGAGACTTTTAAACTGTTGAGAGGCAGTTACAGGGTTGACACTGGGGAGTTCTTTCACTTGGTGAAACAGTGGGAAGGAGCGATGACAAGGGGCCATCCCTGGTAGTTACGAAAGGAAGCTGTGAGCAAGAGGGTGAGGTGTAGTTTCTTTGCATGGAGTGTGGTTGAACCATGGAATGCATTGCCTAATAGAGTAGTGAGAGCAAGAACAGTCAATGAGTTTAAGGAGTGGTATAATATACTTTGAGTTTCCTAGGAATGTCCTACCACGATCGGTCTCTTGACTCCATGGAGGCCTGAATAATAATAATAATAATAATAATAATAATAATAGTTCGTGTGGTTAGCCTAGTGGCTGAGCACTTTGCAACCATATGTCTGGGGAAGGACTGCCCTAGATTCGATTCCTGTCGGTGACGTGAGGAGCTGAAGGATCTTCCTCAGCCATAGCCAAGTTAGCCGATCTTGGGCATGGACAGGGTTTTTTTCCCAGTTTATCCTGTGGTTTTTCATCCCGCAAAGCAGGCGAACCATCCTTGAGAACTCAACACTACAGGACATAGGATACACCGGGGTGTAGGGCTGACCACCTTATCCTGTGAATGGTTTCAGGTCCGATGATTAATAAACCCTCGACACCGCAATGTAAAAGAGGGTAATAGGAAGACGAGATAATAATAATAATAACATATACACCTTCTTGATAACAAGTTTTCTTGTTTGACTCCCTTCCAAACCAATATCTTTTAATCACTCTCACCAACAGATGGCAGTGTTGATACATAATTTACAACCACATTCTGTGAGGATATCACCCAATACAACACTGATAAACCTCATGCTGCTTCCATCACCTATGGCTTAAGATAGTTATCCTACAGAAGGTATCCTGTTGTAGTTATCAACATTCCTATAATGTATAATGTAATGTAATCTTGATAATGCCAGCTGTATAAAAATTTGAGACATATAATTTTAATTGAATTAACTATTAAACAGATTTATGCTCTCACTTGTTTTTATAAGTGGCTTCATCTCCAAATATATTTACAATATGAATGTTTTTACAAACGAATAGTCTTTTATGGCAAGGGAACTGCTACAAAGTACAATGCTAATGCTCTGCAACCATTTTTGAAAGGTACTGCTAGAAAAAATATTCATAATAAATAATAAAATTAGCCTGCAGAGCTTTGTTTATTATTATAACTTTTATTTTTCATTCGTAACATATTTAAAAAAAAATTTAAAAACTTAAAATTGGTTTAAACATTTTGCTGAGGTCATAGTTACATTACCTGTTCCTTGTGTTCTAAAACTGATGGGACTGCTACGTTCTCCTTTTCCTTCACTTGTAAGAGGCACTGCATACAACTGATATTGCATGCCACATTCAAGGCCATCTAATTTGTAAGTATGATTGTGACCAGGCACTCTTCTTTTCTGCCATTCTCCACCCTCACCTTTATAGTGAATCTCATAACCTAAAATAAGAGAAAAATTTCTTTCATCAAATAAACTATAAGGTCAACATTTACAGTATAACATAAAATACCTTTATAAATTGCTCATTTAATATCTGAACTACATCCTTCATAGTGTTATCATTCTATCATTTTTGCCAATCAATATTAATCTTCCATAATCCTTCTTTCTTCTACTGGCCATGCATCAAAAGAACTGTCGGATAGTTCTTGGATAGGGCCCAAGTCCTTAGGTGGGAGATGAACTTCACTGCCCAGTGTGAGACCACTGCTCTGCTTATTATTTTACTATGTGAAAAACATATTCATAAAGAAATACAAAAATGTATAGAATTAATACAAATTGGAAAAAAATAATTCTTGGACCACTCATGGCACAAATGTACCGTAGATATTCAAATAAACCTTTCTGGGTGAGAGCCACATAAAAAAATCAGCATTGCTATTCTTTCTATTCAATTCCTCATTCCTTGGTATAACTGCAAGCTATCTCCTGAGTAATTCATAATCATGAGGCTTATAGTTCCACATATATTCCTTTCGCACAGAAGTCCTCATACGGCTGGCCACCACCCACATGATCACTTTATGGTCACTCTCATCAATTAGAGGGAGATTGATCACCTATTTATAATAACATCCTCTGATGAGATGATCAAATCTGTGATCTACAATCCTTGTGTGCCCTCTATTATCTACTGCATAAAGTAGTTGCCTCTCAAAAACTTGAGGAATTCATTTTCTTTGCCTTCAGATGTGATATCTTCATTCCATCTTGGATGGAATTGTACCTCAATCATTCTACTCATGTTGCCTCCTGGAAAAGAAATCTGGTGTACCTTCTCATTCACCACACCTCTAATAATTGAATCCCCATACGGTACTACTCTCAAATTATTTATCACTGCTTTCACATGACCATCTTTCATTCTATTCTTTCACACACTTCCATGCACATCTACAGTTCTCTTCATTTCACTTCACATATGCTTCATCTCCTGCCTCATATTCACCAATGCCACTTTCATGTATTCAGTTACTTTCTCATTGCCATTCACATTCACTATCTTTTCATGTGTGTCAAGCCCTCTTTCTTACTACAATTCACATTCACTCTTATGCCATCACACTCTCTTTCTAACTGGCATTCACCCTCACTATCTTACTATTAGTTACACTCTCTTTCTCATCATCAGTGAGAATTCTAGATTACCATCAGCTGCACATTCTTTCTCACTGTTGGTCCTACATGCAATCTCATCATAAGTCTTAGTTTTATTGTTATTCTCACTCACTTTCATGCCATTAGCTTTGCATTCTGTTATGTCATCAGTCTTGCATGCTATTTTGCTATTCATTCTTGCTTCCGTAACTGCACTCTGTCTCTTATTTCCATTTTGAACTACTGCTCAGATGCAAATATTCACATTCCATTATAGGAGTCTATGCTCCTGAAGAAGAAGATATATAAGAGGAATCTGAGCTCTTTTCTGAGAAGTTGCATAAGAAACTAGATAATGGCGATAAAAACCATTATACATTGAGGGCAGTAATCCTCAGTTCTAGAATTGGATATAATTATTATTACTATTATTACCCGAAGATCTCATGGAGTCAAAGATTCATCTGGGAGGTACTTTTATCACACACACAGCTCATTATACCGTGTCTTAAACACATTCAAACTCCTTGCAGACACCACACTCTCAGGCAAGGCATTCCAATGATTCACAACTCTGCATGAAAAAAACCCGCCTCTCACTCCCCTACTCACACCCTCTTTATACAGTTTCCAGGGATAACCTCTGGTTCTCCCCCGATCTTCCACTATTCTCTGTAGAACTTCTCCAGCACTGATCCTATAACAACACCTTACCAACTTGTAGGTCTCTATCATATTTCCCCTCTTCCTCCTGTTCACCAGACTCTGCAAATTACATCTTTTCAATCTTTCCTCATAATCGACATTCCAGAAGTCAGAAACTACCTTAGTCAGTCGCCTTTGGACACTTTCAAACATCTCTTCATCCTTCTGAAAACCCGGTGACCAAATCTAGGCACAATAGTCCATGTGTGACCTAATCAAAGCCTTATACAATGGAACAAGAATCTCCCTACTTCTACACGTCAGTGTCCTCCACATCATTCCCAGAAGCCTCTGTGTTGTCTTCACAATTTTGGTGATGTGTCCCCTAAATTTTAGATCCTTATCCACTATCATCCCCAGATCTCTTATTTCTTGTACCTCCAACAATATATTCTCAACAAGCATAAATTCTGCATCCCATCTTCATTTTAAATTTTAAAACCTTACATTTTGCAACATTGAACTCGCATCTCCAATCACTCAATCGATTCAAGTCTTCCTGTAAGGCCACAACATCTTCACTACTCTTCATGGTTCATCCCAACTTTGCATCATCTGCAAACAACTGAATATCTCCATCCAAATCTTCTATATCATTAATATACAAGTTAAACAGTAATGGCCCTAAAACAGACCCCTGATGCACTCCACTAGTGACTTTCCTTTTCCTGGATATCGCTCCCCCATACACAACTTGTTGATAACTATCAGATAGCCAGTCTCCAATCCAATGCACTAATCTAATCTAATATCCAACCCCATCTGCTCTACTCTGACAGTCAACTTATCATGAGGTACTCTATCAAAAGCCTTTGTGAAATCCAAGTATATTACTGTGTATCCTTCATAGTGTATCACTTTATAGTAATAAGTAAGTAGATTACTAAAACATGACCTCCCTTTAGCAAATCCATGCTGTTCACCAAAGATAATACTACTGTTATCAACTCAACTCTGCATCCCAGTTCTCACAAGCTTCTCCAACAACTTAACCAAAACACCTGACACACAGATAGGCCTATAATTTGTTTGAGTTCGATCACCTCCTTTATGAAGTGGCATAATCTTGCCCTCCTTCCACTCCTTAGGAACTTGACCATGAGCAAGACTGGTATTAAAAAAATATGTCAAGGCAGGTGTCAACTCCCTGGCACATTCCTTCAGAATATGTGGTGATATATTATCAAGTCCCACAGCCTTATTAACATCTAGTTTACTCAACTCCCCATACACCGCTTGCTCACCTACAGTCAGTCTCTCCTCCTCCATCATCAACTGCTCTCAATTCCTCCATGAAGTTATATTTACAAGATTGAAAGATCTTTATCAACTGCTCATTAAGTATCTCCACCACACATTCTGCATCAGCTGTCTTTATACCGTTTTCTCTAATCAATGTCATCCTTCCATAATCATTCTTTCTTTTGCTGGCTACATATCGAAAGAACTCCTTAGGATACTTTTTGGCTTTATTAGCTAACTCCTGTTCATACCTGTCTTTAGCTACCCTCACCAACCAAGTCACCCTCCTTCCTTGGTCTTTGTAGACCTCATGAAATTGGTTATTTCCACTTCTCTTATGCTGCCTCCACAATGCCCTTTTTCTCTGTATCGCATGCTTAATTTCTTTATTCATCCATCTCACACCTGCCTTATTTAACCTTCTCACTCTTGGAATACATTTAGACATTGCATCTACTAGACAGTTTTTGAAAATTGAAAAATGCAAAATCAAATGAATTTTTGCATTTTTCAATAATTTTAAAATATCTAATATCTTTTCAGGAAAAAACAAACAAACATATGCTCGGAATGCTTTTAAATCTATAATATAAACTAGCTCAAAATGTGAGAGATGTAGTTTACAGAGGAAGTGGAATCATTACAGATCATCCATTAGTCGTCTCTAAAATATAAATACTGTCAAAATGAAAAAAAAAATAAATAAAAAACAAGAAATAACACAAGTTTACAAAATATAGATGTATATTACAAGTACCAGGCATAAAATATTATATCAATAATCATTAACAATGTACCTTTAAGAAGCCAAACTATATAAAGATACAAAAAAATGGAAAACTGTAATCAAAATAATTCATAAGTCAGGTTTTGAAGGACTAAAGAAAATATTAAGAATAAAAGTATTAAAAATTTGGAATTTTTTCCAAATCTATATCTCTTTCGAAATGGTGTCTGGTACAGAAGGAAATGAAAGAAAGAGAGCACAGAAAAACATAAAAGTGCAAGGAACTGGGAGAAAAGAGATAGTACTATTTGGGGATTCGGTGATAAGAGGTATACTTAATGAGAAAGTAACAAAAACATGTTTTCTGGATGTGAAGATAAAGGATGTTAGTGAAACTTTAGGTTTGCAGAAGAAAGAGCTACTCATTTGCTTAGCGCTTTCCTGAGGAAAAGCGCTAAGCAAATGAATTAATTGTTTTGGCAAGCAAAATGATTTGAAACATTAGAAATATGCAATGAGAGAAGATATGAAAGAGTTATTAGAAGAAGCAAAAATGAAGAGTAAGAAAGTAAGGATTGTGAGCTTCCTGCCTTGGTATGATAGGATAGAACTGAGAAGAAAGGCCATGTTTGCAACTGGGTGAATAAGAAGATTGTGCAGAAGGAATGGTGTGCAGTTTATAGTTGTGTGAAGTGAATTTGATGGATGTAAGGACCTGTATATGCCTGATGGACTGCACTGAAATAGTTTTGGAGTTAGGTGCTTGGAGGAAGTGCAAAACCAGAGAAAATAGAGATATTAAGGGAGGAGAAGCAATCAAAAAAGTGTCTAGCCACCCCTGGGACAAATGAGTGTGAGTGCAGGAATGACAGTGGAGAAATAGTCACCCTTGGGATAGATAAGTATGACCGCAGGAATGATTGTAAAGAGTGTTTCCTAGGTTTGAAATATGAATAGGCAGGAAATGACATTATGTAAGTGTAACTGTGGGTCCAAGAGGATGCTGACATTCATTTACACAAGTGTCTGAAATATCAGAAACAAAAGAGAGGAAATTTTTAGCACTGGTCAGTTCAACTTGGCCAAAAATTATTGGCATCAGTGAGACCTGGTTGTCAGCGAATGAAGTAGTTGCAGGAATAGAATGTAATGGATACTGTATTTTCAGAGAAGATAGAGGAAATAGGGCAGGAGGAGGGGGTATTATTAAAGATAGCTGAAGAACTTCAACCAACAAAAATAGAAATTAAGGAAGATTGTAGATCTGATAGAAATGGTTCATTTGAGGCTGCCTGGTATGAGATAGAGGCCAATAGAACAAAATGTATTGTTGGTTGCTGCTATAGACCTAGGAGGTCTAGAAGAAGATGTGGACAACATGGATCAGCAGAGTAGCACAATGAGCACAGGCCGAGTAATTGTCATGGGAGATTTCAAATACGGTGATTGGAAGCATCAAAGGGCACATGGTAAATTGGACATGGAATTTATAGAGTTACTAAAGGATAATTACCTGAAACAGATTGTGATGGAAGGGACCAGCGGTTTGGGAGTGTTAGATCTGGAAATAGCATCAGATTTATCTATAACTGCTAGTGAAAGTGACCATGCAGTCTTGTTCTGGGAGGTTGTTCAACATGTGGAAATTTCAGTCAAGAAAGGTTTTATGTGGAACTACAAAGCTGGCAATTATGACAAAATTGCAAGGAAATTTAGAACAGTGCCATGGAATAAGAAACTACATGGAATGAATCATTAGCGCATGGGAAGCAATCAAGGATTGTTTGAGCAAAGCAGTATCAGAGCCAATACCCAGGATTAGGAGGATAAACTGAGTAGCGATTAAGTGGATGACTAGCAATATAAAGCAGGAGCTGCAAATAAAGAGAGCATTGTGGAAGGAAAATAAACAACAAGGTGAGCAGTATACCCATGAACTGTATAACGCACAAGCAAGAATGGTAACTAGTGTGGTAAGAAAGGCTAAATCAGATTTTGAGAGAAAGTTATCTAAGCAGGATAAAGTAAATCCAAAAGAGTTTTTTTGCTACATAGCAGGATAGGAGGAAGAATGATTATGGTAGGAAAGTGACAGAAGCAGAAGAATAAGAAATAGTTCAGTTACTAAGTGATTCTTTTGCAAGGGTGTATCAGCCAGGTGAGTGACAGAGACTGATGTCAGCACTGAGATAGACGAAATGGAGGTACTCAGGATATTGAAAAATATCAATGTGAATATAGCTGTGGGTCTGGAAGGTATGTCAGCAAGTGCTATGAGAATGTGCAAGTGAACTGGCAGTTCCCCTGAAGAAGTTGTTTAATCTAAGTCTCAGCTCTGGCAAGATTCCAAGGTAGTGGAAAGAGGGTAAGATAAAGTATGTTCCATTACATGAAGGTTGCTCCAAGACAGAAGTAGTAAATTACAGACCAATTAGCATATCAGTAGTGATGGTTGAACTATTGGAAAAGCTGCTTAAAAGTCAGGAATGGGTGGATAGAAATATGATACTCTACAGGGGCAGCTAGGCCCATTCCGTACCAGGGTACAATGCACCCAGGTGGCACAATTTAGGGGCAGTATAATCAAACACGTTCATAAAAAATAGAGAATAAATAATACACTGAATTGCTTATGCATATTTGTCACCTTCGAATATTACTTTTTTCACTTTCGAATATTATACTGCACATTCCTCTTAATGTACAGTATAATAAAATGATTCATAATGTGTTATTGCACTTCGGGATCTTTTAATTTTTAATGGAAGGGGAGCACAAAAATTTTGAACATAGGCAGCGCAAACCCACGGAACGGCCCTGGGGGCAGCATGGCTTTGTAATAGGTAGGTCCTGCCTCAGTAATTTATTCACATTTTATAATAAGGTGACATTAGAATTAGATAAAAGAAATGACTACACCATGATACTGCTGAACTTTGCAAAGGCATTTGAACAGAATACCACATAGAAAACTATTACGCAAGTTGGAGCAAATTGAGATGGATGTATGGTGGCTGATAGGCAGACATTAGAGGGTGGATTATGGTGGAGTGGAATCAAGGCAAATGAGGGTGACTAGCAGAGTGCCCCTGTGCTCTGTACAAGGACGACTACTTTTTAATTTGTACATTAATGACATACTGAAGATTTCAAGTGGGATATTCAATCATTTGCTGATGACACAAATCTAGTGAGGGCAACAGTTGATAATGTAGATATCTTATAGGATGATTTAAATAAATTGACAGTGTGGATGTAAAATGTAAGGTAATGAACTTATGGATGAAAAGATTACACACTTTGTATCATAGTGATGGTACTAGTTTAGAGGAAATTGATGAGGCTCGGGATCAGGGTGATGATGGATAGAGATTTGAAATTCAGAGGATATATTGTAAGAGTTGGCAAAATAGCTCAGAGAATCATTTGGATGCTGAAGAACACAGTGACAAGTAAATATAGGGAGGTTATTATCCTTCTCTATAAGGCTATGATTCAGTCACATGTTGACTAGTGTGCAAAGATTTGGTCGCCTGTGTTTCTTGGGGATTGGGAGGGGAGCCTCACTTCTCGAAATTAATTTTGAGAAGTCAGGCTATATATGGTCTCATATGACTATTGCCCAGATCTTTTGCAAATTAATGCAGCGATACTGTTGAGGTTAAGGACCTGCTTCATAGCTGATGCTGATTTTAAAATTAATCTTTTAGAGCTATAGTGATTTATATACCATTTGGCATATACATGATCGCAGATTAAGTTTTGTGTTCTTCAAGGCAGATCGTCACAGAGTTACCACTCTGTACCAAGTAAGCTAAACTGCAAGCACAAGGAACTTTCTACACTCCTGCAAGAGAATGTTGATACTTAGGAAACAGACAAAGGTAGATAGCTGAATGAGCAGTTTGAAAGTGGCATGATTATATTTATAGAGAACTTTAGCTACCTTTTTGGATGAACTCTGAATATAAGGGAAGGGAATAGTTATTCTGTGATCGTGTGTATTGGTTGTTGCAGAAAGGATGAGTTATGCAGTATTTTATCTATTTTATAATGGTTGTAGACATATACCATTTGTACAATTTTTTACAAAAAGTTTTGTAAAGATATTATTATTATTATTATTATTCAGGCCTCCAAGGAGTCAAAAGACTCTTCGAGGGAGGTCCTTCCTAAGACATAAAGTCTGTCAAGACTCATCGAGAGGAGGCCCCCCCCCCCTGAGAAACACAAAGTCTATCATACCACTCTTTAAACTCACTGACCGTTCTTGCTCCCACCACTCCATCAGGCAATGCATTCCACGGCTCAACCACCCTCCACACAAAGAAACCACGCCTTACCCTCTTGCTCACAGTTTCCAGGGATGGCCTCTTGTCATCACTCCTTCCCGCTGTTCAACCAAGCGAAAGAACTCCCCAGTGTCAACCCTGTAACCACCTCTCAACAGTTTAAAAGTCTCAATCATATCACCTCTCCTTCTTCTATCCACCAAACTCTGCAGTCCACATTCTCTCAGCCGATCCTCATAACTATCCTTGTACAGTCCTGAAACCATCTTTGTCATCTGTCTTTGTAACCTGTAACCTTTCCACAGTTATTTTATCCCCTTCAAATCCTGGGGACCAAATCTGAAAACAATAGTCCAAGTGTGGTCTGATCAGAGACTTATACAACGGAATGATAACCCTCTTATCTCTGCAGGTCAGTGTCCTTCTCATAATAGCAGCAATCCTCTGTGTTACCTTCACCACCTTTGCAATATGTCCCCTAAACTTCTGGTTTCTATCAATCATCAACCCCAGATCTCTTGTCTTACCTACTTCCTCCAGTATAACTCCTCCCATAGAGTATGCAGCATCCCATCGATGTTTCCCAAACCTCAAAACCTTACATTTGGCTGCATTAAACTGACACCCCCATTAATTTGTCCATCTATCTAGCTTATTTAAATCCTCTTGCAGGGCTACCACATCTGCACTATTACTAATAATCCTTCCCAGCTTCGCATCATCCGCAAACAACTGAATATCCCCCTGCAATCCACTGGCTATGTCATTGATACACAACTCTCTGATACCTATTAGACAGCCAATCCTGAATCCAGTTGACCAATCTGACATCCAGAACCATGTGCTGCAACTTAAATATCAGCTTATCATGTGGCACCCTGTTAAATGCCTTCGCCAAGTCTAAGAAAATTGCAGTATATGCCTTTCCCCCATCTAATGTTCTTGTAACTTTATTATAAAAGGCTAGCATATTGCTAAAACAAGAGCGTCCTTTCACAAATCCATGTTGATTCTCACAGATAACATTACCCTCATCTGCCAAATGCTGTATACGGTCCCTCACTACTTTCTCCAAGATCTTAACAACTACTGATGACACACAGACTGGCCTATAATTAGACACTTCCAGTCTGTTACCACCCTTATGCAATGGCACTATCTTACCTTCCTTCCATTCCCTGGGCACCTTTGCCAAAGCCAGACTTTCATTGAAAAGCTACGTTAAAGGCACTGTCAATTCTCTAGCACATTCTCTCAAAACTCGTGGTGAAATACAATCCAGTCCCACAGCTTTACTGACATCCAGAATACTCAGTATCTGAAACACACTCTCCTCCTGTACCTCCAGTCCTCGAACCAGTCCTATCCCTCTAGCATTAAAACTGACTCCTCTAGGATGAAATACTCCAATAAAGTGTTCATTGAACAATTCCACTATGTCCTCTGCATCAGTCACTCTATTCCCATTTTTATCCCACAATATCATTCTTCCACAGTCATTTCTCCTCCTACTGGCCACATAGCTAAAAAATTCCCTAGGATTTTCTTTGGATCTTAGGGCCAATCTCCTCTCATATTCCGGTTTCGCTTTCCTTACCACACTAGTCACTCTTCTGGCCTGAGTCTTATATTCCTCATGCATCTCTTCACCTGTCTCCTTATATCTCTTCCATAGCCTCTTTTTCGCATGCAATTCCTGTTTAATATTGTTTGTCATCCACTTTACTCCAAATTGCGTCCTCTTCTTCACTCGTGGTATACAACTTACCATTGCTGATAACAAATATTCTTTCACAATTTCCCACGCACTAGTGATATCCCGGCCTTACAATTCCTCCCTCCATGAAACTTCTCCAAGTTGACGTCTAAGACTATTATAATCACCTGCCTTATAATTCCACATAAGTTCCCGTCTCTCTGATACTCCTGCATGTCTATTCATTTTCCAAGTCAACACCATATGGTCACTCTCTCCAACTGGTGGGAGAGACGTCAACTCAGTTATTATCAACTCTTCTGATGCTATAACCAAATCCAAAACTTTTGAACCTCTTGTTCCCTCTGTTACATGTTGCCTAAGACATTTGTCCCTCAAGAATTCAAGAAATTCCATTCCCCTATTGCTACATGCATCTTCCTCTCTCCAATTTATACTACTAAAGTTAAAATCTCCCATAACAATCATTCTTCTTGCACTTGCCAAACTTAGCTGTCTAAACATCTCCTGGTCCCCATCCTCTGTGCTCCTGGGTCTGTAGCAACACCCCACTAAATATCCTGTCTTCCCTACCTCTACCTAACACCATACGCTCTCAAAATCATTTGTCTCACTTCCTTCCAAATTCTCCACTTTTACAGGACATAGGTCATCACTTATCATAAGCAGTACCCCACCACCACGCTTTCCCCTCCTATCCTGACGAAAAATGCTATACCCAGCGACTTCTATTCCTGTTGTTATATCCCCTTCTGTCAACCACGTCTCAGTGATCGCAATAATTATTGGCCAGGCTGATGCTATCTGCGCCACCAATTCCTCTCCCTTATTCCGGATACTCCTGGCATTAGTATAAAGCATATAAATGCCATTGTTTCTATACCCAGCATTATCCCTTCTAGACTCCACTGGGCTCACACTGACTCGTTCAGAACAGCAATCTCTCCAGATGCCTACATCCTTCCTCATTCAAATGTAAACGGTCTCTTGCATACAATTCCTCTCTTTCCTCAAACGCACTGCAAGCATCCACATATACCAGTCCTCTCTTGTCACACATTCTCGCTATTATGCCATTCAATATCACTGCTCTTCTGCCCAGCTCATCATTATCATACCTAGGCAACACGCACACTATTTTTCCTCTCTCTGTCTTCTTCCGTACAGTCTCGAGCAAAAATCTCATATCTCTCGCTGCCCGACTTACATTACCACTCAAGTCATTCGTTCCTACCATCACAATCATCTCATCCACCCTTTCACCTCTCTTAATTGCCATAGCCACCCTTTCTATTGTTCCTCCTGGCAAACACTCCTCATGCATCCTTATCTTGAACACCACGGATCATTGAGTCGTCATACATTATACCTCTTACCATTCCCTCGCTCCTATTGTTTCCATTCTCTCCTCGTCTAGCACTCCCATACATCTCTCGCATTCCCTCTCTCCTACTGTTTCCATTTTCTCCACTTCTAGCACTTCCATATCCCTCTCTCATTCTGTCTCTCCTACTACTGTTTCCATCCTCTCGTCTTCTAGCATTCCCATACCTCTCTCTCATTCGATCTCTCCTAATGTTTCCATTCTCTCCTCTTCTAGCACTTCCATATCTCTCTCTCTCATTCCGTCTCTCCTACTGTTTCCATCCTCTCGTCTTCTAGCATTCCCATACCTCTCTCTCATTCCCTCTCTTCTACTGTTTCCATTCTCTCCTCTTCTAGCACCCCCATACCTCTCACTCATACTCCCTAAATTCTCTCTCTCTTCTACTCTGATTTGTCTTGCATTTATCTCTTCCATTCTCCTAATCTTATCTTTCATACTTCTGCTATCATTCACAAGACATTCCACCTCCTCTTTCAACTCATCTATCTCCCTCTGCAGGTCAGTCACTCTTAATCTAAATTCACTCTCCCAAACAAAACCATCTCCTAAACTTTCACAGTCACTCACACCTTCCACACTATCAACTATTATTTTCTCATTCTCTCCTCTCATATCTCAGCTTCTTGGGCTGTGTCATTTGAACAGACAGTGCTGGCTCTATGTGTGTGTGTGTGGGTGGGGGGGGGGGGGGAGAAGAGAAAGAAAATGTTGCCTATTAGACTGCAGGTGCAATTATACGAAAAAGCCTCATTTATATTCAAATGCAAGAAGCATCAGAGACAAAGGAGTAGAGTTCATTGCCTTGGTAAATAGGTTTGGTCTAAGATTATTGGCATCTGTGAAACCTGGCTATTAGAGTCAGATTTAATAACTGGAATCAGGTACAAAGGGTACAGTATTTTTAGGAAGGCCAGAAGAGGTAGGAGAATACTACTCATGATATCAGATGATTTGTGTCCAGTTAGGGTAGAAACTCATGAAGGCAATAATAATTTTCCATGTAGCAGATAGGAAGTTTGAGACTATCTGGTGTGAAGTTGTGGCTAACCTAACAAGATACAATATACGGTGGGATGTTACTACAGACCTGTTGGTTCAGATGCTCAGAATGATGAAATGTATCACCAAATTATGCTGATTGTACTAGGGAAGTAATTATTATGGATGACTTAAATTATCCAAACATTGATTAAGTAGAAGAGAAATCTCAGGATAAGAATGAAGGAGAATTTATTGATGCATTATGAGACAGCAGCATGTGAAAGAAGGAACTTGAAGTTAAAGATTGTTAGATTTGGTTATAACGTTGGGAGTCTCCATTAAGGATATGATTCCCCACCCCCAAATGATGTCAACAATCATGTCCTGCTGAGCTGAAAAATATATGGCTGTTCGAATTAGGAAAGGTTACATACTGAACTACAAAGCTAGAAAATATGGCAAACTTAGAATAAATGCTATATTTGATCCCAAGGTATCAGTTACCAAATGAAAAGGATATCAGCATTGTATGGAAATTTTTGAAATGATGCAGATGCTTAACTAATGCAGTACCTGAATGTGCTCCTAGATCTAATGAACAAATAAGAAGTAAAATGGCCATGTTGCCTTATTAAGCAGGAGATCCATGAAAAGATGATGATGTGAAAGGAATATCATGAGAATAAGGATAAGAGGAGTTATGAAATATATAAAGTGTAGGCTAGAAAAGTTATGAGTACTGTTTAGAGAGCTAAGTCTGGGTTTGAAAAAAAATTGGCTATGCAAGCGAAAGGCAAACAAAATAATTTTATTAATATACTATAAGGAAAAGAAAGAATGAATATGGAAGAATAACTTTACTTTATACAAACAGTACCCTTGTGCTGGTTGCAATTGCACATTTTACATGATGTGACTTTACATGTGCTCCCCAACTGACTTGCTGCAGAGACTGATGTTGGGAAGGGGGGAAGGTATTTTTGTCTGTCAATGTGCATGTTCATGGGGAGGGGTTGACAGTTCTGAGGGATGAAAAACCGAGTTTATGGGAGAAAAACCCTCCTCCTCTGTATGAGACCGATTAACTCACTTTTAGTCAAAAAAGACCAGATAAGGTTCCTCACGTCATAGACAGGAATTGAACCCAGGTCTTTCCAACCAAAGAGCTTCATCTATGCCGACTGATCTATGGAGGTTCTTAAATAGGGTATGAGCACATATGCTAATGAAATGTTCAGCCAAACTGGTTAGGTCCTTGACAAATTTGTATAATTGGAGTTTTGGCTCAGGAAAGATCCCACAGGAGTGGAAAGTTTGTTGGACAGTCCCATTGTACAAGGGTAGTGCAAAAACAGATATGTCTAACTACTAACTTATCAGTAACTCTGAAGTGATTGTGAAAATTTTAGAGTTGGTGAGAAGCAGTATATAGAAATTACTTGACAGACAAGCTATACGAGGGTGGTCTGAAAAGTTCTCGCCTCAACCATAGATGGCAACACTATCAGCAATATTTTTATTTCTAAGTTGGTACATCTGTCATAAGCAGCCATGTAAAATTGCAAGTCGTTTTATCAAGTAGTTTGTTTTATACAGCTGTCTGAAGCATGATACTCAATTTTATCCCTTGAAATGGATAAAATTGAGTATCATGCTGTTATAAAATTCTATATAAAAGAAGGTTTAACTCCAAAAGAAATTCATTCGAAGTTCATAAAAGTTTATGGGCACTCTTCTCCTTTGTTTTCTACAATTAAGAAATGGGCTGCCGAGTTTAAATGTGGACGTACCAGCCTTGAAGATGATCCACTTGAAGGAAGTCCAAAAAGTGTAACAACAACATCAGAAATCATTGAGCAAGGGCATGATATGGTATTGGATGACCGGCGAGTCAAATTGTGCAAAATTGCCGAGACTATAGGCATTTTAAAAGAATGTGTAGGATATATTTCACATGAAGAATTGCATATGAAAAAGCTTTGTGCAAGATGGGTGTCGCGCTTGCTCACAGCATTTCAAAAATGCACTCGCACGAAAATCTCTGAATAGTGCTTGGAGCATTTTAACAAGAATAAAACTGATTTTGTGTATTCTTTGTAAAAGAAGGGTTATTATTATGGATGAGACTTGGATTCACTATTACACATCACAATCCAAACAGCAGTGAAAACAGTGGAGACAGAGGCTGATTGTTCAGTGCCAGAGAAGACAAAGTCTTCTTTTGTTGTGTCGCTGCTATCAAAAGCTTTGCAAAATCTAAGTATAATGCTATATATGCATCTCCCTTGTCCAATACATTCATCACTTTGTGCAATACAATTGACTAGAAGGACAGATTGAGATTATGTAGACTGCAGACTGTTAAACAGGAAAAAAGAAAGGTAACGTGATGTGTTACATCACGTTACCTTTCTCGGCAGCCCGACATGCCTAAACTGTTGGGATGCTGCATGTCCATCAGCAGGAAAGGCCGTGGCATCGATGTTTTGGGATGCTAGAGGCATTTTGTTTATTAATTATTTTGAAAAGGGTAAAACAATAACTGGGGAACATTATTCCAATCTTTTAACCAGACTAGATGAAAAAATTTGTGGGAAAAGACCCGGTTTGCAGAAGAAAAAAATCATCTTTCATCAAGACAATGCACCTGCCCACAAAGGTGTTTTGACAATAGAGAAATTAAGGGATTTGCACTATGATTGTTGGAACATCCACCCTATTCCCCAGATTTGGCTCCCTCTGACTTCTATCTCTTCTCAAAATTAAAACTCTTCCTCGCTGGTCAGCATTTTTTTTTGAATCAAGAGGCGATTGCAGCTGTATAGGGGTATTTTGCAGATCTTACTGAGAATCACTACAGGGATGGGATAATGTCGCTGGAATAAATGTATTAGTCTTAAGGGAGATTATGTTGAAAAATAAAAATAATTTTGAAATTATAAATTTGCTTTTTCATTGTTAGGCCGAGAACTTTTCAGACCACCCTCGTATTTGCAAGCAACATGGGTTTACCAAAGGGATGTCATGCCTGACCAATCTGTTCATATTTTATAATAATATTACAACTAAGTTAAATAAGGAGAATGGATACACTATGGTACCATTGTATTTTGTTAAGGCATTTGATAGGATACCACATGAAAGGCTGTTGAATAAATTGGAGGATATGGGATTGAACATAAACTACTGACTTTGATAAGTAGGTTACTGATGGACAAGTATCAGAAAGTGGTGTATGGGGGGGGGGGAGGTTACAAATATCCCTGATTTAAAGTGACCATTGGAATACTCCAGCAGATGTCTTTAGACCACTGTTGTTCATCCTATACATTAATAATATTAGTAAGGTCCTGTCTGGAGATATTCAATTGCTTGCTGATGATGCAACTATTTTTGCATCATTGACAAACAATTGATTATAAGGATAGACTGAGATTATGTAGACCGCAGACTGTTAAACAGGAAAAAAAAAAGGTGATGTGATGTGTTACAAATATGCCTAAACTGTTGGGATGCTGCATGTCCAGACACAATTTTCTGATACCTATCTGACAGTCAATCACTGATCCAACTTACTAGTCTGTTATCTGATCTCATCCATTTCAATTTATTTAAAAGTTTGTCATGTGGCTGCTATCAAAAGCTTTCGCAAAATCTAAGTATAATGCTATATATGCATCTCCCTTGTCCAATACATTCATTTGTTATAGTACATAAGGAAGTTGGTAAAACATGATTTCTCTTTAATTGATTTCTCAATGCTGACAATCATAGAGAATCCTGCTGTTATCAACCTATTTCCATATCCTACTTAACACCAATCTCTCTAGTACCTTCAACACAATTCTAAATATACAGATAGGCCTACAATTTGTATCAATAACCTTATCACCACATATTTACCTTCTTTCCACTCCTGGGAATCTGTGCTGTGGTAAGACCTCTTATGCAGGCATGCCAATGCTACTGCCAATACCTTGGATCATTCCCTTAAGACACATGGTGATATATCATCAAATTCTATTGCCTAATTGACATTAAGCGTATTTATTTCTTCATAATTAAGCTGTCCTCTCCTATTTCCTCTATACTTGAGTTTCTCATGGTTTCACCCTGATAAGGATGGTTACAGGAAAATTCATCGAAAAGTGAGTTCATCGAAAGACAATTCATCAAAAAGGCAATTCATCGAATGAACAATTCATCGAAAGACAATTCGTCGAAAATGCAATTCATTGAAAAACAATTCACTGAAAATTTTAAATTTTCGATAATGTTATGGTAAAAGTAATCCATTTAGAACAGACAGCTTCTTGTACCAACAACTTCTACTAAGTCGTTTAAGTCAGAGAGTTTTTGTAATAAAGTACATAATTTGGACACATTATTTCTTTGTCGTCCCGAATATAGCTGAACTGAAAGCTGGAACGGTTCGACATTTTCTTGTGAAAGTTTCAAATAGCGAATCTGAGTAAAATTCATCCCATAATAATTGCTGTATTGAAGTCACATATTACTACTAGCAACAATAATAATAATGAAGCCCGCATAGCTCAATCAGTAAAAACGAAGCCGTTTAGTTAGAAAGACCTGGGTAGTTGGATCCCATTTACGCATACTTTTTATCAGTCCTGTTCTGCTAAAGGTAAGTTAGCAGGCATAATATAGATACGGCTGGGCTTTTCTTCCAGAAACAGGCAAATCAGTCCCATGAACAGACATGAAACAGTTATCGGACAAGAAAGACTATAAGAACCATATTATTCTATAATTTTTCCCTATGAAAGTAGCATTGTAATCTCCTTATTCACGGTTCAGGTTTTGTTCTAAATGGATCAATTTTCTCATAACATTTTCGAAAATTTTAAATTTTCGGTGAACTGTGTTTTCGATGAATTGCATTTGTGACGAATTGTCGTTCGATGAATTGTTCATTCGATGAATTGCCTTTTCAATGAACTCTCCAGTAAGGATGAAATACTTTTATAAATTGTTTATTGTATACCTCAACATGCCCTCTGCAGCAATCACTATTCCACCATCTTCATTCATATGATAGGATGATATTAATACATCATCCTACCATAATCATTCTACTTTCCACATATCTTAAAAACTCACTAGGGTTTTTCTTGGCCCGATTTGCTAATTTCTGTTCATACTGCAGTTTTGCTGTTTTTTACCAAGTCACCTTCCTGGGCTGCTCTTTATACTCCTCATGGAATTTATTGCTACTATTATTCATTTTGTGCAGCTTCCACAGTATCCTCTTTTCCAAATTTCATACTTAATTCTTTCATTCATCCATTTGACACCTAATTTATTCAGTCTTTTGACCTTCAGAATACATTCATACATTGATGTTGTTAAATATCTTTTGGTCAGTTCTCACACAGCATTTATCTCCCTCCCACTTATTCCTCATTCCATGCTATAGCTCCAAGCCTTATAAATTAAAGATATATGAGTTAGATAACAAGTGCCCAAGTACAGAACCCTGTGATACATCAAATACATCAATAGTGTACCACATGAAGGTGTCACATGAAATTTTTCTGGTAAAGACAAATTTTTTTGTTTGATTACTACTGTTTAATCTAAAATTCATTAGAGGTGATTGCAGATAACAGTAGATCAGAGTTGTTCATCAAGAGTAAATTTTGCTGCAGACTACAATCACTGCAGGTATGAATGTATGTAAATATCTTTAGATGATAGATGTGCTTCGTTGCCCATCGTAAAAGGTTTATGTTTATCTCCAAAGTAGAGTTTCTCTGGATTATCTAACTATTAGCTCACCCACAGTACTAATGTCTCATAGATTTACAAACCTTTTGTGGATGGAGAATAAAAAAAAAATCTGAGAACATAGGAAACCGAACTTGCACACACTTGTTCTTGTTTACTTCAGATGTAACCACATAGTTTAACCTTTTCAGTGAAACATTTAAACAGACAGACAATTCCCATAATGATAATCTTCTGTCTTCCTTAAAAATTGATCAGCTTTCTTGATAGTTATATCTGTGACAATGGTAAAGCTCTGGGCTTTGTAAACCAGCAGTTTTTCCTCTCTTGAAAATGCTTCTACCAACTGAATACCTTTTTTCCTGCTCATTCTGGTTGATTGCTATTCCATAACTCCTATTTCATAAAACAGCTAAGAAATAAATACATAACCACACATGAAGATGTATTAATAAAATAATAACAATAAAAAATAATATCAATAAAATAATAACAGTAACATTGAATTCTATAATAACAGTTTTCTAGGTTCATCATTTGAAATTTTATAGTTAATTATAATTCTTAATACCATATTTGTTGATCCATTTTTTTTCTTGATATTCTTTATTTTCTATCATAAGTGCTTTGTTAGAAAAAACAATTAGGTGTCATCCTGACATTATTGTACATTTATCAATATAATAGGCTTTTGAATGCCTAAAAACTATTTAGAATACTGTCTTGTTGGAAGTTTTTTCCACTTGGTTATACTATAAATTAAAGATGCCAAGAAATTATATTCTTGGTTTAATCCTTCATCCAAGTATAAGCAAACAAAGTTTGAACCTGAAGTAATTTCCGGACTGGGCAATTCATATATAGATGCTAATGACTTCACATCATTTGTTTCAGTATCTCATAATGCAAAGCACATATCTTTACAGACATGTATAATGCTATGCATTATGGGAAGGGTCATTACTGAGACTCGTTTTGACCTTTATTGAGATCTCATCAGTGGTAGCCAGATCCAGAACTGATACTAAGGTTGAAGTAATGCAGAAGTCATATTTCTATATATGAGTAGCCAAAAGATGTCACACCTTATTATTAAAATACTCTGGATTAGAGAAAGATGTTGGAAGTATTTCCATTTGGTTATACTATAAATTAAAGATGCCCAGAAATTATATTCTTGGTTTAATCCTTTATCCAAGTGCAAGCACACAAAGTTTGCACAATGGCCAGTTCTGAAATTACTTCAGATGTAAACTTTTTTGTTTGCTTACACTTGGATAAAGGATTAAACTAAGATATAATTTCTTGGCATCTTTAATTTATAATATACTGTCTTCTTGAAGGGAGGGAAAGAAAGTAGATGATAGAAGTTTTGTAGCTTTTCTATTTTTTGTATTATTAATTCTATTAAGTTTAATATTAACTGTCTGACATGGTAATTTCTATTTGTTAGTCTCAATAGTGATATATATATATATATATATTATTATTATTATTATTATTATTATTATTATTATGGTACCAATATTGGTATATTATGCAGTGCGATTCCAATACTATTATATATGAGGTGCTACATAAAAATTTGGAAAATTTGAATATCACATGTGAACTGTTTGTGTACAGCCTTCTGCCACTATACAGGGTAAGTAGTATATTTTGTGAATCAGTATGTCAACAGTTGGAAAGCTGAGAGGCTGCATTTTCTTGGGTTATGTGCATTTTTGTTACATCATATTTTAGTGGATGTGTGATTTTCTTATGCAACTGAAATGGTGGATTTCAAGGAGCAAAGGATTGAGATTATGAGCAAAGAATTTGCTTAAAATTTTGCCTCAATTTCAAAAAAACTGCTGCAGAAACCCATTGAATGCTTGAGGAAGCATTTAGAAGTCATCAAATTCACCATGACTGAAAAAAGCGTGTCAAATTCGCAGTGATATCAACTCAATGTTGATTGCTTTTTTTTGATATTCGAGCATTGCCTACAAGAAATTCTCCTCCTCCATCAACCACAAGTTTTACTCTGAGGTTTTGAAGTGGTTAAGGGAGAGCATTCAGAGCAAACATCCATATAAGTGGAAGAACAGTGAATGGGTTCTCCACTATGATACTGTTCAACAGTTTCTAACTTCAAAAACAGTCATTCATCCCCCATTCACCCGACTTCTCCTCTGTGCTTTTTGCTGTACTCCAAGATGAAATTCCAGCTGAAAAGCATTATTTTGACATGACTGGTGATCCAAGCAGAATCACAGTAGGTACTCAACACATGCATGCTTGAGGACTTCCAGGGATATATGAAATCATGGAAAAACTGCTGGGATGGTTATATAGTGCCCAAGGGGACTACTCTTTGAAGAAGAAGGTGGAAACTAGTAGTTACAGTAAGTAATTCTTTTCTTATGGTCAAATTCCTCAAACTTTTGGGTAGCACCTTGTATATGGGATTAAGTAGGTGTAATCTCAATATTAATATGCTAATTGTACAGTTGACTCTCAGTATAGCAAACTCATAGGGGCCATAGAATAGTTTTTGTTATAGTGGAAAGTTTGCTGTAGTGAATTACTTTTAGTACAATGTTGTACCTATGATGCTTTGGTTAGGACTTTTCAGTAATTTTTTTTAATGTGTCTCCTACCCATGAAAGTCTTCTATAAACCTATAATACATTCATACTATGAGTGAGGTAAGGACAGATTTTTTTTTCTGTTTTTACTGATACAATTTTTTGTATTTTTTTTACAAAATACAGCATTTTGACTTGGTAAAGATAGTGAGTGGCCTTCACCAGGTCTGGAAACCCTGCACTAGTGACCAAATATGGAAATTTTTCACACCCTATCAGGCCTTTGGTGTTTGTTACAGAGAGGAAATCTACTAATCTGTTATAGTAGTGTTTTCATAGAGATAAACTGCATATTGAAGTTTTAGTATATATGTATTACATGCATTAACAGATATAAATACATTTGTGAAGTAGACAGTGTAGCGTGGAATAGCCATGTGAGAAAGATAAATATACCTTGGAATGGCCATGTGAGAAAGATTAGTGTAGTGTGGAGTGGATTCCCATGATGAGTCTTAGGCCTCCATAGAGGTGCAATGTAATAATAGACTGGTGTCTGATATAGGGTTTGTATGAACCAGCATTAATACCCTGATGCTGTCATTTTCTTAGTAATAAGAAAAGATAATCATTTTCTGATTTCCATCTCAGTGATAAAGCTAATATTTGTATGTATAGAATTAGTTATTTGTAAAGGCATAAAGGGTGGTAGCATTATGAGGCCAAATGATCAAAATGTCATCAACATACCTCAACCAAATAGGTGTTAAGTTGGCATCATCTAGTGCCCTCTTTTGAAAGTCCTCCATGTAGAGGTTAGCCATGCAGGGGAAGGGGGGGGGGGGGAATGAGTTACCCATGCATAAGCCTGATACTTGTTCATAGAATTCATTCTGAAATTTAAATACCAGTATTTTAACACCAGTTCTGCAAATTCAATAATAATTTGGATGTCAATAAGAAGGTTGGGTCTTTTATTATATGGTTTCAGTTTCTAATTTAGTTTTTAACAGAAGAGTGTTGATAAATGCTTCATTGTTGAATATGGTGCCTACATCTAATATACTAATAAATTAATATTTTATTGTGGCTAAAATCCCAAATTTCTTTTAAAGTGTTTTTTTCTAATTACTTGGTGTTCTTTGCTAATTAAGAATAGTTAAATATAGAAAAATAGTTTACAGATTAGCTTTTTTATGTGACTCTGCCATTGAAAGGTTGTAAATCTATAGAATATTTACATTATTATTATTATTACCCCAAGACCTCACAGAGTCCAAGACTCATCTGGGAAGTCCTTTTATCACACACACACACCTCATCATAACGTGTCTTAAACACACTCAAACTCCTTGCAGACACCACACTCTCAGGCAAGGCATTCCAATCATTCACAACTCTGCACAAAAAAAACCTGCCTCTCACTCCCCTACTCACACCCTCTTTATAGTTTCCAGGGATGACCTCTGGTTCTCCCCCGATCTCCCACTATTCTCTGTAGAACTTCTCCAGCATTGATCCTATAACAACCCCTTACCAACTTGTAGGTCTCTATCATATCTCCCCTCTTCCTCCTGTCCACCAGACTCTGCAAATTACATCTTTTCAATCTTTCCTCATACTCAAATTCCAGAGGTCAGAAACTATCTTAGTCAGTCACCTTTGGACCCTTTCCAACATCTCTTCACCCTTCTGAAAACCCGGTGACCAAATCTGGGCACAATAGTCCATGTGTGGCCTAATTAAAGCCTTATACAATGGAATAAGAATCTCCCTACTTCTACACGTCAGTGTCCTCTGCATCATTCCCAGAAGCCTTTGTGTTGTCTTCAAAATTTTGGCAATGTGTCCCCTAAATTTTAGATCCTTATCCACTACTACCCACAGATCTCTTATTTCATCTACCTCCAACAATATATTCTCACCAAGCATAAATTCTGCATCCCATCTCTGTTTTCCAAATTTTAAAACCTTACATTTTGCAACAGAGAACTCACATCCCCATTTCCGAGCCCAATCACTCAATCTATTCAAGTCTTCCTGTAAGGTCACAACATCTTCACTACTCTTTATGGTTCATCCCAACTTTGCATCATCTGCAAACAACTGAATATCTCCATCCAAATCTTTACCTATATCCTTAATATACAAGTTAAACAGTAATGGCCCTAAAACAGACTCTTGAGGCACTCCACTAGTGACTTTCCTTTTCCTGGATATCGTACCCCCATACACAACTTGTTGATACCTATCAGCCAGTCTCCAATCCAATGCACTAATCTAATATTCAACCCCATCTGTTCTACTTTGACTGTCAACTTATCATGAGGTACTCTATCAAAAGCCTTTGTGAAATCCAAGTATATTACTGTGTGTCCTTCTCCTCTATCGAAGGAAGCAGTCACTTTATAGTAATAAGTAAGTAGATTACTAAAACATGACCTCCCTTTAGCAAATCCATGCTGTCCACCAAAGATAATACTACTGTTATCACTGCAACTCTGCATCCTAATTCTCACAAGCTTCTCCAATAACTTAACCACAACACCTGACACACAGATAGGCCTATAGTTTGATGCTTGAGTTCGATCACTCTTTTATGAAGTGGCACAATCTTGCCCTCCTTCCACTCCTTAGGAACTTGACCATGAGCAAGACTGGTATTAAAAAAATATGTCAAGGCAGGTGTCAACTCCCTGGCACATTCCTTTAGAATACGCGGCAATATATTATCAAGTCCCACAGCCTTATTTAAATCTAGTTTACTTAACTCCCCAAACACCTCTTGTCACTTACAGTCAGTCTCTCCTCCCCATCATCAACTGCTCTCAATCTCTCCATGAAGTCACATTCACAAGATTGAAAAATCTTTATGAACTGCTCATTAAGTATCTCCACCACACATTCTGCAACAACCATTTTCTCCAATCAATGTCATCCTTCCATAATCGTTCTTTATTTTGCTGGCTTCATATCGAAAGAACTCCCTAGGATTCTTTTTGGCTTCATTAGCTAACTGCCATTCATACCTCTCTTTAGATACTCTCACCAACCAAGTCACCCTCCTTGCCTGGTCTTTGTACACCTCATGAAATTGGTTATTTCCACTTCTCTTATGCTGCCTCCACAATGCCCTTTTTCTCTGTATCGCATGCTTAATCTCTTTATTCATCCATATCACATCTACCTTATTTAACCTTCTCACCCTTGGAATACATTTAGACATTGCATCTACTAGATAGTTTTTGAAAATCCCCCCAAGCTGCACAGATCTCTTTTCCAGCTGCCTCTCATTCCACGTTACTCCCACAAGCTGTCTCCTGAGCTCTTCATAATCACCCCCTCCTTGTAGTTCCACATATACCCTTTTCTCGCAGGTGTCCTCGCATTGCTGGCAACCACCCAGGTAATCACCACATGGTCACTCTCACCAACTGGTGGATGACTTGACACCTCATTTATAATTACATCCTCTGATGAGATGACCAAATTCAAGACCCTTAATCCTCGTGTGCCCTCTGTTACATACTGTCTGAGGTAGTTATCCCTCAAAAACTGAAGAAACTCATTTTCTTTACTTCCAGTTGCTATCTCATCATTCCAGTCTATATTGTCATAATTAAAATCATCCATAATGATCACCCTTTTCTTATTTGCTTGACTAATTTGACTATATATTTCACTATCACCACCATCCACATTACTGGGTCTATAACAACATCCCACCAAGTATTTGATTCCATTCACATCTATCTAACACCCATCACAGACAGACAGAATAAGAATTAGATAATCTGAAAACCCTGTTCATGTTTTGAGACCAAATTCTGCACTACTTTTGGAAGCCTCTTCAGGCCTCTGATAAGAAGAGTAGTGTTACACTAGAAAATAAAATTCATCTACCATCCAAGGATTCTGACATCCACACCAAAGATGTGATTTGAGCACACATGCTGTTGGTTTCCAGACCTACCAGTCTTGATTTTGTAGTGACAAATAGTTTAATATAAATGATATAATAGTCCTTTGATATAAATATAGTAGCTTAGTATCAAATAATATCAATGAACAGCACTCAAAAGTAACATTAGTTAGAAGAGTGATCCAAAGTATCTAATAGTTACAAGAAATTATTATTAAAAATATATATATATTTTGTTGCATATGATAACTAAACCACAAATTCCAGACAATACAAGTATTACTATTATTATATATCTCCATGGAGGAAGAAGACTCATTGTGGGATTATTCACACAATACTTATATAATACTTTTTCTTAAACTAATTCACTGATGAAGTCCTTAGAATTATGTCTAGCAATGTATTCAACCCTCCAAGCAAAAAATGTAGTCCATACTCTTGCTAACCACACTCGAACACAATTTCCATGGGTAACAAGAGCATTTGGCTATGGAATGCTCACAGCCAGTCACAATCTTTGTCACTCACTTCCAGGTCCTCTCCACCACTTCGTCATCCCGAGGAGGCTACATCTGGGACTTATTAAAATAAAGTCCTATAAAGCAACAATAACATCTCTATCACTGTTTGTTAATGTGCTTTTCAAAACAAGCAAGTAACTGATGTACTGTTTTGGTTACCTTTGCAATATACTCTCTAAACTTGACCTCTCTGTCCACAATCCACCCACTCCTCCAAGTCCATGGCCTCATCAGTTTCATCAATATAGTACACAGCTTGTGATCTCTTCTTCCTAAAATGCATCCCCTTACACTTGGCCACATTAAACTGGCAACTATTCAACTTTGTCCATACTGCTACTCTATTTAAGTCATACTGCAGGATATCTACATTACCTTCATTTACTATTGCTCATCCCAGTTTTGCATCATTAACAACTGAATATTTCTCATCAAATCATTTCCTATATCACTGATGTAAAAATTAAACAACAGAGGACCACACACTGAGACTGTGGTGCACCACTAGTCACCTGCCTTCTCCTAGACTCAACTCCTCCATAAACAATTCTTTGATATCCATCCATCAGCTACCCTCTAATCCAAATCACCAGATTCATATCTATCCCCCCACTGTTCCAATTTATTATTATTATTAACATCTCATCTCTATGAACTCAAAGGAATCAATACAGGAGGTCTCAACTCTTTCATGCCAAATGATCATCAAACCATGCCTTTAACCTATTCACAGATTCCATATTTATCACACTTTCAGGCAATGCATTCCATTCACCAATCACTCTCCATGCAAAGAACCTGCTTCTCACTCCCTTGCTCACATCCTCCTTATACAACTTCCATGGATGACCTCTAGTTCTACCTTTGCCTCACTCTGCTCTATGAAATATCTTCTTCATATTAATCTGGTAATATTAATCATATTAATCTCTTCACCAACTTATACGTCTCAATCTTATTGCCTCTTATTCTTCAATTCATAAAGCTCAGCAAATTGAATTCCCTCAATCTCTCCTCATATCTGACATTCTGTAGACTTGACACCACTAACTTAGTAAACCTTATCTGGATTTTCTTCAATATATCTTCATCCCCCCCCCCCCCGTGAAAAACTAGGTAACCAAATCTGCACACAGTAGACCATATGTGGTCTGACAAAGCTTTATACAAGGGTACCATAACCTCTTTGCTTCTGCATGTCAATCTCCTCTCATTATTGCCATAATCCTTTAAGACAAGGGTCTTCAACCTTTCAGACAGTGTGGGCCGCATTAAAAATGTCAATGAAGCCCGTGGGCCACTAAGCAATACTGCGGTATTTAGAATTGTAAGATGCTCTCCAGATTCACAAGGAACGCTGTGCATTTGATACTTTACATAAAATTCTATAAAAATAAACAAACTCAGCTTTAAGAGTGTAGGTAGGAGTCAGGTTCATGATAAGTAAATACAATCAATACTTCAAAAAAGATAATTTAATGAAGAAAACATTCATTTTTTACAATGTCAATGGGCAACTTGGCAATGTTTTTCCTTAACCAGCTTGTCGATGTTGGCATCAATGCTGGAAGTCGCTATGGCAAGAGTATTCTCGAGATGTTCGTCTGCAATCTGAGTTCTTGTCTTGGACATCACATGCTTCATTCTGGAGAAGAATTGCTCACATAAGTATGTGCTCCCTAACAAAGCACACATCTTCAAAGCCTGCCGGTGAAGATTAGGGAATGCATCCTCAGAAATGTAGTCTTTGTAAAATGTAAGCAAGGGCAAATTGAATAATTTTTCCAAAACAACTCTTCTTTGAGAGTTGTTTTGGAGCTCAAGCAGCTCCATTTGTACTGAGCCTGGCATTTCGGCAGCACTGACATTGAATGGCATTGAAAATAAATCTAAAGAAGAAGACTGTTGGTTACGAACGTCACGAAATCTTTCTTCGAACTCACTTTGCAACATGGCTAATTTTGTAGTGTATTCATCAAGAGACTAACAGTTGGACTCAGCAAGAAGCTGAAATGAGTTAAGTCTTTTTTTGAGAGTTGTGCCTCCCAAAGTTTGAGCTTGGCCACAAAAGCTTTGATGTGATCAAACAGAGTGTGTACCAGCTGATCTTTGGATTGTAGCCACGTATTTAGGTCCTTCATATGCAACGAGATGTCGGTCACAAAGGCAAAGTCTGTCATCCACTTTGGATCATTAAATTCCACAATCAGATTCCCCTTGGTTTGCATGAACTGCTGTATTTTGCTCCTTAAGTTAAAGACTTTTAAGAACCTTCCCTCTGCTCAACCAACGCACATCACTATAATAAACCACATTGCCATGATCTGCTTCGCACTCTTGGGTCAAAAACTCTTGGAATTGACGATGATTCAATCCTCTTGCCCTAATAATGTTGACGACAGTCACAATAACTTTCATGACATTCTCAAATCCAATAGTTTTCACGCTCAAATTCACCTGGTGGATTAAACAGTGGTAATGGACGAAATCTTTTCCTTCTGGCTCTGGTTTTTTCTGTAGCAGCACAACAAACCCTTCATTCTTTCCCACCATAGCAGGGGCACCATCAGTTACCACACCCTCTAGGTTGGGTAAGCTGAGGTCAAAACTCTGGAGCGTTTTCTTGGTGGCTTCAAGAATATCAGTGCCTTTTGTCATTCCCTTCATAGGTATGAGCGCTAGCAGTTCTTCTGTCACATTGAATTGTTGATCAATGCCACGGAAAAAGATAGCCAGTTCTACTGTATCCTTCACATCTGTGCTCTCATCTAAAGCAAGTGAATATGATGTAAATTCGGATGATCATTTTTTTAAAGTTTCTTCAATGTCATTGGCAAGTTCTTCGACACATCGTGCTACAGTTATCCCAGACAAACTCGGTTTTTTACACTTCCTTATTATTTGGGCACAGAATATCCCCAGAAGCGATGAGACACTCTTTCACAAACTTGCCGTCCAAGAAGCCTTTTGATTTTGTAGCAATTTTTTCAGTTATTACATAACTTACTTTGACGAGCTTCACTCTCTTCCCTCTGCCTTTTAAACATACCCTGCTGGCATTTTAAATCAATTTGGAGATGGTTCACTTTGTCCACACGAAGCCGCCCTTGAAGGTGATCGAAATTGGATGCATGCTTTGTCTCACAGTGTCGTTTGATACTGTATTCTTTTGATACTGACACTGATTCACGACAAACTAAACACACTGGCTTATCGTCGATCGGCACAAAAAAGTACAAATTGGTCCACTTTTCATTAAAAACCCGACAAGAATCACTTGATTTATGCTTTTTACTCATAGACGCCATAGTGATAGAAGGTGAACTCAAAAAATGATCCAAAATGGCCATGTAACAGTTATTATCCGCTGAATATGCCTCACACTAATGAAAAAAGTCTGGCAATATAAAACCACAATAGGCTATGGCTGACACGATGAACCCGCATGCGCTTATACATGAATATCACACTGTTCACGACTGACTGTGGATGAGCTCCTCTTGTATTTATATGAAAATAATGAAGTATCGAGAACCTTCGAGTTGTATCTGGAAGGCACTAGACAGCGCACTCAAATGAACTACTGCTTCAGTCATCTACCTGCGATGTTAGTACTAGTACTTAAGTACTGCTTGGTGCTGGTAGATGGCTGAAGAAGCATGTCTAATATTTATTTTTATAGGATTTTATGTAAAATATCAAATATATAGCATTCCTTGTGAATCTGGAAAGCATCTTACAATTCTAAATACCGCAGTATAACTTAGTGGCCCACAGGCTTCATTGAAATTATTTTTTATTTAATCGCTTTTTAATGTTAAGTAGTTATTTTTTCAAAATGGCCAGTGGGCCATGCATTGAAGATCCCTGCATTAAGATGTTCTTACAATTTTAGTCATATTTTTTATATATTTATCCCACACACGAAAGATCCAAGAATCTATAGCTCATCAATGCTGTATATGAGGTGTAAATGAGGGTTAAGAAAGAAAAAAACCTATCGACATTCTTTTTAAAGAGCTGTAGGTTGATATTGTCGGGAAACACATCGTGAGGAAGGCTGTTCCAGAGGTAGATGGAATAAATGAGGAAGAGGAGAAGCAGGTTCAATGTGTTTTCAGTTGTACTGTAAAGGAATGTGGACAGCAGTGCTGTTCTAGTATTAAGGGACCTAACAGCAAGTGGAGAAATGATGTTTGCCAATTCACTGGAGCAGTGACCATGGAAGTATGTGTAAAAGAGACAGAGAGCTGAAACATTGCATCTGTAAAATAGAGATTGAAGTGAGCCTGTGAGGAAAGAGTTATCTATGAGCCAAATTGATTTCCTCTGGACAGCATGTCTAGAGGAGAACAATTCATGCATTTGAAAGCAATTCACAAGAAATTTTAAAGAAGTTTTAGATGCATCATCCCAAATGTGCATACAGTATTCCAAGGATGAGTGAATTTGGGATTTATATAGGGTTATTAGCTAGGTGGGTGAAAAATAGCTTCTTGAGCTGAAAAGAATGCCTAGTTTTTTAGAAGCTGAGGAAGCTAATAATGTAATGTTTATGCCAAGAGTGGTTGTAAGTAAATATCAGTCCAAGAAGAAAGTGTTCATCCTCTCTGGTGATGTGGTTATTACTTAGGATGAGGGAAGGTGAGCTGAGATCCCTTTTGCAAGAGAAAAGGCAAGTCTGCGTTTTGATGGCATTGAAGGTGACTACATTATCCTTGATCTACTGAAGTATGATATGAAAATCAATGTTTAAGGCACTAGTTGTAGATGATCTTCGTGTATGGGATGTCTGGGAATTACATAGTTTGTTAAAGGAGTAGGATGAATGAAGAGTGCTATTGCTGGAAAAGCTATGGATAGGATTTGTAGTGATTGAGAGTAGGTCATTTATATATAAGAGAAAGAGGGCATGTGAGAGAATGGAGCTCTCAGGTATCCCTACATTGGTGGCAAAGTGCAAAAAGAGGGTGCTGTTCAAACAACCAAAGAGAAAGCTGTTACAGAGAATGGCAAGTAGACTGAAGGAAGACAGTTTGCAAAGCAGGCCTTGATGTCAGACATGTTCAAAAGTCTTGGAAATGTCAAGGACAATAGCACACATTTCTCTGAACCTTTCCATGACACACATCCAGTAGTGAGTGATATAGGCTAAGATATCAGCAGTGGATCTGAATTGGCAGAATCTATACTGGTGGTTGCTGATTAACTGATGAGCTTTTAGGTAGTGAGAAAGTTGACCATTGATAACTTTCTACATTATTTTAGAGAGAATTGAGGGGATGGCAATTGGTCGGTAGTTGGATGATAAGCTTTTGTCTCCCTTTTTTGGATGGGTTGGATATATATATATATACATGTTAGTTTCCATGCGATGGGATAAATGTCAGCTGAGTATTGAAGAGATGACAGAGGACAGGTGTTATCTCTAGAGCACAACATTTGAGTACAATATGAGAGATGCCATCAGGACCAGATGACTTTGTTCTGTTCAAGTTATTTAATACTCTTCTTATGTCTTTTTGCCGAAAGGCCACAGGAGGCATATGTTGCTCAGTTGCTGGTATGGAAGGAGGTGATTTGCTTTTATCGTCTATGCAGGAGTTAGAGGAAAATAGTGATACTAAGAGGTCAGTTTTTTCTTTGGGTACTCTAACAGTAGTGCTACCTCTGGATGGGAGAGAGAGAGAGCTGGAAGTGCAGGTAGTAGAAGTTGCATCTTATGGCTTTTGTGAGGGACCAGAAGGCATGGCTAACATTTGGATAAGCAACAAGTTTTCTGCTAGTGGCTTTTATGAAGTTGGATTTGCTGATATTTGATTTACATTTATTGCATGCTTCTGCAGAGTATGAAGCTTGGGTTCTTGATGCAAGCCATCTGCAGTAAACTGAGTGTTTTTTTCTTTGACTGCTTTCATACATCTTCTGCTGTATGAAAACAGGGCTTGGAAAGTGAATGGGAATTTTGAATGGAATGAGGGATGAATGCCTTCATGGCACTGCGGATGATTTCTGTGATTTACTCAGTACAAGTTCAGAAGAGAGGAAGCAATAGATATACCATGGGAAAGAAGAATAGTAGTTCCAGAGATCATCTTACTTCGTATCTTTATAGTGCCAGAGGACACAAGGGCGTTCTCTGGCACTACAAAGGCATTCCTCTGGCACTCCAAGACTAGAAACTTACTCTAGATTAGTCTGAGTTGCCAAGAGGAGAGGTAACTTCTACAGTGTGTATGGAAGGAGAATTAGTGTTGGAGAAGGGAGAGCCAGTTGGAGTTGTGAACTTTCAGATTAACTAGGATGATGACTTCACTGATTGGGTAGCTGGATTGTGGATGGTAAAGTTTCATGGAGGGAATGGTGAAGAGGTTTTTGTGGTTTTCAGAGTTTGGAGACTGGTAAATACTGCAGAAGAATGTTACTAAGTGAGGCAAGAAAACCTTCAGCAAGAGGAGGATGGGAGATTCTGAATTTGACATTCTCTGGCAGGCAATGTTATAATGTACAAAGGTGCTATATTTGTGATGAAATGAATCATGAAGAGTAAAATGTGCTGAACTGTGGTTGATGTAGCTGTAATTTGGGTTTCTGTGAAGATCTTGAAGGAAGTCTGGTTTGGATGTCTGCAAGTAATGATGAACTTTGTTTATGTTCAAATTTATGCAGCAGATGTTTCTGAAGTGGATGTGGAAATGATTTTTTCCATAGAGATTGTGGTAAGTTTGGAATATTGTGTTTGGTTTGAATTGTTTGGATGAACTGGTTTTGAGGGAGTTCATTATGTTCACAGTGTTTTCATCATTGTTTGTCTGTTTCATTTTTGGTTTGTTATTAGAGGAAAGGAAAGAGTGGGATATGCAGCGGGGGAGATAGATTCATGAACATGACATTCATACAGAGAGCAACAAGTCTCCTAACTATTCTGTGGCCTCCACAGTATGGCAAGGAGACTGGTTGCCTCCACAGATCCTCCCACACTAGGCATGGCCTGGCAGAGTATGTGGAAGTGTGATTAATGCACCAGGTCAACTGGTGCATTAATCAGGTCAACTGGTGCCTGACTGGTTCAGGCCCATATACTATTTGGTGGCTGGCCTGCAAAACTACTGTTTTAACTGTTGCACCCTTAAAATAGAGGAGGAGCTGGGAGGGGGGGGGGTGGAGGCTGGAATCCCTGCTCTGCAGGCCAAACATAGCATTCGTCACTTTAGGCCGCTAATAAACAGGGTGGTGGTGTTTCACCGGGCAATAAAGTTTATTCACTTAGTGGTCTAGTTTGCATTTCCTCCAACTAGTAGGATATCCTTTTACAGCAGGAATGCTTTCTACAAATGCCAGAGTCCCTTTTGTTGAAACAGGCCACACCAAGGAAACATGGGGTTGACTTGACAGAGAGAGGTTGTTTATTATGCATACCTACCCATTAGTGGCCTCAAATGTGACCACTAAACTTCTCTGCATCTCCATCCATTTAGTCCATCTCTGCATCTTCTCCAAGATTACTTTATTCTCTTCAAATCTCAGTGATCAGATCTGAGATCAGAAATCCAGATGTGGTCTGATCAAATATTTATACAATGGGACAACCAAACTTTTACCTCTTGTGATTAATGTCTTCCTCAACACTGCAGCAAATCTTGAAGATGTCTTCACAACCTCTGAAATATGTCCTCTGAATTTCAAATTTCTATTTACAATCACCCATAAGATTCCTTGTTTCTGCCACTTCTTCCAGCATAACTCTACCAAATGAGTATGAAGCATACCATTGATCCCATTGTAAGATTTTCATTCTACAGCCAAGTCAATGGTGCAGTCAGTTCCACAGCATATTCCCTTAAAACATGTGGTGAAATTCTACTAGTTCCATGCCTTACTGACATTTGGTGTACTCAATATTTGGAATACAACCTGTTCATTCACTTCTAACACTTCACTACTCACTATCCTTCTAGGAATAAAGCCTGCTGTACCACGATGGAACTTGTGAATAAAGTGATCATTAAATAGCTCAACTATGCCATTTGCACTGGTCTCATCTCCATCTAGCAAGGTAATCCATCCACACTAATTTTTCCTCCTACTTGCCACATAGCAAAAAGACTCCTAGGGATTCTTCTTGGATTGTAGCTCTACTTTCCTCTCATTTTTCCTAGCCTGAGCCTTATGTTCTTCATGCAACTAGTCTCCACCTCTCTCTCTCTGTCTTCCATAATCCTTTTTTTATCTGCAGTTTCTTTTTAATTTCTCATGTCATCCATTTGACTCATCAAATTTTTCTTAAGCATCAGCCAAGTAGTCCCATGCACTGCTGACCTTTCTTCCTTCACATTCTCTCATCCATTTTATTGCAGAAAGCTGGTTTCTAAGTCTACAACAGTTGCCTGCCTTATAATATAACATTAATTCCTTCTGTCTCGATACTTCTACATGCCTATTCATCATTCATCCTCCAGCCAGGACTGCATGGTCACCAACTGGGGGACAAATATGACACCTCAGTCACAATCAGATTCTATGATGCCATGATCAAATCCAAAACTCTTGATCCTCATCTTCTCTCCACCACATGCTGCCTAAAACATCTCTCAAGAGATCCAAAAATTCAGTTCCCTTGGTAGTAAATGCTGCCTCCCTTGCGTTTTTTGTCTGGTTAATTGAAGAAATTCTATAGTTGAAGCTGCTCACAATTATTATGTTCACTTTGCACTTGCCAAACTAATTTGCCTAAGCATTTCCTGCTCACCAAAATCTATATTCCCTGGCCTATAGCAACATCCCACTACATATCTTGTCTTATAAATGTCTGACTCATACCATATACTCTGAAAGCCATATATTCTTATATACAGCTTTCTTCTTCCTTAAATGTGCATATTTCAAACCTCTCTTCCTACACATATTTTCACTATCATTTCATTCATCATCACTACTCTTTTCCTTCACTCCACATTATGATACCAGGGAAACACCCTCACTGTCTTTCCTTGAACACATTTCTGCTGCACTTTTCTTAACATCAACCTCAAATCTTGTGCTACATGATTCAGACAACTTTTCAGGTCATTTAATACCAACCATTACTATCATCTCCTCTACATTTTCACCTATCTTCAGCATCAGTGCCACATTCTGTATCATTCCACCAGGAAAGCATATGTTCCTCTGGCAGTTTACTCTGTACACCTCGAATCTCCATACATGATGCTCCAAAGAGATTCATTCATCCATCTCTCACTGAAATCTCTTACTCTTACTTCTTCCAAAGTTCTCTCCTTTCTCCCCCTTCTTCATCCATCTCTCTATCCCCTGCTTCCATATTCTCTCAACTATCTCCACCTTCTTCTCTTTCCCTGTCTGTCCCATTCTCTCTCTCCTCTGCTTTGTGGCACTCCCTTCTCTTACACCTGCTCTCGTTCTTCTTGCACTAGCTCACCTCTCCAGTCTCCTGATATCTTCACTCATCCTCCCTCAGCTCACTCTTCATTCCTTCTATCTCCTTTTTCAGCAGTTCTATTTCTCTCTCTCCATGCATCCAGCTTTCAAATGACATTCATTCATTCACTCACACACACACACACACACACACATAATCATGGCCATCAGACAAACCATCTCCTTCTGCCACACTGCCCATGGTCAAATCCATATATATATATATATATATATATATATATATATATATATATACATTTCTTTTCTTGCAGGGACTTCACTCCGAATGTTCATATGGTTGTGCCTTATAATACATCTTATGTGGCATTTTTAAAAAATGGCATGTGTACATGTTGCATGCATAGTGAGCCATGAAATCATCAAGTATGCTACAAATGACATAGTCTTTAAATGGTAATGGGCATGTTAGAACTGGTGACTGCCATGCTGAATACTTTCGATATAATTGGTTACGATACTGAGACCAACTCAAGGGCTCACTTTAGTAAATACGAGAGTGAGAAACCCGAGGTACCTGATGCTGGACCATGCCTTACTTCATGTAATATACATCTGTTATATTATCTGTAGACTGGTCCTTCCCCTTCCCCCCAATGCTATTAAAGTATTCAAGGATCAGGAGTGAATCTTTTCCTATTTTGCTATTTAATTTCCTCTTATACAGTAAGGCAGACTCTTACCACATTTCTTTTCTTGCAGGGACTTCACTCCGAATGTTCATATGGTTGTGCCTTATAATACATCTTATGTGGCATTGGTTGTCACTCATAACAATAAAAGTCATGTTCAGAGCTTAGGCAGAGGGTCCTGTTTGAGAAGTACATTACAGTCTCCAACAAAAACCAGTGATATTGTGAATGAAGAATACAAGAGGTATGCGATTAATCTTAGAGGGGAATTTTACATAGACAGATGGAATGTTTGGGATCTACAGAGTTATAAAATTGACATCATGGGAATTATAGAGACTGGATGGAATGGAGAAGTTCACTTCAAAAGATAGGATGGTAAGCTAGTTGTTTATTCAGGATGTGACTCAAAGCATCAAAGGGTAGCTGTGATACTGAAGACAGTTCAGGCAAGAACCCTTCTTGGTTATAAGCCCATTAATGACAGGATACTTTGTATTAGACTTAAGGCTCATCCTACCAATGTGTCAATTGTGGTAGTTTATGCACTCCACACACAGATAGGTCTGATGAGCAACTCTATGAAAACTTACAGATTGTTTTGGACTACCAACCATGTAAAGTCCCCTAAGATGTAAAGTACATCTTAGGGGACTTTAAAGCAAAAGTATGAAAGAGTGTGAGAGTTAGGCCTGAGTGTGGCATGTTTGGTCTGGTGAATGTAACATCCATAGAGAAAGACTGTTGGAATTTGCCCATGCTAACAGATTACTTATTACCAATACCTGCTTCCAGAAACACCCATGACAGACCTATACTTCGACATCTAACACTGATAGGTCAAGGTACCAGATTGATTACATCCTGGCTCTCCAATGTTGGAAGACAAGTATCTCTGATGTGCATCCTTCTTCTGGAGCAGACTGTCATACAGCCCATCATCTAGTAAGAGCCAAAGTAAGACTAAGACTCTGAAACCCTCCTAGTTAGGCACATCCCACTAGACTGAATGTCAGAGTAATTCCTAGTGTGTTCACACAAACATCAAAAAAGTTGAATGATTTTTCAGAAACTCGTGAGGAAAACTCACCAGAAATGCTTTGAGAAAGAGTAAAGGTTATAATACGGGAAAGAATCAAGAAGTATCTCGCCCCAATAAGAAAACCAAGAAACCCATGGATATCATATTCAACATGGGATCTAATCAAAAGAAGACAGTTGAAAAACAAAGAGACACAGGGACTGAAGAATATAAGAGATTACATAGAGAAGTCAGAAGAGTCATCAGCAGGACAAGGAAAAGTATTATACTAATAAATGTGAAGAGATTGAGTTCCAGATAAGGAGGCACAATTATAAAAGGATGTTTCACTTAGTTTGTGACGTAAAGCACAAGTTTAAGCCCAAAGTGAATGTCATCAAAGATAGGAATGAAGCAGTACTATAAGAAGAACTGGAAATCAAAAGAAGATGGAAAGGATATTGTGAGGAACTGTACATTATATTTAGAACTCGTCCACTTAGGCATGAGGTTGAAAGAGCACTTAAACAGCTAAATAACAATAAGGCCCTGGGTCCAGATGGAATCACAGCAGAGTTAATTAAGGCTACAGGGGATGGAGGAATAAGAATGTTTCATAGATTGATTACAAGGATATGGGAGACAGGATCATGGCCTAGAGCAGTGGTTCTCAACCTTTTTCCACTTATATACCCCTTTTAAACCCATTTCTATAAATTGTACCCCCTTGTTTTAAAAATAGTTGTTTTTAAATACTGACATTTATTGTTCCATAACTAATGTTTTGCATTTTGTTTACTTTACTTGTTTTTCTGCCATTACTGATTATTTTTCGTATACCCCTGAACGGCCCAGCATGTACCCCTGGGGATACCAGTACCACCAGTTGGGTACCGATGGCCTAGAGAATGGAAGAAGTTAGTTTTTATACCACTACATGAGAAGGGAGATATGAAGGATTGAAAGAACTATAGAACTATCTTTAATATCTCATGTAGGCTAAAATTCATTAAAGACCATTCTAAATAGGATTGAGGCCAAAATTGAGGCAGAGATGCCTGAGGAACAAGCAGGTTTTAGGAAAGGTAAGGGTACCAGAGATTAGATCCTTTACTTTAGACAGATCATAGAAAAGTATAAAGAATTTAAACTCCCTATGGTAATGTGTTTCATAGACTACTCATTATTATTATTATTATTACATCACACCTCCAGGGAGTCCAAAGACTCATCGAGAAGGCATCTACTCTACAACTCTTCGTCTCACTACTCCACCAACCTTCATCATCTAACACCAATGCCATCTATCACCAACTACCACTACTAGTACTTTCACAAACAATCACAAACATCCATGCCCATGGCAGGATTCAAACCCACAGCCTTTTGGCTGGAGAGCGGATACGCTGACCACTCGGTCAACCAGGCCGGCTATCATCACCATCAATTTCCTGATATATGCTCTGAGGGGTGTTCAAGGTTACAATGACAGCACTACATGATTAAGTTTACATTATTATTAATCTGCTATCCACAATTTTCCTTCAAATTAGTCTGATACGTGTAAGTACTCCTATATTGTCATATCTAACATTTTGTTCCTCTTAGGCAGTTCTAACTGAATCATTACACCTAGACCTTGGTCTTTCTTCCTCTGGGTCTCTTTCCTGCCATCTTGGTATCAAACACGTTTTGCTAACCTTTCATCACGAATTCTATATAAGTAGCCATACCATCTTAAATTAGCTCTGCTCTCACATTCTTGAATACAAATAATGTCAAGTTCCTTTATGATATCTTCATTTTTAATATGATTCTGCTATTGATTCACTCCCCTAATTATTCTCAGAACCCTCATATCTGTGGTCTCTAGTCTTTGATCAAGTGCTTTATTTCTAACCCAACTCTCAGATCCATAACTTAAAACTGGTTTGGACATGGTCACTGCTAGTTTGATGTTTTGGCTAATTTCTCTCTCATTCCATATAAATTTATTCAGCTGTTTACTCACCATACCTTGCTTATTCTGTTGTCTATTTTCAGATTTAACCTGCAATCTTCACTAAAAACTGTGACTAAATATTTTACTTGTTCTATAGGATCACCATTCAGAATGCAACTGAAGTTTTCTATGTTCCTGATTTTCATGGTAAATTTGTTACAGCTGTTATTCAATTTAATTAGAGAATTCTGGAGACTTGCACTAGATGTGTTTAGGAGTCAAGATCATCTGCATAAAGCAAACAGCTAAGCTTAACATCTCCAGTTCTAATATCAGGCCTAATGCCACTTTCTTTCATAATGTGATCCATATAGATGATTAATAAGATCGGAGATAATGTGTATCCTTGTCTTACCCCTGCTTTTACATCAGATCATCTTCCTGTATTTCCTTCAATTCTAACTGCTGACTGACAAATTAAATAAAGACTATGGATTGCTCTGTATAATGTTACATTGACCCCATATAGTTGTAGTGTTTTGAAAAGCTTTTCTCCAGGCACCTTGTTGTATGCCTTTTCAGATCAAGTACAGATCCTGGTCATATACACATGATTTTTCAATTATTTGTTTATTTGTCTTAAAGTGAAAATCTGATCTTGTCATCCTCTATTTGACCCTTGCCTGTTCATCTCCAAGTTTTCTTTCACAATCGTTCTCAATCTCTTTTCAAGTATGTTTGCATAAATCTTACCAGGAACACTTACTAGAGAAATTCCTCCATAATACTCACATTTAGCTTTATTACCTTTTTTTATACGTGGGTAATTATGCAGTGTAACCACTGCAAAACTTTTATACATCCATACTTAAGCATTTCTGGTCGAATATCATCCACTCCAGCTGCCTTTCCACATTTCAAGTTTTTGATGGCTTTTTCCACCTCAAGTACTGATATGTACTCTTCTTGGCATTCCTCTTGAAAATTTTCTAGTATGGTTCTCACTGCTTGGTTCATTTAAGTCTTTCAAAGTAATTATTCCAGACATCTATGATATCCTTATCTTCAGTTTTTTTTATGTCGCCTTTATCATCTTTGATTCCTTTTACAGTACACTTTCCTCCATATCTAAGCTTCTTCAATAGCTTTCGGAAAATTTTGCCACCTTATTGGTTTTTATTTTCCATACTTGTACCAAAGTCTTCACATTAATTTTGTTAAGTTACTTTTACACATAGCTTAGCTTGCTTACATTTTTCTCTGTATTATTTTAGGGCTTCTTTTAGGATATTTCTGCTGAATTATTAGCTAGAAACTTTTGGTATGCTTTCTTCTTTTTCTGGACTGCTTCTTTAACTTCTTGTGTCCACCATGGTGCTCTTATTTTTCTATCCTTGCAAACAACTTCACCACATACCTCCCTAACTGAATCAATCAATCTCGTCTTCAGAGTTTGGTGAAGACACAGACTCTAAGGTTTGGTTCTTGTTTCCAAACTGCTACAAATTTTATTATTATTATGATTATTCAGGTCTCCATGAAGTCAAAAGACTCATTGTGGGAGGTCCTTCCTAGAAAACACAACTATCATACCACTCCTTGAACTCATTGACCGTTAATGCTCTCGCCACTCTATCAGACAATGCATTCCATGGTTCATCTAATCTATGGAAAGAAACCACTCCTCACCCTCCTGCACACAGCTTCCTTTTGTAACTTCCAGGGATGGTCTCTTGACCTTGCCTTCAACCTGTTCCACCAAGCGAAAGAACTCCCCCAGTGTCAACCCTGTAACCACCTCTCAACAGTTTAATAGTCTCAATCATCTCAGTTCTCTTTCTTCTATCTACCAAACTCTGCAGTCTACATTCCCTCAGCCGATCCTCATAACTAACATTGTACAGTCCTGGAACCATCTTTGTTATTTGCCTCTGTACCCTTTCCACAATTAATTTATCCTCTTCAAATCCTGGGGACCAAATATGAGAACAATAATTCAAGTGTGGTCTGATCAGGGCTGTATACAATGGAATGACAACTCTTTTACCTCTGCAGGTCAGTGTCATTCTCAGTATTACCTTCACGACCTTTGCAATATGTTCCCTGAATTTCAGGTTTCTATCATTCATCACCCCCTACTTCCTCCAGTACAGCTCCTCCAACAGAGTATGTAGCCTTCCATCAATGTATCTCAAACTTAAAGACTTTACATTTTGCTAAATTAAACTGAATTCCCCATTCATTTGCCCACCTGTCCAGTTTATTCAACTCCTCTTGCAGAGCTGCCACATCTGCACTATTACTAATAACCCTTCCTAGCATCACATCATCTGCAAACAACTGATATCTCCCTGCAATCCACTGACAATGTTCTTGATATAAAGGTTAAACAATACAGGTCCCAGTAATGAGCCCTGTGGGACCCCACTTGTAACCTTCTGACGCCTTGATATTGTCCCAGCATACACAACCTAGTGGTATTTATCAGATAGCCAATCCTGAATCCAGTTAACTAACCTGACATCTAAACCCATGTGCTGCAACTTAAATATCAGCCTATCATGTGGCACCCTGTCAAATGCCTTTGCAAAATCCAAAAAAATGGCAGAATATGCCTTTCCTTCATCAACTGCTCTTGTTACTTTGTTATAAAAGGCAATCATATTACTAAAGCAAGAGCACCCCTTAACAAATCCATGTTGACTGTCACAGATAATATTACCTTCATCTTCCCAACATTGTATATAGTCCCTCAATTCCCTTTTCTTCAATAATGTTTGCATAGTTGAGTCTATAGTTTATCTGTAAAAGCTGCTCAACTTGAATTCTTTTTAAAACTTTCTTACATATTTTTTTTTTCAAGGTGATATCCATTTTTATCCTGTTTAGCACTAAGTAATGGTCATATCCAATTTCGAATCCACAGTACACTTTTTATCCAAGTGTAAGCAAATAAAATTTGCATGTGAAGTAACTTCATGACTGGGCTACTTGTATATAGAGTCTAATAATTTCACATCAACTGCCTTAGTATCCACAGCGAAGTCATTAGCCTCTATATACGAGTAGACCAGTCATGAAGTTACTTCACGCACAAACTTTGTTTGTTTACACTTGGATAAAGGATGAAACCAAGAATATTATTTCTTGGCATCTTTAATTTATAGTATAACCAAGTGAAAAAAACTCTTCCAATACTTTTTCTAAATCACTTAGGGAATTGAAACAACGTAGATCCGAATATAAATTAAATAATACTTTAATAGATATTTCCGATATTTCGGCAATGTCTCATTGCCATTTTCTAAAGGAACTTACAAAAAGGCAGGTGCACACAGGCCCTAACAATACAGCAACTGGCTATATTGTTGCTGTATTGTTAGGGCCTGTGTGCACCTGCCTTTTTGTAAGTTCCTTTAGAAAATGGCAATGAGACATTGCCGAAATATCGGAAATATCTATTAAAGTATTATTTAATTTATATTCGGATCTACGTTGTTTCAATTCCCTAAGTGATTTAGAAATGCATAACCAACGTATAAGCCTGTCTACGAGAATCTTCCAATACTCTTTGTTCAGCACATGAAACTGTGGGAAGTGATGAAAAGAATGGGTTTTTCTCAACAAACTATCAGGCTGATAGCTAATAGGGAGCAAGAAGTCACAGCAAGAACAAGTATTGGATTAACTGATTGGCTTCAGGTTTGAAAGGGAGTTAGGCAAGGATGCCTTTCTCCCACTTGTTTAGTATCTATGCTGAGAACGTCATGTGTGTGTAGCATTGGATGAGCTCAAGACAGGAATTCAGATAGGTGGTCGATGGATCAGTAATCTGAGGTATTCTGATGATACAGTACTCCTCTGTAATGACAAGGAAGAACTAAGGCAAATTCTTGATAAAGTTAATGAGATCAGTAAGAACAGAGGACTTCAGCTCAATCTTAGCAAAACAAAGATTATGGTCTCAAAGGAAACATCGACAAATACATACATCCTAAGAAACAAGTATACCTTAATGGAGAAATAACTGAGGATGTCAGCAAGTTCAACTGGGATCCATTATTAACGTAAAGAAACGTGTAGAAAGGCTTATGCGTTCATTGTATATGTTGATTAATTTTAATGGTATAGATGAGAACACAGGCTGATAAGAAAATAATTATTTATTAACTTGTTACTGATATTTTGCTGGTATTCTATCCAGCATCTTCAGAGCACAAAAACAGTTTGTACAATATGCGAAACAACCGCAATCGGGTATAACAATGGGACTAGTTTGAACAATTGTAACGTACAACACAAAGACTAAAGTCTTGATTAGGCACCGTCTATGAAAAAGAAACACACACACACACACACACACACAGAGAAAGAGAGAGAGAGAGAGAGAGAGAGAGAGAGAGAGAGAGCAGGTATTACTTAGGTCTTAAGATGACCGCCTCCCAAATCTTTGCCAAATTTATACAGCCATACTTGTTGAGGTTTGGAGTATGTTTCAAGGCTTCTGTTGATTCCAAGAACAATCTTTCTGACTCATAACAACTTCTATGCAGTACTTTTGTTTTTTTTTCCAATTGATCCTGTGTGCAGCGGTATCCAAGGCATGGTCTGCTAGCCCTGCTCACACATGACAGGGCACTTCATGGACTACTGGATATAATAAAGAAGAGATTCTGCCTTTGGGTGAATGGATGAGAGTTGCCAATTTGACATATGGTTTAAATATGGTGTGTAGCAAAAATATGGTTTAAATATGTTGAATGCAAAACATCAGCTACACACCGTATTTCAAATTGACAGCCCTCATCTGTTCACCCAAGGACAGAATCTCTTCTTTATCGCATCCAGGAGTCTATGAAATGCCCTGTTCATGTGATCAAGCCTACTATGGACAGACAGGAAGAACTGTGGACAGCTGCCTCAGTGAACATAAAAAATATGACTGGCACTATTGCTATGGCAAGTCAGCTCTAGCAGATCATACCTTGGATACCCCAGCATAAAGGATCAATTGAAAAAAAAAAAGTACTGCACAGAAGTTATGAGTCAGAGAGATTGTTCTTGGAATCAACAGAAGTCTTGAAACATACTCCAAACCTCAACAAGTATGGCTGTATAAATTTGCCAAAGATTTGGGAGACAATCATCTTAAGACCTAATTAATACCTGCTTTCTCTCTCTCTTTCTCTGTATTTTTTTTTTTTACCAACACAGATGGCACCTAATTAGGACTTTAGTCTTTGTTCAAACTAGTCCCATTGTTATATCGGATTGTTGTTGTTTTGCATACTGTAACAAACTGTTTTTGTGCTCTGAAGATGCTGGATAGAATGCCAGAGAAATATCAGTAGTAAGTTAATAAATAATTATTTTCTTATCAGCTGTGTTCTTATCTATACTGTTAAAATTAATCACCCTTAATGTGAAGAATTGATGTTCAGAAGACGTCAGAAGAAGAAGAAGATAAGGAATGTCTAAAACAACAGTAAGAGACTTGTCTAAAATCTTGAAGGATAGACCTGTCTCCATTGGAAGACGGGATTTTGAGGATTTTGGATGCAGCTGTTTTTCCAACATCGACTTATGGATGTGAGACTTGGAACCTAAAGAAGTCTGATAAGAAAACGAAAGCTGCTTTTGAGATGTGGTGTCATGGAAGACTGTTAAAGATATCATATAGTGAAAAGTGGACAAATGGATGGGTGCTAGAAAGGATTGGAAGAACTTTAAGGCTCCTTAAGGATATCAACAGAAAAAAAGTTGAAATGCTTTGGACACATTGAAAGGATTTCCTTCCCATCTAATGGGACATTGATTGAAAGGAGGAATCACTCTCCCACTTACTAACATGCTATTCTTCCTGACTCTGCACTTCAGAACTCTTACTGAACAACACTTTCTCAAGACTCTTCACCTTTAATCCATTCAAATGCAAGCCATCCATCTTATATAAATTCTTCCTTCCATCGAACTCATGCCACACCATTCCTCTTGCACAATCTGTGCACTGACTCATTCACAATCTAAGCTCTCCACCTCTGTTTGCCTCTATCATACAGTAGAAATAAACTCAACTTTTACTTTCTCACTCTCCTTTTTTGCAGGTACTAACAACTCTTTCATATCTTCTCCTGTACCACACTTGTCACCTGATAAATCATTTGTACCTTTTTCACTTTCACTTTCTGCAGAGAGTGAAGGTGAAGAATCCTTAATCTTTGCACCAGGTAAACATGATTTCATCACACTTTCCTCACGCACTCTTTTTATCAATGAATCAACATACAAAATTCAATCCTTATTCTCATGCTTTCTCCCCTTTGTTTCTGTCTTACCATCTGCCCAGGCGTTTCTCCAACCACTCAATCTCGCAGTTTTGTATATTTTGTAGTTATGAATTATAATTTTAATTACATGTATATGTAATAATATGTATTCTTGTATCATATGTTCATAATTATAATTTTGTATAATTTGCATTTGTATTCTTACATGAATGTTTAAACTACTTGTCAATGTGAGTTTGATGGGCGAAAGGATCTATATAAGATGGATGGTTTGCATTTGAATGGATTCAGTGTAAGGAGACTTGAAAAAGTGTTGTTGAATGAAGTGGATGTGCAGAATCAGAGAAACTAGATTTATTAAGGGGGGGGGGAGGAGTACATATGCAGACCTTTGGGAGGCAGTTGAGTGTATGAATGAGTATAATATGCCTGAGCGAATAAGGACAACAAATCAGAATGGGATAGTTAGTATAAGGTATCAAGGTAGGGATGGGGGCTAACAGGGGTCTGCAATTCATGTACACTAATGCTAGGAGTATTAGGAACAAGAAGGAAGAATTATTGGCCTTGGTTGGCACTTCCAGACCACAGGTTACTGGCATTAGTAAAACATGGCTGACTGAAGATGATATAGCTAGTGGGATTGAATGTGATGGGTATAGTGTATTCAGGAATGACAGGGGGAATAAGATGGGGGAGGAGTATTGTTGATGATAGCTGATGAGCTGCAGCCAAGGAGATTAGAAGTTGAATAGCAGGATAGAGAAAAGAGCACATATGAGGCCATTTGGTGTGAGATTGAGACTAGCAGAACAAAATATACAATTGGGTGCTGCTATAGACCAGGTGATGGAAAAGATGGTGGAGATAGTATGCACAAGAAAATAGAAGAAATGAGTGGAAGGAGAGTAATTATTATGGGAGATTTCAACTATGGCCCATTGATTGGAGTGAGGAGAGGACACAAGGGAGGAAGGAATTGGATTTTATGCAGTTATTAAGGGATAACTATCTGCGACAGCATGTAATGGAAAATACTAGGGATCACAGAGTGCTTGACCTAGTAATTACATCTGAGGATTTGTCTGTAACAAATATGACCACATTACCACCAATTGGTGAGAGTGATCATAGGGTCTTGACTTGGGAGGTGGCTAAAGGTGTGGAATTTTTAATTAAGACAGGGTACATGTGGAATTATCAGGCTGGAAAGTATGACAAGCTTAGGAGTTTGATTAGTTCAGTGCCATGGCATGTAAAACGGCAAGGGATGGACGTTGAGAGTGCATGGGAGGCAGTTGAGACGTTTTTGCAGGAGGCAATGGCTGACTGTATACCTAGAGTTCAAATAATAAATCAAATAGGGATTAAATAGATGAATAACACCATTAAGCTTGAGCTGAAAAAAAAAGAAACAACTGTGGAGAGAATTTAAGGAGAAAGGTGACCAGCAGGCACATGAACGGTATAAAGCCCAGGCCAGAAGGGTAACAAGTGTGGTAAGAAAAGCAAAAGCGGATTATGAAAGAACATTAGCTATGCAGGCTAAAGAGAATCCCAAACAGTTTTTACGATATGTTGCAAGTAAAAGAAAAAATGTATATGGTAGATTGATTTTAAAGAATGCTGATGGTAGGGAGGTAACCAAATCAGTTGATATAGTAGAATTACTGAGTGAGCACTTTGCAAAAGTATATCATCCATGTGGTGACATTGCAGAAATGGAAGAACAAACAGCTTATAAGGGAATTGTGGTGAATGAAGTGGAGGTGAATAGTCTATTACAAAACCTCAATGTCAATTCATCTGCGGGATTGGATGGTATCCAGCTAGTGTCGTACAAAAGCGGCTAAAGAATTGTCAGTGCCTTTGACCATTTTGTTTAATTTGAGTCTCGGGTCTCGGTTAGTCCCAAGGGGGTGGAAAGAGGGGGAAAATAGTTCCACCGCATAAAGGAAGTTCCAAGACTGCGGTTGAAAATTACCGGCCGATCAGCACATCAGGAATTGTTGTCAAGGTCTTGGAGAAAATAGTCAAGAGGAAAATACAAGATTGGATAGATAAAAATGGGATACTCTATAAGGGACAGCATGGTTTTGTGAAGGGTAGATCATGCCTCAGTAACCTGCTCACATTCTATAACACAGAGACGGCTGAACTGGATAAGGGTAACAGGTTTACAGTGATTCTACTGGACCTTGCTAAAGCTTTTGATAGGATACCACATGGAATTCTAATAAGTAAACTGCAGCATATGAGAATGACTATAGGGTTGGTGAGATGGATAGGAGGGTGGTTGATGGAGAGATATCAGAGAGTGGTTTATTCAGGAGTAGAGTCCAAAAGATGGCCTGTGACTAGCGGTGTGCCACAGGGTTCTGTTCTTGACTGCTACTGTTTAATTTGTTCATAAAAGATTACGGAAAGGATCTGAGAGGAACTGTGCATCTGTTTGCAGATGATGCAAAGTTAGGCAGAGCAATAGTGAATGCTCATGATGTCAAAATTTTGCAGGATGATTTGGATAGTTTGGAGTACTGGGCTAAGGAGATTGGATGTCAATTTAATGTGGAAAAATGCAAGGTTTTGCACTTTGGGGTGAAAAGATTAGCAGCAGTATATCACATTGGTGGAACTGTACTCCAGGAGATTGACGAGGCCAGGGATTTGGGAGTGTTGGTGGATAGGGAGTTAAAGTTGAGGGGACATCTCGCAAAAGTGGCAAAATCAGCTCATCAAATCACTTGGCTACTGAAAAACACTTTAACGAGCAGAGACAAACAGGTTATTGTTCCTCTGTATTGGGCCTTGATCAGACCCCATCTAGACCACTGTGCCCAGATATGGCCGCCAGGGTTTCTTCTCAATGGGGAGGAGGTGGAGAGGATCCAGAGACGAGTGACCAAGATAATAGCAGGACTATGGAATGAACCTTATTAGAACAGGTTGAAGATTTGTGGGCTGCAGAAATTGGTTGATAGGCAGAAAAGGGATGATATGATTGAGACATTCAAATTACTGAAGGGTTTCTATAAGATTAATTCAGAAGATATATTTGAGAATAGGCCTGGTAGTGGGGCCATCCATGGAAGCTTGGTAGGAGTGTGGTTAGCAAGGGTGTTAGAGCTAGGTTTTTTACTTGGAGAGTGGTAAATGATTGGAATAAGCTGCCAGAGTCTGTTGTGGGTGCCATGACTGTAAATGAGTTCAAGGAGAAGTATGATAGATACTGTGTGAATGTTGAATAGTTGTTCTTGACATGATATTGGGCCTCCCTCGATGAGTCTAAGGACTCCTTGGAGCTGACCGCAATAATAATAATAATAATATCTTTAATTCTATTTTTTATTTTTTAAACCTTTTTATAAATTTCTTTTTTTAGAGCTAATAATTCTACATATAGTGAGCACTTTTCTTAGTTGTTATAAAAAAAGTATAATGGTCTGTGATGAACTATATTCTGGTTTACATGTATTAGTCAACCTATTAATATGATCAGCTATGCTTAAGTTAAAATTTCAGTGTTATCATGGAAATTTCTGTCAGTGTGGAATCTGATTATGATTACTCTGGAGGGGACAGCACACCTGGAGGAACAACGGAGAGCATGTTGATGCAATGAACTGAGATGAAAATGTAGATGAGATGATAGTGATGACTGGTACAAAGAAACTTTAGTGTGAATCAAGTAATAGAGATTTCGGATTGATATTAGGAACTGTGTAGCAGAAAAGTGTGAGAGTGAAGATATGTTGCCTCAGTATGATAATGCCTAGTTAGGAAAAAGAGAAGTGATAATGAATGATACAATAGAGAAAATGTGCAAGCTGAAATACATGGATTCTTGGTGTGCATTTGATGAAAGAAGAAAGCTGTATGCAAGAGATGAACACAGGTATTTGGGAACACTATTGTTTTCAGGAAAGGTAAGTGTGTTAGGGATGAGAAATTAAAGTTGCCATGGTGCAAGGTAGTAGGAATGGCAATAATTGTGGGAATAGCAGCTTGGATGATGAGAGAGAGAGTACATGTATGCAGCATAGCAGAGCTGAATGAAGGTTGTAGAGAGTAGTAATAATAGTTATGGAAAATACTGACAAGGTACTGATTTTTCTATATACAAATGCCAGGAGCATTAGGAATAAAGGCAATGAGTTGTGTTGGTATTAGTGAACCTTGGTTGACAAATGAGAATGTTAATGTCCTGACAGGGATAGAAACTGAAGGATGTAGTATATTTCAGCATATTTTGCAGTGAAGTATTACTTATGGTAAAAGATGAACCTGTGCCTCTTACAGTTGGGAACCAGAGAGAAAATGGCACTGATGGTTTTGAGAATATATGGTTTGGAGTAAATATGGATAGGATAGGATATTTAGTGGGATGTTGCTATAGATCAGGAAATATGGATGGTGATGGATAGAAATGTTTAGGTAAATTAATTTGGCAAGTGCAAATTGATTGATCATTATGGGATGGACTTCAACTATATTAACATAAATTAATCAGAGAAAATGGCATACAGCAATAAGGGAACTGAATTTTTGGAATTCTTGAGGGGATGTCTCAGGCAGCATGTAGCAGAGGAAACACAATGATCAAGAGGTTTGGACTTGGTCATAGCATCAGAGGATCTGATTACAATTGAGATGTCATACTTGTCATCAGTTGGCAAGTGACCATATGGTTTTCACTTGGAGGATGAATAGGCATGTTGAGGCATCAAGAAGGATTTTGTGTAGAATTATAAGGCCGGTGATTAGAGTACTTAGAAAATAGCATTAGGGAAATCTAATAGGAATTACAGGTTAAAAACAAGAAGACATATAGAGAGAGAGGAGAGGAGTAGCTGCACAAGGAATATAAAGCCAAGTTAGGAAGGTAACTAGTATAGTAAGGAAAGAACACTAGCACTATCATCGAAGGAAAATCTCAAGGCAATCATTCACTATATGGTCAGTAGGAGGAGAAATGATTTTGAATGATAGATGACCAATCAATATGATGTAGTAGAGCGATTTAATAATCACTTGGTTTGGGTGGTTCATCCTGGTAAAACAGGCTTTATTCCTAGAGGGATAATGAGTGGTGGGTGAAGGATTAAAAATGAATGAAGAGGATGTATTCCAAATATTGAGCACTCAAGATCTCGGTAAAGCAGAGAGACTAAATAAGATTTCTTCATGTATTTTAAGGGAATGCATTAAGGAAGTAACTGTGCTGTTGACCTAGTTGTATGAAAATCTTGTGAAGCAAGTTTCTGAGACTAGAAAGAGGATAAGATAGTGAAATTGCATAATGGAGTGGTGGTGGTAGAATAAAGGTATCAAACTATAGACCAGTGTGTATTTCACCTGTGGTTGTCAAGATCTTGGAAAAAACTGGCAAGATATTGAATACAGGGGACACGTTTTCCTGTGTACTCTGCTTGCCTTTTGTAACAAGAGCAGTGGATAAAGGAAAAAGAATATACTGTAATTTTTCTGGATTTTGCAAAGGCATTTAATAGAATGCCACATGACAAGGTGATATTTAAGTTGAAATATATGGGTTTAGATATTAGGTAAGTGCATTGGATTGGAAACTGGTTTCTGATAGATATCTGAGAATTCTATTGTGGGGGGGGGAAAAGAGCAGTATCAGGGTGTAGGAAGGTTATAAGAGGAGTTCCACATGTTCATTACTGGGACCATTAGTGTTCAGTCTTTATCTCAATGATATTCTTACTGGATTATAGAGAAATATTCAGTTGTTTGCAGATGATGTGAAGTTTTGGAGGGTTATTAGTGCTGATGTTTAGGCTCTTCCATTGAATAAGCAGAAAGGGAGGTTGGGCAAATGAATGAGGATCCTGTTTGATACATCTAAATGTAAAGTTTCAAAATTTGGGATCCACAAAAGAGAAGCTTTATGTTCACATCTGATAGAGTTACATTAGAAGAGAAGGAAGCAAAGGATCTTGAGGTTATTATAGATAGAAATTGGAAGTTTAGAGATCACAATTTAGATGTTTGGAGATTACAATATAGGGTAAGTAGAGACTGTTGTGCTGGAGGTTGTGGTAGTTTGTGTAGCACATAGTTTGCAGAATAAAGAGGAGGAGGAGGAGGAATATAGTCAAAGCTGTGAATACAAATCAGAGAACTGCTATAGTATTAAGAAAGATGTTGGCCAGCAGAGATAAAATGATGGTGGTTCTATATCTGGATTATTGTGCTCAGATGAGACCACTGGGATTTGAAGCAATGAAGTAATCTTGGAGGTGGGGGGGGGGGTACAGAGACAGATAACAAAAATGATATCAGGACAAAATGTTGGTTTTGTAGGTTGAGTGAGGGCACAAAAACTCAGAGTTTGTGAATAGAAGATGAAAGAGTAATATAATTGAGATATTTAAGCAGGGAAGATTTTTCATATGGTTAGACACATATCTCTTGCTTAAAAAAGGGGGTTAAAAATAAAAAAAGGCCCATCCTTGGAAGTTGCAAAAGGAAAAATTGAGTAAGATAGTAAGTTTTTGCATGGACAGTGATACGAGTGCATTTTCTCAGAATGTGGTGGCAGTGCAGACAGTGAATGAGTTTAAGGAGTTGTGTGATAGACTGTGTGTCATTGAAAGCAGATCTCTCTTCATTAGTCTTGTGACTCTACAGCAGTCTGGAATAATGATCAATTATCAAGTATTACCCACTTGAAAAATACCATGGCACTTAATAATGTAATAATGCATATGCTGATTATTATTATTATTACCATTACCACTAGATGTCTACTGAGTGTCACAACACCTAACACAGAATGTGCATCCTATTTGTTGCAATGAGCATCACACTGAATTTGAATTAATTTTGCTTGTCATCTTTTCTCAAAGTGTAGTTCACAGCTCACATGGATTGCATGGTTTCATGTGGACCATGAGAGAATTTTATCAGTAAATAAATTTCTTAACTCTTAGGTTGTAAATTTTCATATGCAGTTTGCAGTAGAATATATTAAAAATCCTATTAATTAAAAAAATGTTCTTTTACATAATTCTTACTTGATGATTAAATACAAGTGTCTCGCTTTTTTGAAAAGTTTGAGAAACACTGCTTACGACAATGTATTCTGCTCAGCACTCCATGAAAAAAATCTACTTCTCACTCCCTTGTTCAACCAGCCCACCATACAATTTTCAGGGTAGCTTCTCATTCCTTTCCTCCCCCCCATTCCTTTTATACTTTTGAAAAATCTCCCTGTCACCCATATATAGTAAGCAATTCTCAATAATTTATGCATCGATCCTAGTGCCTTTTTCTTCTCATAATTATCAAGTTGTACTGATATTTATGTTTACTCAATCCATTCTCATAGTTAACATTCAATATTCTAATGCAGTTCTTGGTACAAAACTCTGAACCTTATTAAGAGTTCTTTAAACCTGAAACTTGAGACAGCAGTATATATGCATAAGTCCATTTTTTTTTTTTGATACATACGTAGTGTTGATAGATGAGAAAGAACTTTTTTCTTTTTTTTTGGCCTCCAAGGAGTCAAAAGACTAATCGTGGGAGGTCCTTTGCAGGAAACACAAAATCTATCATATCACTCCTTAAACTCATTGAACGTCCTTGCTCTCACCACTCTATAAGGCAATGTATTCCACGGTTCAACCACCCTCCATGCAAAGAAACCACTCCTCACTCTCTTGCTCACAGTTTCCTTTCGTAACTTCTAGGGATGGCTCCTTGTCATCACTCCTTCCCACTGTTCAACCAAGCGAAAGAACTCCCCAGTGTCATCCCTGTAACCACCTCTCAACAGCTTAAAAGTCTCAATCATATCACCTCTCCTTCTTCTATCCACCAAACTCTGCAGTACACATTCCTTCAGCCGATCCTCATAACTAACATTGTACAGTCCTGAAACTGTCTTTGTTATCTGCCTCTGTACACTTTCCAAAGTTAATTTATCCCCTTCATCTGAGAACAATAGTCTAAGTGTGGTCTGATCAGGGTCTTATACAATGGAATGATAACTCTTTTATCTCTGCAGGTCAGTGTCCTTCTCATTATTGCAGCAATCCTTTGTGTTACCTTCACCACCTTTGCAATATGTCCCTTGAATTTCAGGTTTCTATCAATCATCAATCCCAGATCGCGTCTCCCTTACTTCCTCCAGTATATCTCCTCCAATAGAGTATGCAGCATCCCATCGATGTGTCCCAAACCTCAAGATCTTACATTTTGCTGCATTAAACCGACATCCCCAATCATTTACCCATCTGTCTAGTTTATTCAAAACCTCTTGCATGATTACCACATCTGCATTATTACTAATAACCCTTCCCAGCTTCACATCATCCACAAACAACTGAATATCCCCCTGCAATCCATTGACAATGTCATTGATATAAACGTTAAACAATATAGGTCCCAGTACTGAGCCCTGTGGGACCTCACGTGTAACCCTCTGCCTTCTTGAAACTGCCCCACCATACACAACTCTCTGATACCTATCGGACAGCCAATCCTGAATCCAGTTGACCAACCTGACATCCAAACCCACCCACCCATGTGCTGCAACTTAAATATCAGCTTATCATGTGGCACCCTATCAAATGAGTTTGCTAAATCCAAGAAAATGGCAGTATATGCCTTTCCCTCATCTACTGCTCATGTAACCTTATTATAAAAGGCTAGCATATTACTAAAACACAAGCGCCCCTTCACAAATCCATGTTGACTCTCACAGATAACATTATCCTATCTGCCCAATGTTGTATACAGTCCCTAACTAATTTCTCCAAGATCTCAACAACTACTGATGACACACAAACTGGCCTATAATTATACACTTCCAGTTTGTTACCGCCCTTATACAATGGCACTATTTACTCTGTCATTCATTCCCTGGGCACCTTTCCCACAGCCATACTTTCATTGATAAGCCAGGTCAAAGGAGCTGTAGTTCCTTAGCACATTCTCTCAAAACTCATGGTGAAATACTATCCAGTCCTACAGTTTTACTGACATCCAGAGTACTCAGTATTTGGAACATGTTCTCCTCCTGCACCTCTAAACCAGTCCTATCCCTCTAGTATTAAAATTTTCTCCTCCAGATTGAAATACACCAATAAAGTGTTCATTGAACAATTCCACTCTATTCCCATTTTTATCCCACAATGTCATTCTTCGACAAAATCGTTTCTCCTCCTACTGGCCATATAGCTATAAAATTCCCTAGGATTTTCTTTGGATCTTAGGACCAATCTATTCTCATATTCCAGTTTCGCCTTCCTTACCATACTAGTCACTCTCCTGGCCTGTGTCTTATATTCTTCATGCATCTGCTCTTCACCTGTCACCTTATATCTCTTCCATTGCCTCTTTTTCGCATGTAGCTCCTGTTTAATATTGTTTGTCATCCACTTTACACCAAATTGTGTCCTCTTCTTCACTTGTGGAATACAGCTTACAATTGCTGCTAACAAATATTCCTTCACAATTTCCCAAGCACTAATGACATCTTGGCCTTCCAATTCCTCCCTCTATGAAACTTCCCCAAGATGACATCTAAGACTATTGTAATCACCTGCCTCATAATTCCACATATATTCCAGTCTCTTTGATACTCCTGCATGTCTATTCATCTTCCAAGTCAAAACCACATGGTCACTCTCTTCAACTGGTGGGATGACATCTCATAATAAGTGAGATGACATCTCACTTATCAGCTCTTCTGATGCTATGACCAAATCCAAAACTCTTGAACCTCTTGTTCCCTCTATTACATGTTGCCTTAGATATTTCTCCCTCAAGAATTCTAGAAATTCCATTCCCTTATTGCTACATTCATCTTCCTCTCCCCAATTTATACTGCTGTAGTTAAAATATCCCATAACAATCATTTTTCTTGCACTTGCCAAGCTCAACATCTCCTGCTTCACATTTAGTTTGAAAAGTTGTGAATTGTATTCCATGGGAAACTGTTCCAAAGAGAAGAGAGGATGAACAAGGAGGATAAATTTGTTCTGTGAGTTTAGAGTTTAACTGTGAAGGAGTATTAAGTATTTGCTACATCTGTTTCAATGGAGGATGAACATCAGTGATGGTAATATTTATAGAAAATGCAAAAAGAAGAAATTAAACACAGAGTGTATTGGTAATAGATGGGTCATTAATCAACTTAACTGTTCTCTTGTGTATTGAATCAAGTATTTTTAAGGAGCTGTTAGGGCAGTGCCCCAGATGTGAGAACAACATTATTCAATGGTTAGGTTGATTTGAGATTTGTATAGGGTTAATAGCTCTTCAGATAATGCCTTAAGTGAAAAAGAAATCCTAATTTTTTGATGCCATGGAAACAATAGTTTTAATGTTCTTATGATAAGAGAGATTTAATGATAGAGCATTCCCAAGAAGAGAGAGAGAGAGATCTCATATAGAGATTTGGGTGTTGTCAAGAGTAAGACTGCAATGGTTCTTTTTATATTAGAGATAAGGCTGAATTCATTTTGCTAACATTAACTGACAAGGTTGTCTAAACCCTCACCAAAGAATAGTTAGAGCATAGCAAACTAGCATAGTTAGAGGATAATGAAACCTCAACTATCACATGTAGTGAGTGAGTGAATGAGTGTGTGTGTGTGTGTGTGTGTGTGTGTGTGTGTGTGTGTGTGTGTGTGTGTGTGTGTGTGTGTGTCCAGTCAGAAAGCTGTCAGGCCAGCTGCAGAAGTCACAGGACAGATAAATGATTGGAGCTTGCTTAATACTCTTGTGTCAGACCCTGTCAAGAGCAACCACCTGAGACTTGCCACCAAATTTTTCCAAAAGGTTTGTTCGGAGATGAGTGACATAGGTAACCAGATCCACTGCTGATTGACAATGGTGGAATCCATACTGGTGATCATTTATTAGTTTGGTGCTTTCCACGTAACATGGGAGTTGAATGTTGATGGTTCTCGTCATTACTTTAGAGAGAGAGATTTTGAGAGAGAGAGAGAGAGGTAAGATAAACTGGGTAGCAGTAGTCTGATGGTAAGGAATCACCCTTCTCAGGAACAGGTTGTATGTAAGCTAATTTCCATGCTGTAGGATAGATACTAGTGGAATACCAACCATGTAGTAATTAGAGGAGAAATAAGAAGCCAGGAAATTTGTTTTTTTCTGTGGTTAATAATGCAATAGAACCATCTGGGCAAGAGTGGTAGGAGAAGCAATGGGTAGAAGTTGTGGCTGATAGCTTTGGCAAGAGACCAGGAGGTATGATGAGTGCCATTTGGACACGATGCACGTTTCCCACTTTTAGCTCTTTCAAAATCTGTTTTGGAGGAGTTGATAATTTTATTATCAGAACATAAAATAATAATAGCAAACCACTTATGTCACTATGCAGCTATGCAAAAATATTACTTATGCTGACTACAGGAGAGCCACAAATATATACCACATAAGGGGGGTGATTATGAAGAGCTCAGGAGACAGCTTGCAGGTGTAGCATGGAATGAGGAGTAAGCTGGAAAAGAGATCAATGCAGCTTGGGAAATTTTCAAAAACTATCTAGTAGATGCAATGTCTAAATGTATTCCAAGGGTGAGAAGGTTAAATAAAGGAGGTGTGAGATGGATGAATAAAGAGATTAAGCATGCAATACAGAGAAAAAGGGCATTGTGGAGGCAGCATAAGAGAAGTGGAAGTAACCAATTTCATGAGGTCTACAAAGACCAGGCAAGGAGGGTGACTTGGTTGGTAAGAGTAGCTAAAGAGAGGTATGAACAGCAGTTAGCTAATGAAGCCAAAAAGATCGATATGTAGCCAGCAAAAGAAAGAATGATTATGGAAGGATGACATTGATTGGAGGAAATGGTATAAAGACAGCTGTTGCAGAATGTGTGGTGGCAATACTTAATGAACAGTTCATAAAGATCTTTCAATCTTGTGAATGTGACTTCATGGAGAGATTGAGAGCAGCTGATGATGGGGAGGAGAGACTGACTGTAGGTGAGCAAGAGGTGTTTGGGGAGTTGAGTACAGTAGATGTAAATAAGGCCGTGGGACTTGATAATATATCACCGCGTATTCTGAAGGAATGTGCCAGAGAGTTGACACCTGCCTTGACGTATTTTTTTTAATACGAGTCTTGCACTTGGTCAAGTCCCTAAAGAGTGGAAGGAGGGCAAGATTGTGCCACTTCATAAAGGAAGTGATCGAACTCACGCATCAAACTATAGGCCTATCTGTGTGTCAGGTGTTGTGGTTAAGTTGTTGGAGAAGCTTGTGAGAACTAGGATCCAGAGTTGCGTTGATAATAGTAGTATAATCTTTGATGGACAGCATGGATTTGCTAAAGGGAGGTCATGTTTTAGTAATGTACTTACTTATTACAATAAAGTGACTGCTTCCTTGGACAGAGGAGAAGGATACACAGTAATATACTTGGATTTTGCAAAAGCTTTTGATAGAGTACCTCATGATAAGTTGACAGTCAAACTAGAGCAGATGGGGTTGAATATTAGATTAGTGCATTGGATTGGAGACTGGCTATCTGATAAGTATCAACAAGTTGTGTATGGGGGTGCAATATCCAGGAAAAGGAAAGTCACTAGTGGAGTGCCTCAGGGGTCTGTTTTAGGGCCATTACTATTTAACTTGTATATTAATGATATTGGCGAAGATTTGGATGGAGATATTCAGTTGTTTGCAGATGATGTAAAGTTGGGACAAACCATAAAGAGTAGTGAAGATGTTGTGGCCTTGCAAGAAGACTTGAATAAATTGAGTGATTGGGCATGGAAATGGGGATGAGAATTCAATGTTGCAAAATGTAAGGTTTTAAAATTTGGAAACCAAAGATGGGATGCAGAATTTATGATTGGTGAGGATATATTGTTGGAGGTGGAAGAAATAAGAGCTCTGGGGGTGATAGTGGATAAGGATCCGGAATTTAGGGGACACATAGCCAAAATTGTAAGTACAACACAAAGACTTCTGGGAATGATGCAGAGGACACTGACGTGTAGAAGTAGGGAGATTCTTGTTCCGTTGTATAAGGCTTTGATTAGGCCACACATGGACTATTGTGCCCAGATTTGGTCACCTGGTTTTCAGAAGGATGAAGAGATGTTGGAAAGGGTCCAAAGGCGACTGACTAAGGTAGTTTCTGACCTCTGGAATGTCGAGTATGAGGAAAGATTGAAAAGATGTAATTTGCAGAGTCTAGTGGAGAGAAGGAAGAGGGGAGATATGATAGAGACCTATAAGTTGGTAAGGGGTTGTTATAGGATCAATGGTGGAGAAGTTCTACAGAGAATAGTGGGAGATCAGGGGAGAACCAGAGGTCATCCTTGGAAACTGTATAAAGAGGGTGTGAGTAGGGGAGTGAGCGGCAGGTTTTTTTCGTGCAGAGTTGTGAATGATTGGAATGCCTTGCCTGAGAGTGTGGTGTCTGCAAGGAGTTTGAGTGTGTTTAAGGCTGGTTGTGGGAGGACTAGGGGACATCCATGGAAACTGGGCAAAAGTGTGGTTAGTAAAGGTGTTAGAGCTGGTTTCTTTACTTTTAGAGTAGTGAATGAGTGGAATGCACTCCCTGAGTCTGTGGTGGATGCTGTGACAGTGAATGAGTTTAAGGCGAGGTATGATAGATACTGTATGAATGTCAAATAGTTGTGATGAATATGATTTGGGGCCTCCCTCGATGAGTCTAATGACTCCCTGGAGTTGCCGTAATAATAGTAATAGTAATAGTAATAATAGCCTTGTAGAGAAGACTAATAACCACCCTATCTTTATTTGTCAATGTATTCCTTCAACATCAAAGTAATCTTCTAAGCTATTTTGCAAACCATTTTAATACGTCCTCTTAACTTCATATCTTTATCCACATCAATTTCCTGTAATCCAGTATTATCAATATGATGCAAAGAATGTAATCTTCTTATGGTAAAGTGAATTATGTAACCTATTGCAACATTAAATTGGATCTGTTGTTCTTTGCACACACTGCCAATTTATTGAAATCATCCTCTGGATATCTACATCACCTTTATCAATTACTGCCCTTCCCAGTTTTTGCATCATGAGCATACACCTAAATATCCTTCTTAAACCTTCTGCTTTATGGTTAATAAGCAAATTAAAGAGTGGTGGCCCTGGTACAGAGCCTTGAAGTGCTCCACATACACTACCCTCATATTCCATACTTTAGTATAAGTAGTAAAGGAAAATGGAGTTTTTTTGGATGAATGCCTGTTATGGTATGCTTGATTCTTCGCTTGTACAGCCTTTTGAAGAACAGTGGGAAAACAGTATCCCAACTAAGGAAATGAGGTATATAGAAGATGCAAAAATACAGTCTGATCAAATAATCATATTATTATTATTATTATATAAATATTTCTATGAAGTTCAGAGATTCATCACAAGAGGTCTTGCTGACCATTATTCAACAAAATATCTATCATATTTCTCCTTAAATTCATTCACTAACAATGTACTCATAACTTCTTAAAGCAATTCATCCTCCTACTCATTCAACCCCTTCCAAGCAAAGAAATCTAGTCCTCACGAATTTCTTTCTTATGGCTGTAGTAAATATCAGATCTTCAGGTGTCAGTCTATTTCCAACAGACAATCAAACCAATAAACAATAACTAACTGGCATCATCCTCAGATAAGCTAAATAAAAAGCTTCAAGGATACAAACTCAGGCATTACAACTCAACTGGGATCAACAAAAAAGAAAAAAAAATCCATTTATTACAATTACAGTATTTAAATGCATTAAAGCAAAAATTGTAAATATACATAATTTATTGCTATTGTGTATACTGTAAAGATGTAATTTATTCAACTTCAACTGTAAATTATCAATTACAGTTACTATTATTAATCTATACATGATCTATATATATATATATATATATATATATATATATATATATATATATATATATATATATATATATAGATAGATAGATAGATAGATAGATAGATAGATTAGTTATTCATTCTACAAAAAATCTGTATAATCGTCATTGTTAATATTAAAAAAATATGTGTTGTAAATACATAATATATAAGCAAAAAAAATTATTAGTATTAAAATTTTTTTATTGAAATCTAATGTAGAAAATGAACTATATATGCGGCACTTAGTGCCGAACTTTGTAAAATAATATGTTGGAATGTCACTCAAGATGATTATTGTATATATGTAAATATTTTAGAGATCAATAAAAAAATTATTATTATTAAAAAAAAAAAAACATACGGGTATCTCCATGGAGTCAAAACACTTATCACAATAGACCGACACTAACTATTATTCACATAATACATATCATACCTCTCCTTAAACTTATTCACTGTTGTGGCACTCACAACTACTTTTGCAACCCATTCCACCCATTCCCCACTCACCAAGCAAAGAACCTGGTCTGAATGCCTTTACTAACCATACTTTTACACAACTTCCAGGGATGACCTCTTGTACTCACCCTACTACTCATGTATTAAAAAATTTCTTTGAGTCAACCTTATAGAATCCCTTTAGTAACTTAAGTTTCTATCATATACCCTCTCTGCTTGTCAACCAAACTCCACAACTTACATACCCTCAATCTATCCTCATAGGGAGTATTCCACAGAAGAGAAGGCTAATAACCACCCTATCTTTACTTGTCAATGTATTCTTCAACATCAAAGTAATCTTCTAAGCTATTTTACAAACCATTTTAATACGTCCTCTTAACTTCATATCTTTATCCACATCAATTTCCTGTAATCCAGTATTATCAATATGATGCAAAGAATGTAATCTTCTTATTGTAAAGTGCATTATGTAACCTTTTGCAACATGAAATTGAATCTGTTGTTCTTTGTACACACTGCCAATTTATTGAAATCATCCTCTGGATATCTACATCACCTTTATCAACTACTGCCCTTCCCAGTTTTTGCATCATGAGCATACACCTAAATATCCTCCTTAAACCTTCTGCTTTATGGTTAATATGCAAATTAAAGACTGGTGGCCCTGGTACTGAGCCTCGAAGTGCTCCATATACACTACCCTCATATTCCATACTTTAGTATAAGTAGTAAAGGAAAATGGAGTTTTTTTGGATGAAAGCCAGTTATGGTATGCTTGATTCTTCACTTGTACAGCCTTTTGAAGAACAGTGGAAAAACAGTATCCCAACCAAGGAAATGAGGTATATAGAAGATGCAAAAATACAGTCTGATCAAATAATCATATTATTATTATTATTATTATTATTATATAAACATTTCTATGAAGTTCAGAGATTCATCACAAGAGGTCTTGCTGACCATTATTCACATAAATATCTATCATATTTCTCCTTAAATTCATTCATTAACAATATACTCATAACTTCTTAAAGCAATTCATCCTCCTACTCATTCAACCCCTTCCAAGCAAAGAAATCTAGTCCTCACATTTTTGTTCTTGCTATGCACTGAAAAAATTCTTCACATGAATCCTATAAATGTTTCAGTAACTTACATCTTTTTGTCATACCCTCTCTTTTCTGCCTATCAACCAAATTTTGCAACCCATATGTACCTTCATTCTCTCCTTATAGAGAATATTTCATAAAGCTTCATTCATTCATCACATTTTATTTCATTATGTATGTGAGTCACTTTTTGATTCTCTCCTCAACTTTTTCATCCCCAAGAAACTCAGGAACCACTTCTATGCACAGTGTCCTGATGTAACTTACAGCCACTTATTTCATATCAATGCATTACTCACAGATGATAGGAAGTATTGACAGGACTAATTATAAACTAAGAAATAAATTGCTATGCTTATTTATGAATGCCAGTAGTATCAAAAATACAGGAGATAAAATTGTTGCCCTGATTTAGCATGTTCATACAAAGATAATTGGATTAAGTGAAACATGGCTGGATGTAAAAAATATCCTGATGGGAATCAGGAATAAAAATCGAAGAGCAGGATGTTTTTGTGAGGATAAGAGGGGCAAGAAGCAGGGGGAGATACTCTTGATGATAGCAGAAAGAAAGAGAATTAGCCCACCTGGCTGGCTGAGTGGTTAGCGTGTCCACTCTCCAGACAAGAGGCTGCGGGTTTGAATCCCGCCGTGGATATGGATGTTTGTGATTGTCTGTGGAAATACTAGTGGTGGCAGTCGGTAGTAGATGCCATTGGTGTAGTTGCAGTCAATTGGCGGATTGTGAGTGCTGGAAGCAAAGCTGTAGAGTAGATGCCCTCCCTCGATGAGTCTTTGGACTCCCTGAAGGTGACAAATAATAATAATAATTATAATTATGTCTACACAAGGTTGAGATAAAAGGGAATGATAGTGGCAGTGCTTTGTAACAGTATGATGTCAGGTGGAAGTTGATGAGATATTTAGATGGATGTCTGTTGGCTGGGGAATGATGTGGAGGATAGATACAAAGAAATGTATAGGCAAATCATCTTGGTGAGCAACACAAGGACTACTATAATTATAATCATATTGATTGGAATGAGGAGATAGCATCGGGGATTAAGGAGAATGAACTGTTCATTTCTTGAGGGACAGCTATCTTAATGCAATATATGACAGAGGTCATGTGACATTTTAGAGTCTTAGATCTGATCATATTATCAGACAGCACAATAGTGAATGGGGGTGTTTAATCTTCCTATAGTTGATGAGAGTGAAATGAAACGATCATCTGGATTATAGCCAGTTATACAAGAGCTTCTGTGAGGAAGTTCTTGTAACCAAAAAAGTCATCATCATCATCATCAAATTCCTGACATGTACCCTCAAGGGGTGTACAGGATATGATAGTACTACATGAAAAATTTACATCATTACTAACTTCCTATCTACAATTTTCCTCCAAATCAGTCTGTTACTTGTCAAGACTCCAACATTATCAGATCTTATATTTCTATCGTCTAAGGCACTTTGTACCGTATCAATCCACTTATATCTTGGTCTTCCTCTGGGTCGTTTTCCTTCCAACATGGCAGAGAACACTTTGCTAATCTTTCCTCACCCATTCTGTTTAAGTGACCATACCATCTGAGATTAGCTCTGCTAACGCATTCCTGGATGCTGACAATATCAAGTTCTTTCCTAATATCCTCATTTTTAATATGATATTACCATTGATGCCATCTGTTCATGCCTCTAATCTTTCTCAGGACTCTCATATCTGCAGTCTCTAGTCTTTGGTGTCTATTAATTCTGTAGTTTTACTTCTGACCCAGCTCTCAGATCCATAAGTTAAAACTGGTTTGAACACTGTCTTGTATACAGCTAATATAGTGTTCCGACTGATTTCTCTCTTATTCCATATGAATTTATTCAATTGACTTCCTACCATACCAGTTTTGTTGATTCTGTTGTCAATTTCCATATTTAATTTACCATCTTCACAAAAAATCGTGCCTAAGTAGCCGAAATGCTTTACTTGTTCCACAGGTTCTCCATTCACAACACAGTTGACATTTTCAACGATTTTACCTATTTTCATTGTCTTTGCCTTTTTATTGCTCACCTTCATACCGTATCTATTACAACAGTTACTCAATTTATCAGGGAATCTTGCAAACTTGTAGTGGATTTATTTAGAAGTATAAAATCGTCCGCATAAAGCAAAGTACATACATTAACATCTCCAATTCTGATATCATGTATAATACCACTTTTCTTCATAATGTGATCCATATAGATGATGAATAACAGAGGGGATAATGTACATCCTTGTCTCACACCAGATTTAACATTAAACCATCTTCCTGTACTTCCTTCAATTCTAACTGCCGACTTACAATTCAAATACAGATTAAGTATTGCTTGATATAATGCCCCATTGACACCATATGTCGTATTGAATGGCTTCTCTCTTGGCACCTTGTCATATGCCTTTTCCATATTGACAAAACTTAAATACAGATCTTTGTTATATTCCCATGCTTTCTCAACTATTTGTCGTAAAGTGAGGATCTGATCCTGACAGCCTCTATGTGGCGTGAATCCAGCTTGTTCTTCACCAAGCTTTTCTTCCACAATTATTCTCAACCGTTTCTCTAGTATACTGGCATAAATCTTACCAGGAACACTCAGTAGGGAAATACTGCTATAATTCTCACATTCAGTTTTCTTTCCCTTTTTATATATGGGTACTATTAGAGCTCTACTCCAATCATCAGGAATTCATCCCTCTGTCCAGGCCTTCTGAACTATGCAGTGCAGCCACTGTAAGACTTTTATACCACCATACTTCAGTATTTCTGGTCGAATATCATCTACTCCTGCTGCTTTTCCACATTTCAGGCCTTTGATGGCTTTTTCTACTTCAAGTATGGATATGTATTTCTGACTGCATGCCTGTTGAGTGTTTTTTTACCACTGTGCTATGACTGCTTGTTTCATTTAGCAATTTTTCGAATAATTACTCCATACTTCAAGGATATCTTTTTCTCCTGTTTTCATGTCACCTTTATCATCTCTAACTCCTTTTACAGCACTCTGTCCTCCATTTCTAAGCTTCTTCAACAACCTCCAGAATATCTCCAAAAAAGTCAGTAATAAAAAAATTCTTTAAATTAGGAGAGAATTGGGAGCTACAGCATGCAAAGGAAACATGCTGCTTGAGCATGTTTCATTTAGAAAAACCCAACCATTGCTGCTGTTAAATATCGAAAGATACAACATATACAATGTCTGAGTATATTGCAAAGTGAATAGGCTAAACAAGATAGTAGCAAAATGGATGAATTAAGAGTTCAGCAAGCAATATGGAAAAAAGAGTAATAGCAAAATATATGAATGAAGATATTCATCAACGGAGGCAGAACAAGATGAAGGGATAATAATCAGTTACATATGAAGTACAGAGAGCAGGGCAGGAAGATGACTCAGTTGGAAAGGACAATAAAAGTGCAATATGAGTTGAAATTAGCCAATCAGCTAAATTCTAGAAAAATCCAAGCGTTCTTTCAATATTGATAAGTATAAGAAAGGATTATGGGAGGATGATGTTAGTGAATGAAAATGGTAGATTGGTGACTGCTGCAGAGGATATAATTGAGGTTTTCAATGATCAATTTATCAGGAATTTTTCATCCTCATGAACATGATATAATGAGGAGCTTAAGTTGGAGGGTATGGTGAAGGTGGAACTAATAGTGAGTGAATAGAAAGTATAAGACGAATTAAGTAAATTGTCGTTAAAAATAAGACAATAGGACTCGATAACATATCAAGATTTGTCTTTGAGGAATGCACAAGGGATTAAATGGCATCCTTGGCATATATGTTTAACATGTTCTGCAACTGGGCAAGTTTCAAAGGAGTGGAAAGAAGGTAAAACTGTTCCACTTCACAAAGCGGAAAATACGATGAAGGCAAAAATTATAGGCTGATCTGTATGTCTGGGGTTGTGCTTGAGATGGAGTAGAGCAGATGTTACCTTAAAGTATAATCTAAATAGACTGTGTGAGTTGGCAAGTGAGTAGATCTGCAAGTTCAGTGTTGCAAAGCATAAGTTCCTGAAATTTGGTAGGCAAAGATGGAATGAAAACTACAAAATTAATAGAGACATTTTGAAGAAGATTAAGGAGATGGGAAATCTGTGAATAGTGTGATAGTGGATAGACTTGAAGTTTAGGGGTCAAATTGGTAAAAGTGTGAGAGTATCAATAATGGATTATAGTAATAAGGAGGTGAAGGTTAACATGTAGAAGCAAGCAGCGTTGATTATCTTGTATAAGGCCTTGATCAGTCTGCATATGGATTGCTTTATGGAAATCTGGTCACCTGGATTTTAAGGGAATGAGTATATCTAAGAGAAGTTGGAGAAAAGATTCACTATGCTGGTTAGGTCTCTGGAATGTAAAGACAGATTGAGGAATGCAATTTGCAGTCTTGTGAATTGAAGAAGAGAAGATACGATTAAGACATATAAGTTGGTAAGGGGGTTGTTACTAGATTAATGTGAAAAAGATTTTTTGAATTTTCCACAAAGTAGAAAAGAAGGGGACGAGGGTAAAAGAACAATAAGAAGCAATCCCTGGAAGATATATAAGAAGTGGGTGAGGATTCCTTGATGAGTCTTTTGACTCTATGGAGGTCTGATGTTAATAACAATAATAAAATGGTATTAAATTCAAATATATTTTAAATATTTTTGTATTACTGTTTCAAACTACGCGTGACTGAAGAGTAGTCATTGCAGAACAGTATTTATTAAATAATGTCCAGTAATATTTTTAAAAGACTATGACAGCTTCAATACAGGATATAATTTTGAATTATATCTTTCTGTTAGATATGTTTTATAATTAAAGCCAATTATTGTGCACAGTAATCATTATTTGCACATTTAACATAGGATGATTAAAATTAAGTACATTTTTTTGAATGAATGAATGAATGATTACCTTAAAAGGAATGTTGTCTTAATTTTGCAGTTCAGAGGTTCATCAGTCTTGTTTGTCCTTTTTATGAATCTGCTTAGTTTTTATGCACAAAATCATTTTCAATAAATAATATCATTATATTTTCTTAAAATACTATATATATACTGACTGCTAATTAAAAGGCACCAACCCGTCTGGTCAGTATAGTGCTATAAGGCCAAATACCTCCCCATGAAGACAATGCAAATGATGAATAAAATAGGAAAATTACATACTGACTCGTCCGTCGTCCAGCATAAAAAGGGATGCATCCTGGACTTAGGGATCTTAGGCAGAGGGTCTAGGTCGAAAAACATGCTACAGTTTCCACTAGTTACAATGAGTCCACCTACAGTTCCCAATGATAGAAGGATATTAGTAGGAACATACAACTGCAGATCTCTACGGGATGATGATAGATTGGAAGAACTGATGAAGGAATTGGTCCATATAAAATGGGACATTGTGGGCCTTTCAGAGATAAGAAGGAAAGAAGAAACTCTCATGCGATTAAAAGATGGACATCTACTCTATCACTGTGAATGTGACAGAAACTCAACTGGTGGTGTAGGATTCCTAATAAATAAAACAATCAAGGACAATGTCCTGTTTGTTAATAAAATAACATCAAAAATAGCTGAACTAAGTCTCTTCATAAATAAAAGATACCAACTGAAAATTATACAAGTATATGCTCCAACTACGGACCATCCAGATGAAGAGATAGAAAATTTCTATGAAACATCAGAATCCACATTAAATAATTCTAAAGAATTCTACATAATTATAATGGGTGACTTTAATGCCAAGATTGGAAGAAGAGATGACCATCTGAACTCCGTTGGTAAATTTGGATTTGGACAGAGGAATGAAAGAGGAGAAAGACTTATTGAATTCACAGAAGAACGTAACCTCTTTATTATGAACAGCTTTTTCAAGAAGAAAATCAACCGAAAATGGACTTGGAGAAGCCCAAATGGACAAACTTACAATGAAATAGACTTCATCCTCTCCAACCTAAGATGTATAATAAATAATACCGAAGTGCTTAATAGATTTAATACAGTAAGTGACTATAGACTAGTAAGGGCAAAAGTATGGATCAACAAAAAATGGGAACGGAATAAGCTCATAAGAAAAAAGTCCAATTTAGTGAATCTACAAAACCTCTACCACAATAAAAGCTGTTATAGTGAATCACTCAAAAAATGAACTAAAAAAGTTAAACACAGCTACTACCATCAATGATGCTAATGAAATATTAATAGAATCTATCGTGAATTGTGAACTAAAAATAGGAGGTGTAAAAAGGGAAAAGAGGTTTGAATGACACCAATAAAATAGAATATGTGGAAATTTGTAAAACTATACGTAAAAGGATGAAACATGAACTTAGATCATATAATACCAGGAAAATTAAAGAAACAATAGAAAACAATAGTAATATGAAGGTCCTAAGACGAACATTATCAGTTGGAACAAAGGAAATAGCTGCTGTAAGAGGAAAAATGGTGAACTTATAAAAAAACAGAGATGCAACAATCAAAAGAATTCAGGAATTTTATACTGAACTCTATGAAGACAAAGACCATGGCATCTCCAAGAATCATCTATGGATAACTCGAGTGAGGAAGAACATGATGCCCCTGAGATCGTAGAAGGCGAAGTGGAAATGGCACTGTGAGAAAGGAAGAATGGAAAGGCCCCAGGAGAAGATGGAATTATGGTAGACTTCTTAAAACTGGGAGGAAGCCCTGTCATCAAACAGCTGACTAAACTCTTTAATAAATGCCTAAAACAGAGAAAAATTCCAAAAAATTGGAACAATTCACTTCTAATATTAATTTTTAAAAAGGGCAATAAGGAAGAAATTAAAAACTACAGACCTATAAGCCTACTCCCCACCATATATAAAGTTTTCACAAAAATTATGAATAATAGAATAAAATCTAAACTAGAGGGAATGCAATTCTGTGAACAAGCTGGATTTAGAAAGAATTACAATACTTTGAACTATATTCACACATTAAGACAGCTCATTGAAAAATCAATTGAATACAATAAACCCTTATGTCTGGCCTATATAGATTATGAAAAAGCATTTGATTCAGTTAAAACATCTGCAACACTAAAAGCACTTGAAACCCAGGGAACTGAGAAACCATATATTGAAACACTAAAACATATTTACAATAATGCAACTTCTGTAATTAAATTATATAAAAACAATGAAAAGTTCCCAATACAAAAAAGGCATCTGGCAAAGCAACACCATATCTCCCAAATTATTTACAGGAAGTCTTTAGAAGTCGTGACTGGGAAACAAAAGGAATAAACATAAATGTAGAAAGGCTGCATCATCTGAAATTTGCAGATAATATTGTCCTAATAGCAGATAATCTTGAAGATCTGGAAGAAAGCCTAAATCAGCTAAATGAAGCTTCTAGAGTAATTGGATTAAAAATAAATGGAGAAAAAACAAAAATAATGATGAATAAATATATTAACCATAGAACTGTCAAAGTTGAAAACCATGAAATAGAACAATTTTTAGAGGTACTGTGGCATAGTATAATTATTAAAGGAACATGTCAGACTATAGTAATAACTTTTAATTAATAAGGTACAGATAAATCAGAGAGTCTGAGAGTTGCTAGTCAGTTTCGACATTGTATCTCTGTTTACCAATATTCCATTAACCAACACAGTCAAATTATTATATGAAGATTACCCTCCAGATATTACAAAGATTTTCGAATTTGTTATCCATTCAGGTTATTTTAGTTGGAAAAACAAGATCTACAAACAAGTTGAAGGTACTGCCATGGGTAGCCCTCTGTCTCCACCTTTGGCTAACTATTTTTTGAAACAATTCGAAGACATTATGTTTTCATCCATTCATCCTCGACCATCTCTTGGGTATCATTATGTCGATGATGTTTTTGCCATTTGGTCACATACCGAAGATGAACTTTCCACCTTTCTACAACAGATAAATAGCCTTCACCCTCGTATCCAATTCATCATGGAAAAATAAAATTCTTGTACTTTACCATTTTTGGACATCCTCCTTACTCAAACTTCTTCTGGTACCTTATCTACAAGCATCTTTCGAAAGCCCACATTTACTGACAGATACATTCATAAAAAGTCTGCTCATCACACATCTCAAAAATTTGGCATTCTTAAATCTCTAATTAATAGAGCACATAAAGTTTGCTCTTCTCCAGAAATCTTACAACAAGAACTTTCAATCATTAAAAAAGTTAATGGAATCGAATAATTACCACCCTTATCAAATCCAACAGATAATTGAATCTTATGTCCCAATACCTAAGGTTTTTTCAACAGTCCTCGGAGTTCCAATCCCCTACATTCCAGGAATCTCAGAACCTATAGGTAGAATTTTAAAAAAGTACCAATTGATGCCAACATATATTCCTATCAACAAAATTTTCTCCTTATTCCCTTCTATAAAAGATAAACTGTCATCTCTATCTTTGGCTAGTGTTTACCAAATACCATGTGAATGAGACTAGTGTTTACCAAATACCATGTGAATGAGACGTTTCTTATTTTGGACAAACTGGTCGTTCTGTGGAAAAAAGAATTGAAGAACATCAATATTATATTGAATACAACAAACCTCAGAAGTCTGGTCTAGAATAACACAGTATTAACACTACCCATAATATCCAAAATTTTCTCCTTATTCCCTTCTATAAAAGATAAACTGTCATCTCTATCTTTGGCTAGTGTTTACCAAATACCATGTGAATGAGATGTTTCTTATTTTGGACAAACTGGTCGTTCTGTGGAAAAAAGAATTGAAGAACATCAATATTATATTGAATACAACAAACCTCAGAAGTCTGGTCTAGAATAACACAGTATTAACACTACCCATAATATCCAGTGGGATAAAGCTATTCTCCTCCATAGATGCAGGTTCAAATATGAATGCCTTTTTTAAAGAAAGTTGTGAAGCTATTTACACCGACCGAATTTAAATCGAAATGATTGTCTCTCTCTCTCTCTCTCGAAGATCTGGGAGACTTTTATTTTATGTAATCATTAAAAAAACCAATTATCTTAAATATTAATTAATTATTAATTTCTATAATTTCCTAGCGCACGACAACTATGTATTTTAATAGGTGATCCACCGAATGTTCGTTACTTGTATTCCATCCTATAACCGTTTGTAACACTGAAGATGTACTATTAGTTTTAGTATGAAATAAATATCTGTACCATATTAATTAAAAGTTATTACCGTGGTCTTACATGTTCCTTTAATAATGAAATAGAACAAGTTACTTCATATGTGTATTTGGGCCAATTGTTATCCTTTCAGGAGTGCCAAAGAAAAGAGATTGAACGAAGAATTCACCTAGGATGGATGGCTTATGGGAAAATGAGAGACATATTCAGAAGTGAAGGAAAGTTTTTGACCAGTGCATACTTCCTGTCCTAACATATGGAGGAGAAACATGGACTTTAACAGAAGCCCTAAACAAAAAGCTGAGAACAACACAACATCACATGGAAAGAAGTATGCTAAAAATAACATTAAGAGATAGGAAGACAAATACCTGGATAAGATCTCAAACAGGTGTCATGGATATTGTAAAATACATTAAACAGGCTAAGTGGAGATGGGCTGGCCATATTGCAGATGCAGTGATGGGAGATGGACTAGAAAAAAAACAGAGTGGAGACCAATGGATGGAGCAAGACAAAGAGGAAGACCAAGAAGAAGGTGGAGGGATGAACTAGCACAAATTTCAGGAATGAGATGGATGGGAGAGGCAGAAAGCCGATTGATCTGGAAAACCATGGGAGAGACCTTTGTCCAGCAGTGGACAGAACCAAAAGGTTGAAGAAGAAGAATTAAAAGTTATTTTGTCTTTTGCATTACAATTTTCGTGATGAATTTTGTCATTTTTTTGAAGAAAAATGTTTACTTTGAAAAAACTCCACTTTTGTTAATAAAGTCTTCAACACATACCTGTCACAAACGCTCTATCCACAGAGTGAGGAAGATCCAAGAACACAGAACTGGCTGCACTAGAGATTATTGTTACTTGCGGTACATGGGATGGCACTAGTTAGAAACAAAAATTTAACAAATCATATAATGCCTTCGAAAACTAAAAACATTAAACTAAATGCATTGTTTCAATGACAGTCACATTAAAACATGAAAATTATTTGCCTCTTCATTAATGATTTAAAACCTTTCTTTTTTTTTTTTTTCAAACAAGAATTCAGAATACTTGTCTAAACTGGGCCTAAATGATATCGTATTATACAGTATCCTAAAAATAGTCCAGTGATTTTGAAGGTTAAGATTTTTTAAATGCTAATGCCTATAAATTATGTTTATTATTCCAGACATACATAGAGTCATAATTAGACTTATCCTAGGAGGTCTGCTTTAAGTCTATCATACCATTCCTTAAATTCATTCCCTGTGTGCACTCTCACCATCCTTGCAGGCAGTACATTCCATGTACTTTGCTGCGTACTATGCAAAAACTTTTCTTCTTATTCTCTTACTCCTATTTCCTTTTCCGTATTATACAGTATCCTAAAAATAGTCCAGTGATTTTGAAGGTTAAGATAATTGGATGGCCTTTTTGTCCTCATTCTTTCCCCTCATGAAAAATCTCCCATTTGTCAATCAGATAATTATCTCTCCCCTCAGCTTAGTTGAATTCATATCATCCACTTATCTTCTTTTTACCAGATTTTGCAGATTAAATATCCTCAGCATATTCTCATAATCAGCTGAGGTAGGAGATGAATATCATAGCTTGGTGTGAGACAACCAGACCCTAAAGGTTTCAAAAAAGTTCCATGTTTGGTATCTGGCAGGATTTTCCAGATTATGTAAAAAACAAATAAAAAATACAATATATATATATATATATATGTGTGTGTGTGTCTTATTTCACCTTTATCACGAGTTGCCTAGGCTTGTACTACTTTACGGGTCACCTAGACTTGCAATACATGCAGGCACAAACTTGAATTATTTCTCTGTTTGCTTACTTGGGAAATGGAGTAAAACCAGGTTTAAAATAGCTTGGCATCTTTAACATATATTATACCCAAGGTAAAAAACTTTCTACATGTGTGTGTGTGTGTGTGTGTGTGTGATCATAGGCTTTTACTCGGTTGTTGTGATACATTTTAAAACATAGATTTAATGACTTAAAAACCAAGATAACTTATAAAGATTTTAATGAGAATAATACAACTAGTTTCGGCTTATAACAGCCTTCCTCAGGTATTCATAAAGGAAAAGAATAGTAATGAACATTGAAGTATCTAAAAAACTGGAAATTACAGGTAAAAATTGCCACACATAATTGATACATAAAAAACGTATTTTTTCAAGTTGTTCTAACAGGCGTGCCATTGTTTATTGCAAGTGTACGTGCAGGCTGCTGACGTGAATGCCAATACTGATTAACTGCAGCATGGCTATTGGGATGTTATAACTCAAATTGTTGTTTAAATGGACAGGGTTCAGCAGGATTTCCCTTGATTCTACAATTTTTCTTTCAAACTCATCATCACAACGAAAAATATTTTCTGATCTATCCCAGCAAACGGAGTGGCTTTGTTGACCATCATTAGGATTATTTGAAAAAAGAACATGACTGGATAACGCAGTTGCATGAGATCTTTTGTAAGAGATGTCTCTCTTATGCTCTTCTATACGTTGTTCAATAGATTTGTTAGTTTGTCCAAATTAAGGGATTCTGCAATCACACCATAATTTATATACACCTGGATATTTTAGGTTGTGATGAGTAGGCCTTGGATGGCTGATTAGAGAATGGATTTTAGGAAGTGTGGTGAAGAACGTCCTGATATTGTATTTTTTAAAAACTTTAGCTAATTTTTTAGAGACTGTGTTAATGTATGGAATGGATATGCTACCTTTAAATTTAATAGTTTCTGTTGTGCACTGCCTAGGAAGATCCAGAAGAAATTTCTTAATCAATTTTTCATAGTATCCATTTTGTTTAAAGATAAGAGTGAGGTGATTTATTTCTTTTTGTAGTTCATCTGGTTCATTCAAGAGAGAGAGCGTGCTCTGTGTCCTAAGGTAGAAATAGTTCCAAGTTTTTGTGGTGGAAAATGATGAGAAAGATTATGTAGATATCTATTGGTATGAGTAGGTTTTCTGTATATAGAGATTTTTAATCTTTCAGAGCATCGTGTAAGCATGACATCCAGGAAAGGTAAGGAGTTATTATTTTCTAGATCAGCAGTAAATTTTATATTAGGATGTTTAGATGATGAAGAAAATCTATGAGAGATGTGTGCCTGTGATTCCAAATAATAAAAATATCATCACCATATCGTTTCCAAACTTTTGGTTTAAATGAGAAGGAAGATATGGCTTTCATTTCAAAATCTTCAAGGAAGATGTTAGCTAGAACTGGGGACAAAGGATTGCCCATTGCCAGGCCCTGTTTTTGTTGGTAAACAGAGTCCTGATATCTGAAGTAACCAGAATGAATGCAATGTTTTAATAAAGCAAACATTTTTTTGGATAATTTGTCCTTTAGTAATTATATATATATAACTGATAAAAATAGAAAAAAATCATCCCTAGCCCAACCTCAGTACAAAAATGTACAATAGGTTTGCAAATTCCATGTGTATTCAAATTCAATTCAACGAGGATTACAAAGAACAGCTAAAGAGAGTGACTTGGTTAGTAAGGGTAGCAAAAGTGAAGTATGAGCAGCAGTTAGGTAATGAAGCCAAAAAGAATCCTTGTGATGAGTTCTTTCGATATGTAGCCAGCAAAAAAAAAAAAAAAAAGAATGATTATGGAAGGATGACATCGATTAGAGAAAATAGTATAAGAACAATTTTTGCAGAAGATATAGTGGAGATACTTTCACTCTTGTGAATATCATCCACTTATCTTCTTTTTTCATGGAGAGTTTAAGAGCAGTTGATGATGAGGAGGAGAGACTGTAAGTGAGCAAGAGGTATATGGGGGGAAATGAGCAAACTTGATGTTAATAAGGCTGTGGGACTTGATAATATATCATCATGTTTGAAGGAATATGATAGGGGAGTTGGCATCTGCCTTGACATATTTTTTGATGTGAGTCTTGCAATGGATCGAGTTCCAAAGGAGTACAAGGAGGGCAAGATTGTGGGCTTTTTGATTACCACATGATAAGTTGTTAATCAAACTAGAGCAGATGGAGTTGGATGTTAGATTTGTGCAGTGGATCGAGAAGACTGGCTATCTGATAAGTATCAGTGAGTTGTGTATGGGGAAGCAATATCCAGGAAAAGGAAAGTCATTAATGATGTGCCTCAGGGGGCTGTTTTAGGGCCATTGTTGTTTAACCTGTATGTAAATGATATTGGCAAAGATGTAGATGGGAATATTCAGTTATTTGCAGATGATGCAAAGTTAGGACAGACTATGAAGTGTAGAGAAGATGTGGCCTTACAAGAAGACTTGAATAGATTGAGTGAATGAGTACTGGAATGGGGATGCTAGTTTAATGTTGCAAAATGTAAGGCTTTAAAATTTGGGAAACAAAGAAGATGTAGAATTTATGCTTGGTGGGAATATACTGTTGGATGTGGAGGAAATAATAGATCTTGGGGTGGTATTGGATCTGAAATTTAGGGGACACATTACCAAAATTGAGAGGACAACACAAAGAATTCTTGGAATGATGCGGAGGACACTGACTTGTAGAAGTAAGGTGATTCTTGTTCCATTGTATAAGGCTCTGATTAGGCCACACATGTATTCTGCACAGATTTGGTCACCTGGTTTTTCAAAAGGATGAAGAGATGTTAGAAAGGGGTCTAGAGGCAGCTGACTAAGGTAGTTTTTGATCTCTTGACTGTCAAATATGAGGAAAGGTTCAGAGATGCAGTTCACAGAAACTAGTCGATAGGAGGAAGAGGGTGATATGATAGAGACCTACAAGTTAGTAAGGGATTGTTATAGGATCAATGTTGAAGAGGTTTTGCAGAATATGGTGGGAGATCAGGAGAAAACCAGAGGTCATCCTGGAAGCTGTATAAGGAGGGTGTGAGCAGGGGAGTGAGAAGTAGGTTTTTTGTAATGCAGAGTTGTGAAAGATTGGAATGCCTTGCCTGAGAGGGTGGTGGTGTCTGCAGAGAATTTGAGTGTGTTTAAGGCAAGGTATGATGAGCTGTGTGTATGACAAAAGGACCTTCTAGATGAGTCATTGACTCCATGGGATCTTGGGATAATAATAATGATTAAATCCAGGATTGTGATGAATGTGATGATCAGTCATAAGTGGTCTATGGTACTGAGAATGATCTTTACTTCTAGTCTTCTAAAAAAAAAAATTCAGCAACAGTTCTTTAAACAATCCTTTGACCAACCGTAATGTTTCCTACTGTGTTTTTCTCAGAAAAGTAGTGGTAAAAATTATTCTCAACAGCATTTGCTGTCATAATACCTATATTAACTGTAACCAACACTGAAGCAGGACTTTAATGATCAAAACTGAGGGTTTTGCAGTATAGGAAAGCAATAAAATTAAGAAGAAGAAGAAGAAGAAGAAGCAGACACAGATTCTGAAATATCAGAGAAGTGAGAATCCACGGAAACCAGAGAGTCATCCTGGAAGATGCATCCTAGTTTTTATAGACTTATTATGTTATGATAGGTTTCACAGTATAAAAGAACACAGATGGTTAAGCAAATAACTATTTATTAACTTTATAGACTTAACTGCTGCTTACGATACGGTAAACCACCGCATCTTGTTAAGTAAACTGTATAAAATGACGAAAGATTATAATAACTAATTAGATGCCTTCTTCAGAATCGAAGTTATTTTGTTGAATTTCAAGGACAACATTGTCGTTGGAGGAATCAGAAGAACGGCCTCCTTCAATGCAGTGTTCTTGCCTCGATGCTTTTTAACATCTATACAAATGACCAGTCTCTCCTCAAAGATACAAAAAGTTTTATCTACACTGATGATCGTGCTATTGCCACTCAGCAGATCATTTTGAGAATGTAGAACAAAAGCTCTCTGAAGCTAATTCAACTTAGCCATTACTATAGTGAAAACCAGTCGAAACCTAGTCCCCTAAAAACCCAAGTCTGTGCCTTCCATTTAAAGAATAAACAGGCAACAAGGAAACTACAAATAACTTAGGAGAGCAATTACTTAAATCAGTTTCCAAAACATATTTAGGTAATATTTTTACCATGCTCTCACTTATGAAAGGCATTATATAAATACAAAACATAAAGTAACTGCAAGGAATAGTATTCTCCAGAAACTATCTGGCACTATCTGGGGAACAGAAGCTCAAACAATACAGACCACTGCCTTAGCTGTATGTTACTTGGCTGCAGAATATGTGTGTCCTGCAAGGTATAGATCCTGCCATTCTAAACAGGTGGATGTTGCCTTAAATGAGACATGTAGACCAATTACTGGTTGTTTGAGATGACACCTGATGAAAAAAATCTATTGTTTAGCTGGCATAGCAATTCCAGATATTAGACATGAGATGGCAGCTAGAAATGAGAGGCTGAAGGCATCCGTGTCTACAGACCATCCCCTATTTGAATATGAACCTGCCCATCAACGGTTAAAATCCAGGAAAAGCTTTCTTCATACCACCAAAAGCCTTACTGAACCACTCCAAAAATCAAGACTAGTTTCATGGAAGACAAGAAACAGTTACCTTACAGATTGGGTTGTACCATCTGAAAGTCTTCCAACAGGCCACACCTGGTGGAAGACTTTCAGATGGACTACCCAATTGGACTACCTGGAAAGCTTTAAATAGGCTGCAATGTGGCATTGGAAGATCCAAGGATAATGTAAAAAAAAGTGAGGACCACCATGTGAATCATCCCTATGCGAATGTGGGGGAGGAGCAAACTATGGCTCACCTCTTGAACTGTAGGTTATGTCCTTTAGTTGTACAATGGACGATTTGATTAATGCGAACTAACGCTTGTGATATGGCCAAATTCTCGGCAGCAAAAATTTGATGGACCTACTAATGTACTTTTTACATTGTGTACTTATGATGTAAATTGTGTTGTTTTTCTTTTCTTTTTAATTTTAATTCCAATATATAATCAATTATTTTTTGTAAATTTATGTGTATTTGAACTATGTTGCTTCTGACATGAATAAATAAAATATATTCCAAGAAGGGTGACAAATATCTCACAAATATACCCACCCTATCTCACTCACCTCAGTCCTCTCTGATATAATGGAGAGAACCATCAATACCCAACTACTACACTATGGAGAAGTTTGATGAATTTCAAGTGGCTGCACTCGATATTTTCAAAGCTTTTGACTGGGTCTGGCAAAAAGGCTTACTAAACAAATTACCATCATTTGGCCTGTCTCAGGACTTCTGCAGTTGGATTGCCAGCTTTCTGTCTGGACACACACTATGTGTAAGGGTTCCTTATCCTCTTGCCATTCAACTAATGCTGGGGTTCCACAAGGTTCTGTTCTTCTTCCACCAACCCTTTTCCTTCTATATATATATATATGTGTGTGTGTGTGTGTGTGTGTGTGTGTGTGGAAAATTTTTTACCTTGGGTATATATTATGTTAAAGATACCAAGCAATTTTATAAGCTAGGTTTTTTAATCCTTTTTCCCAAGTAAGCAAACAGACAAGTAAGTGAAGTTTGCAGCTGCACGTAGTGCAACACTAGGCAACTCGTGGTAAAGGTGGAGCAAGCTCTGATCACTTTCCTTAGAATTTTCCCCTAATGCAAAGCACATTTCCTTGCGGAAATGTATGATGCTATATAAGCTAGGTTTTTTAATCTTTTTTCCCAAGTAAGCAAACAGACAAGTAAATCAAGTTTGCGGCTGCACGTAGTGCAACACTAGGCAACTCATGGTAAAGGGGGAGCAAGCTCTGATCACTTTCCTTAGAATTTTCCCCTAATGCAAAGCACATTTCCTTGTGGAAATGTATGATGCTAAATGTATGATGTTTTAGCATCATACATTTCTGCACTTGACTTACTTGTCGTTTGCTTACTTGGGAAAAAGGATTAAAAAAAACCTAGCTTATAAAATTGCTTGGTATCTTTAACATATATGACCTACTGCAACATGTATATGAGAATGTGTTTGTGAAGAGACTGAGAGAAGGGGTATGTTGAAAATGTGATATTGAGTTGGAGCACAAGTTATTGGTAAATGCAAACTAACTTATGGAACAAAAGACAGCGAGATTATGGAAGTGGAAGAAAGTACAGCTGATAAAAGAAAAGTGAGTGATGCTATAGGAATGAGGAAATGAATGACAGACAGTGTAATTGTCAGAATGCAAGACTTGAAAAATTAGTTGATCAGAATGAGAAGTGAGATGAAAAATATGCATAATGAGATGAGAAATTTGGTGGATAATGGAGTGCAAAAGGTTAGGATGAAGGAAAGCAGAGAGAAGGAGGTGATGAATGACTCTAGAATAATGATGTATGTAGATTCCATAAGGTATGTTTTCTAGGAGGGAGAATTAGCAGGATAATTGATGTGTTGAATATGAGAAGCAGATGAGCAAGTGAGTTAATGATAGCTGTTGGAAGAAATGACTTGTGACTTGATTGGACATAAGGAGAGCAAGATTATGAATAGTATGTTGGCAGAGTGTGAGGATAAGAGAGTGGAGATTGCAAATGGGTAGGATGTATTTCAGGAAAGGATGGATTTGTACAAAAGTAATGGGTTTTCTTTAAATAGATTTGATGCTGGTCATCTAGAGTGGCTGTTGCTACAAGAGAAGAAATGAATGATGAGGAAAGAGGAAATGGCAAGACAGAAGTAGTTGTAAATAAGAATAGTAGTAGTGAGTTAGATAATGATCAGAGAAGAATGCAAGATGGACAGTGAAATGGGGAAAATCAGGATGGAGAGGGAGACAAATTATAAGGAGAGTGGATGTTGGAAGTAGTAGTGTTAAATCTTGAATGAAGGAAAAATTTATTGTACTTCATTTCATTCAGATTTAACAAGTATCAAAATTCTCGGAGAAATACTTGTATATTGGTAAGGGTGAAATTGATTGTAACGTAAAATAACGATAAAGTCCATGAGTTTAAAAAATTTCCTTATGTATTATAATATTAAGTGTCTCTGTGAATACAACAGAGGTTGAAAATAGTTGAAAAAATGTTACTATGCCAAAGTTTATCTCAAAGTTACAGAAGAGATAAGCAGATTAAAAACATGTCCGGAAGCAGTCACGTACACAAAGTCCAAAAGGCGTGTGGGAGTTTCACGTGGACACACAAGGAGGAGTGATGGCATGGAGTACAGAAGAATTAGATGCCTGGTAAAAACAATGACGTAGTAGGGAGAATATCACAGCAGTGAATATATAGAACGTGGTAATGCCAACCCGGGGCTTTTTTTCATCTTGTTCCTGTCATTCCCGGAGAAGGAAGTTCGAGTGCGATCGAGAAGGATGACATCCATAAGGCAGCTATGCGATCAGTCAGAGATCCTGTGTGAGCATAGGCCTCAGCACAACGGTATAATCAGCATAGACCGAGATGATATGCAGAACCACGTGGACCAATCCCCGCAGACGAGCTTCGCCTACATCGAAGGAAGTGAATCGTGAAAGTATTCGCTAGCCAGTCCTTTCAGAAAGCAGTAAACTGGAGGAAGAAACATCGAGCCGTAAGAATATAACAGATGATTGAAAGTGAAAGCCAGAGTGATCCTAATGCCCAGGTAATGTAAAAACTTTTAAAATCTTTTGTATATACAGGTATGTTAGATTGTAACGAATATAAGAACTGATAAGTTATTGGACTTTCGAAGTGTAATAGGATTTAGCATCTGATCCACACATAGAATGTTATAGCTCTGTGTATGAGAACTTGCAAAGTGTTATGATTGAATATATATAGTTCTGCTATAGTCAGTTAGTTCCTGAGACCAAGATTTGGTAAATGATTACCTAAGAATGTTAAGTAATTAGAAGGAATTCATAATGTGTTTAGTATTAGATATTGATTTATGTTAAGAAAGATTTAGAATACCCAGGTTACACCTGCATGACTGAATTAGTTTAGTTAAGTAATTATCAGTAATTGTACCGTATTTTTAAATGAATAAATCCTTTCTTGTCAACCTTTGTTTTCTCCACTATCTTTCATCTGATTCTTTTGGACCCTTCCATTCCTATCTTCTAAACATCTAATCTCACTTTCCATATTAGCCTCATCTTGTTTCTTATCTTAATCATATCATTCTTCAAATCTTGTAATCTGCAATTGCACTCTCTTTTATGACCTCAAATTGTGCTTTTTTTGTGTGTCATCAATCATACTTTTCTTTGCACTATTAGTCATGCTCACTTTCTTTTGCACAATCATGTTTGTTTTGCTCATTCTGTCTCGTCTGTAATTATAATGCAGGCAGTATAATGCAAAATGCAGGCAGTTGGAGGAAATAAGTACATTAGATATATCGATATCCGACTTTGTTGCTCCAGGAACGGGGAATGAATGTAGGAAGACAAGTAGTATGATAGCAGAGAATGAGAAAATAATAGTTGATAGTGTGGAAGGTGTGAGTGACTGTGGAAGTTTAGGAGATGGTTTTGTATGGGAGAGTGAATTTAGATTAAGAGTGACTGACCTGCAGAGGGAGATAGATGAGTTGAAAGAGGAGGTGGAATGTCTTGTGAATGAGAGCAGAAGTATGAAAGATAAGATTAGGAGAATGGAAGAGATAAATGCAAGGCGATTCAGAGTAGGAGAGAGAGAGAATTTAGGGAGTATGAGTGAGAGGATGGGGGTGCTAGAAGAGGAGAGAATGGAAACAGTAGAAGAGAGGGAATGAGAGAGAGAGGTATGGGAATGCTAGCAGACGAGAGGATGGAAACAGTAGGAGAGACGGAATGAGAGAGAGATATGGAAGTGCTAGAAGAGGAGAGAATGGAAACGGTAGGAGAGATGGAATGAGAGAGAGGTATGGGAATGCTAGAAGACGAGCGGATGGAAACAGTAGTAGGAGAGACAGAATGAGAGAGGGATATGGAAGTGCAAGAAGTGGAGAAAATGGAAACAGTAGGAGAGAGATGTATGGGAGTGCTAGAAGAGGAGAGAGATGTATGGGAGTGCTAGAAGAGGAGAGAATGGAAACAGTAGAAGAGAGAGGTATGGGAATGAAAGAAGAGGAGAGAATGGAAACAATAGGAGCGAGGGAATGGTAAGAGGTATAATGTATGGCGACTCAATGATCCGTGGTGTTCAAGATAGGATGCGTGAGGAGTGTTTGCCAGGAGGAACAATAGAAAGGGTGGCTATGGCAATTAAGAGAGGTGAAAGGGTGGATGAGATGATTGTGATGGTAGTAACGAATGACTTGAGTGGTAATGTAAGTCGGGCAGCGAGAGATATGAGATTTTTGCTTGAGACTGTACGGAAGAAGACAGAGAGAGGAAAAATAGTGTGCGTGTTGCCTAGGTATGATAATGATGAGCTGAGCAGAAGAGCGGTGATATTGAATGGCATAATAGCGAGAATGTGTGACAAGAGAGGACTGGTATATGTGGATGCCTGGAGTGTGTTTGAGGAAAGAGAGGAGTTGTATGCGAGAGACCGTTTACATTTGAATGAGGAAGGACGTAGGCATCTGGAGAGATTGCTGTTCTGAACGAGTCAGTGTGTCCCAGGGAGGATGATAGCAGGGGTGGCCTCTTGTGGGAATGGATACTTGGGAGAAGGGAGACAATGTCAGGTAACACTGAGCCCAGTGGAGTCCAGAAGAGATAATGCTGGGTATAGAAACAATGGCATTTATATGCTGTATACTAATGCCAGGAGTATCCGGAATAAGGGAGAGGAATTGGTGGCGCAGATAGCATCAGCCTGGCCAAATATTATTGCGATCACTGAGACGTGGTTGACAGAAGGGGATATAACAACAGGAATAGAAGTCGCTGGGTATAGCATTTTTCATCAGGATAGGAGGGGAAAGCGTGGTGGTGGGGTACTGCTTATGATAAGTGATGACCTATGTCCTGTAAAAGTGGAGAATTTGGAAGGAAGTGAGACAAATGATTTTGAGAGCGTATGGTGTGAGGTAGAGGTAGGCAAGACAGGATATTTAGTGGGGTGTTGCTACAGACCCAGAAGCACAGAGGATGGGGACCAGGAGATGTTTAGACAGCTAAGTTTGGCAAGTGCAAGAAGAATGATTGTTATGGGAGATTTTAACTTCAGTAGTATAAATTGGAGAGAGGAAGATGCATGTAGCAATAGGGGAATGGAATTTCTAGAATTCTTGAGGGACAAATGTCTTAGGCAACATGTAACAGAGGGAACAAGAGGTTCAAAAATTTTGGATTTGGTTATAGCATCAGAAGAGTTGATAATAACTGAGTTGACGTCTCTCCCACCAGTTGGAGAGAGTGACCATATGGTGTTGACTTGGAAAATGAATAGACATGCAGGAGTATCAAAGAGACGGGAACTTATGTGGAATTATAAGGCAGGTGATTATAATAGTCTTAGACGTCAACTTTGGGAAGTTTCATGGAGGGAGGAATTGGAAAGCCGGGATATCACCAGTGCGTGGGAAATTGTGAAAGAATATTTGTTATCAGCAATGGTAAGTTGTATACCACGAGTGAAGAAGAGGACGCAATTTGGAGTAAAGTGGATGACAAACAATATTAAACAGGAATTGCATGCGAAAAAGATGCTATGGAAGAGATATAAGGAGATAGGTGTAGAGATGCATGAGGAATATAAGACACAGGCCAGAAGAGTGACTAGTGTGGTAAGGAAAGCGAAACTGGAATATGAGAGGAGATTGGCCCTAAGATCCAAAGAAAATCCTAGGGAATTTTTTAGCTATGTGGCTAGTAGGAGGAGAAATGACTGTGGAAGAATGATATTGTGGGATAAAAATGGGAATAGAGTGACTGATGCAGAGGACATAGTGGAATTGTTCAATGAACACTTTATTGGAGTATTTCATCCTAGAGGAGTCAGTTTTAATGCTAGAGGGATAGGACTGGTACGAGGTCTGGAGGTACAGGAGGAGAGTGTGTTTCAGATACTGAGTACTCTGGATGTCAGTAAAGCTGGTGGGACTGGATGGTATTTCGCCACGAGTTTTGAGAGAATGTGCTAGGGAATTGACAGTACCTTTAACGTGGCTTTTCAATGAAAGTCTGGCTTTGGCAAAGGTGCCCAGGGAATGGAAGGAAGGTAAGATAGTGCCATTGCATAAGGGTGGTAACAGACTGGAAGTGTCTAATTATAGGCCAGTCTGTGTGTCATCAGTAGTTGTTAAGATCTTGGAGAAAGTAGTGAGGGACCGTGTACAGCATTGGGCAGATGAGGGTAATGTTATCTGTGAGAATCAACATGGATTTGTGAAAGGACGCTCTTGTTTTAGCAATATGCTAGCCTTTTATAATAAAGTTACAAGAACATTAGATGAGGGAAAGGCATATACTGCAATTTTCTTAGACTTGGCGAAGGCATTTGACAGGGTGCCACATGATAAGCTGATATTTAAGTTGCAGCACATGGGTCTGGATGTCAGATTGGTCAACTGGATTCAGGATTGGCTGTCTGATAGGTATTAGAGAGTTGTGTATGGTGGAGCAGTTTCCAGGAGGCAGAGGGTTACAAGTGGGGTCCCACAGGGCTCAGTACTAGGACCTATATTGTTTAACCTTTATATCAATGACATAGCCAGTGGATTGCAGGGGGATATTCAGTTGTTTGCAGATGATGCGAAGCTGGGAAGGATTATTAGTAATAGTGCAGATGTGGTAGCCCTGCAAGAGGATTTAAATAAGCTAGATAGATGGGCAAATGAATGGGGGTGTCAGTTTAATGCAGCAAAATGTAAGGTCTTGAGGTTTGGGAAACATCGATGGGATGCTGCATACTCTATGGGAGGAGTTATACTGGAAGAAGTAGGGGAGACAAGAGATCTGGGGTTGATGATTGATAGAAACCTGAAGTTTAGGGGACATATTGCAAAGGTGGTGAAGGTAACACAGAGGATTGCTGCTATTATGAGGAGGACACTGACCTGCAGAGATAAGAGGGTTATCATTCCGTTGTATAAGTCTCTGATCAGACCACACTTGGACTATTGTTCTCAGATTTGGTCCCCAGGATTTGAAGGGGATAAATTAACTGTGGAAAGGATACAAAGACGGATGACAAAGATGGTTTCAGGACTGTACAAGGATAGTTATGAAATCGGTTGAGAGAATGTGGACTGCAGAGTTTGGTGGATAGAAGAAGGAGAGGTGATATGATTGAGACTTTTAAACTGTTGAGAGGTGGTTACAGGGTTGACACTGGGGAGTTCTTTCGCTTGGTTGATCAGCGGGAAGGAGTGATGACAAGAGGCCATCCCTGGAAGTTATGAAAGGAAACTGTGAGCAGGAGGGTAAGGAGTGGTTTCTTTGTGTGGAGGGTGGTTGAGCCGTGGAATGCATTGCCTGATGGAGTGGTGGGAGCGAGAACGGTCAGTGAGTTTAAAGAGTGGTATGATAAACTTTGTGTTTCTCAGGGGGGGGGACCTCCCCTCAGTGAGTCTTGACAGACTTTATGTCTTAGGAAGGACCTCCCTCGATGAGTCTTTTGACTCCTTGGAGGCCTGAATAATAATAATAATAATAATAATAATAATAATAATAATAATAATATTCTTGGCACTTGATCATGGTCACGATTTTTAAGAAAATATAATTTTCTCTATCTAATTATTTTTGACTTTGTGCTTTGGTCAAAAATCATGACAAAATGTACCAACAACCTTGACAGATACTATGCATTCAGTGTAAGTTAATAATAAAAATAAAATTTCACAGTTATGCATACAATTTTTCCAATATTACAAAAATAACAAATATACGAATAATTCACATCCATAAAAAATACAAAATGGAATTTGTAAACTAATGAAATAAATTATTTTAATATTTTAAAATAATCTGAGCAATTACATTTAAGAAAGAAAGATATTTTCATCATAGTGCATGGTAATTTATAGTAGTTTTACTTACCTGGTTCTAAAGTTGTAAGGTCAGCATAGAAAAAAAGGGCGGAAATGTCTAAACTAATAATTTCTTACACAAATTAAAATTATTTTCCAAGCAGGTATCATAACAATTTATGTTCAAAATATATTTACCTTCTTAATTAGTTATATGAAATTAATTAAAAGAAACTTAAAATAATTGAAGAATTATATATAATACAAAGATATATATTCAAAACAGTAAAATAAGAAGAATTTGGTTAATAATATTTGTTACTATCCATCTTTTTCATAGCTGGAGACTTTATTCTTGACTAAAAAAAAGATACACTTCAGCATGCTGAACAATGTATATTATTATTATTATTTATTTATTTTTACGTGGTCCCTGTTGGATTCTAAATGAAGAGAAATGAAAATTGTTAATATTTCTTTCAGAATCCAACATAATCCTCCATGTCAAAGGCAAGACTTGTAAATATTGTTTATTGTTTGTCTTTTGCTTATAGTGTGTTATTCATATAATTGCCTTGAATTTTGTTTATTATTATTCAATAACATAATATTAAGTAATGTAATAGTAATAAAAAGGCTCTGTATAAAAATATTATTCTTTTAATTTACTTTATTATATAATAATATTATAAGAAGCTGTGCATGTATGTTAGAAAATTTGTGTTTATTATGATTGAATGTGAGTTATATGAACTATGGATTATTTCATTATTTGTATTTCTGAAAGAGAAGGTAATTTTATGCAATTCTTCTGATTGGATTTGATTGGCTGTTGTCAAGGAAATGGAATTAATTTTAGATAGTGCATGCGTGAAGCGTGAGCTACGGTATTCGAAAGGAGAAGAAGTTGATATAAGCTGAACTAGCTAGAACCAGAATTTGGAGGGAAGAATGAACGTATTTAATTGGAGAACGAAGGTAAACAGAGGAGAAGCATTCAGGACAGCAAGGAGTAAAGTAACGGGTGGCAGCAAAGGGATTTGGATATGCTGTAAATAGATTAGGAAGGAACCAGGAAATTAATAGGCAATTAGGAATATTTATACGGAATTCTAAAATTACGACGAATTTCAATTGTTTTGAGGAAGAATAGTGCAAGGCTGAATTTATTACATAGAAGAAAACAAGGAATAAGTAGATTACCTAAAACAAGTGCGTCAAGACTTGTGAAGAAGCTCTATGTTTAATATTCAGTTATATAGTGAAGATTCCCTTTGAATAGTGTTACTTCAAAGTGATAGTTAAAACTGATAGATAGTGCACACTTAAAAATAGAGAAATATAAATTTCTCTATTTTTAAGTGTGCCTATAGTGAATCCGATGTGCAAAGGATGTAACCCGGTAAGAGCAGTCCATTTTTTTTATATTTCAGCGTGAAGAAATAACAGTTAGCTCCACCTGATATATCTTAACATTAACTGTGGCATTCAACTAAAATTAGCCGAAGTATGGAGCTTTAAAGTGTTTCCCCCTTGAAGTGATAACTGCCTCATAATTGAATTAAGTGTTTGTTGACTAAGAGAGAATTAGAGAGTTTTGCTATAAGAGTATTTACTGTAAGATTCTGTAACATTGAACTGTGTGAACCATTTTAATTATTCGGAAGAATGTAGAATTGACAGCTGGATGCCTGATGCCTAATGTTTTATGTTTGTTACGAATACTTGAACTAAGTTGATTTGCATTATCTTGTTTTCAAAGTTATACTAAATGTACATGTTATATAACCCTGCATTAAATGTTTTGTTTTATTGATTTCAATTTGGTGTTTGCCTGATTCTCTTTCATTGTGCCGCTCATAAAGTTTATCGGACCATTTAGAAGCCTTAAATGGTAATATTAACCTCGGCCTGTAGAAAAGTAAGATTGCAAAAGATAGTTGATGATTGATTCCACTATATTATATAGACTAATCTGAATATAGGGTGGCGCAGGAAAATATAAATTTCTCTATATTTGGAGAGCCTGTGTAGCTCAGTAGAAGTGGTGTTTGCACTCTACGGCACTTGACTGCATGAAGAAAGGATTTGGTGGTTCAAATCTAGTCACCAACTAGAGGAAATTTTTCTAAGCCTTTTTTCGACCGGTTCCCGAGTTAGTCGATCTCTGGCATGGGCTAGCGGGTTTTTTCTCCCGGAAACTCGGGTTTTTCGTCCTGTAAACTCAAGAAAATGAACCGTCGAATCCACACTATTTTCAGACATTAAAAATATTGTAGGGACCACGAGATGGCGGCACTAGCTTGCCGCCGTCTTCACTGCATACCGATGAATCAGTGATAGCCTTGGGCCAGCTATGTCTCTGATTGGCTACCAGTGGAGATTGAACTGCCCACTCAGTCTCCAAATGTTAGATAGGGTAAACGGCCTCGCCTACTCCCTGTACGGGAACAAATAGGCGTTAGCTGATTTTTTTTTTTTTTCTATATTTGGATCAGTAATCAGCCAACAATTAAATAAAAAAAAAACAGATAATTTAAATAAGAATAACATTCCAATAAGATGGTGGATTCAAAGCAAGGATGCACGATCCAACATTGCCAACTATGAAAGGTTATCAGTTTATTTATTTATTCATATGGGCGAGTTGAGCCCTGGGGGTTAAGTATTTATGGCTGTAGATCTGTGTGTTCACGGGGCCGGTTTGCCTGCTTGCGGGATGAAAAACCCCAGATAAACTGGAGGAAAAAACCCCTTTCCATGCCCAAGACCGGCTAACTTGACTATGGCTGAGGAAGATCCTTAAGCTCATCATGTCAGCGAGGGGAACTGAACCCAGGACACTCCTTCCCCAGGTATATGGTTGCAGAGCACAAAGCCACTAGGCTAGCTGCACTGTAAAGGTTATCAGTGAACCTATAGTACATTTGTGGATGGGCTAAGGATTTTTTTTTCTCCATTTTTATCAATTTTATATATTTTTACATAGTTCAGAAACACTGCTCTCCAGACCAAACATGGGACTTTTCCAAGCCACTTGAGGCTTCCAATAAGTGGGGTGGTGGTTTCATACCAGGTGATGAAATTCATCTCCCACCTAAAGACAATCACAAACATCCATGCCCATATTGAATCTGCAACCTGTTGGTGGGAGGGTGCAAGTACATATCTGTTTTTTCACTCCCAAAAAAGTAAATTTTCCTTCTGAAAAAAAAAAGTAAGTAATATGCATCAAATAATACAGTAACATGTATCACAGTTATACAACTCAAAATGACACAAACTTGAAGCAATGTCTACTGACAGGAAGAAGAAAAATTTCTTCAGCAACTTAAATCCTGTCGACTGCGAATTATCTAATTGTTCCTCTGTATCGAGCCATGATAAACCCTATCTAGACTACTGTGCCCAGATTTGGGTGCCAGGGTTTCTTCTTGATGGGGAGGAGGTGGAGAGGATTCAGAGATGAGTGACCAAGATGATAGCAAGTCTATGGAATAAACCTTATGAGAACAGGTCGAAGATTTGTGGGTGTTGCAGAAATTGGCTGATAGACAGAAAAGAGGTGATATGATTGAGACATTCAAATTACTGAAGGGTTTCTATAAGATTAATTCAGAAGATATTTTTGAGAATAGGACTGGTGGTGGGAGGACTAGGGACCATCCATGGAAGCTGGGCAAGAGTGTGGTTAGCAAGGGTGTTAGAGCTAGGTTTTTTACTTGGAGAGTGGTGGTGAATGAGTGGAATAAGCTGCCAGAGTCTGTTGTGGGTGCCATGAATGTAAATGAGTTCAAGGCGAAGTATAATAGATACTGTGTGAGTGTTGAATAGTTGTTCTTGATATGATGTTAGGGCCTCCCTCGATGAGTCTAAGGACTCCTTGGAGTTGCCCGTTCTAATAATAATAATAAATAATGAAAAACATGAAACACAGTTATACAACTCAAAATAGCACCAACTTGCAGTCTAATCATTAAAAGAGGATCCAAATGAAACCATTTCTGAAATAATGCAACACCACAAAACAACATAAACAAAAACAAGGAAGAAGAAAATTTTCTGCAGCAACTTAAATCGGCTTACAAAACCTATCACACTGATAACTTCATGCAAATGTTTGCCAAAGATATATATGTTATCAAGTTATCAAGCAGTATTAGTATTTGCCATAAGAACTTGAAGCAGTAAAGATTTAGCAGGACATAGAGATGAAAGGAAGCGGTATTAGAATGTATACCCAGAGTCATGAGGGTAAATCAGGCAGCAGCTAGGTGGATGAGCAGCATCATTAAACAGGAGCTACAAAAATTTTCCCTTATATTCCCCCCCCCCCCCACAACTTTTTGTGGGAAGGGAGGGGAATATAAGCAATCAATAAGAAGAGTAAAACACAAGGGGAAAAAAGGTTGACTGTATGGTAAGAAGATCAAAGCTAAATTATGTGTAGAAGCTAGCTGATGAGGCCAGACACAAACCCAAAGAATTCTTTTTCTATAAGGAGAGTAAAAGCAAGAATTACTATGGAAGGATGACTTTTAATTAGTAGTGAGGTAACAGAAGCAAATGAACCAGTTAAATTACTGAGAGTTTACTATGCAAATGTGTACCATCAAGGTGAAGACATTACAGTGCCAGGTGTGACATTAACTGATGGAAGAATAAAAGTAGATAAAATGAAGATTCCTATGATATCACCAAACTTAATGCAAATATGGCCATGGGATTAGATGACAGATTATTGTGTGTATTATGACAATGCGCAAGAGATTGATATCTCCTCTGAACAAGTTGTATAATTTAAACTTTATTTCTGGGAAGATCTAGGGCGAAAAAAGGGACAAAATAGTTTCAATGAATAATAGAAGCAACAAGACAGAAGTAAATTATAGCCAATCAGTATCTCAGGAGTTCTATTAATCTACTGGAGAAGTTGGTAAAATACAGAATTTACGACTGAATGAATGGGAAGGAAAATGGGACTATATAGAGGACAGAATGATTTTGTGAAGACTAGGTTGTGTGATTTTAGTGATTTCTTCACTTTCTATAATAAACTAACAATTGAGTTGGATAAAGGAAATGGTTACTCGGTGATAATGCTGGACTCTGTAAAGGCATTTGACAGGATACCACATGGAACAGATATCAGGGAATGGTGTGAGGGCCCTATGTCTGGGAGAGGTGGGTGATTTGCAGTGTAACAGAAGACTCGGTATTTGATTTGCTGTTGTTTGCTTCGTATATCAATGATGTAGGAAATGATTTAAGGTAAAATGTTCAGTTGTTTGTTGATGATGCAAAGCTAGGAAGAGTGATAATAAATGATGATGATGAGGATGTTGCAGAGATCCTGCATAATAACTTAAACAGACTGGCAGCAGTTAAAGGTATCATCTCTTTGTGATAAACACCTCTGTGTGTGACAATACCTGTGTACTATGTGGAACTGAACTGCAGGAAATTGATGTGGCAGGAATTTGGGGATGGTTGTGGACAGGGAGTTGAAGTTAAGACAGCAAAACTTCAAAGGTGACCAAAATAGTATAGCAGATTGCATGGTAGTTGAAGAATACATTGACAATCAGGGAGTCCATTATTACCTTTTATAAGGTTTAATATGGCGACATCTGAACTATTGGATGCAGATCTAGTTGCCTGGTTTTCATGAGGATGATGAAGTAGTAGACTGGATCCAGAGGATCCAGTCTGGATGGCAGGTCCACAAACCTTCCTTTGTGCTCTCTATAGGCACAGAGGAAGGTTTGTGGACAGGTGAAAAAGGAGGAGAGGGGACATGATAGACACATAACTATTGAAGAGGATTTAGAGACTGACAATAATAAAGACTTTTTTTGATACATTTCTAGAAGGGAGAGAACAGGGAGTCACCCCTGTAAAATGTATAACAGCATGGTTAGTAAGGGTGTTAAGACTAGATTTTTTCTTGACAGATGGTGAATGCATAGAATGTGCTGTCACAGATGTTATGAGTGGTTCATCAATGAATGAATTCAAGAAGAGTACAGTGTGTAGTATGTGAACAATAGTTAGAGCAAGTCTATCATGATTAGCCTCTGATATAGTGGAAATTCCCAGGAATTACTAATAATAATAATATATACTGAGAAGGAAAAGTAATCCATGCATCATGTAGACTATATGTACAACCCTCTCGTGCAAAATTAAACTCAAAGAATTCATAGTGAAGAATTTATGGAGACACAATACACGTGTCTTAGAATAATTACGGAACAAAATAATCTGGAACAAAATCAACTGTATTGAGTTCATCGTCAAGAAACTATTAATAATTGTGAGAGTTTTATATAGAGATGTTTATATTATTTGATCTCTTTATTTCTAACAATTATTTTTAATTTTCGAGTGCTTTTATTATATATTTAAGTTAAGGGATATTATATACCATATTGTTACTTAGCCGAATAAGAAACTCAAAGAGTTTCATGCCGAATATAGAAACTATATAAAGTTCGGCGATTCCAAGCATAAGCAAATACCTGGATAGTGCAGCAACTGACCCTTGAAGGTAGTGCAAGCTGAGGCAACTCATGTAAAAGGTGGAGCGAGCTCTAATCACTATTCTTGATATTTATCCATAATGTGAACTTAACTCCTAGGAGCTGATTATTGTTCAACATTATGAGAGAAGGTCACTACCCAGACCGGTTTCGACCTTTTTTGAGGTCTCATCAGTGAGTAGGTAGAATGGGAGTTCATGTCTTTCATCATTGGCCTTTGGAGTATAAAAGATTGCTGAGAGTCAGCTGTTAGTAAGAGGAGAAGAGAGCGAAAGGTAGGGTATGATAGTAGGAGGTAGTAAAGAGGCCTCAGTCAACCTGTTTAGCTGTATAACCTAGAGGTTGTGGCTAAAAGGTCTGTGAACATCTTCTCCTTGCACCTATTCTTTAAAAAAAAAAACTTTGAAATTAATTTTTCTTATATGCATTTGTAAAATAGTTAACAATTAAAAAAAAAAATTAACAATTTAACTAACCAGGTGTTTATGGAGGTCCTCTCCTAACACCTGTTTTAGTATAAAACTTAAGCCGGATTTTTTATTTTTATTTTATTTTATTTATTTTATTTTATTTATTTATTTTATTTTATTTATTTATTTTATTTTATTTTATTTATATTTCTGCATGAATTAGAGCATAAAGTTATGAACGTTTTTTTTTTTTTTTTTTTTAATATATATAAAAGAAGCGGCAAAGAACTGGCCAACCTTACACCACAGGGAAAAACAAGATTTGGGGGAAGAATCTGGCCCGAGAGATGCAGCTCCCAAGGAGCAGCACCGCCTCGCAGTAAGCCTTCGCAGCCCGGGTTCTCAGATCTGCCCCCTCCTATATGAACTGTAAGAACCTGTGAAGAAAGAAAAAGAAAAACACATGATACTTTTTAAAGGAACAGACACGGTATGATTAGGCCCTGTCTCAGGACACAGAGGATAGGAGGTTTGCACCATTTATTTACAAACCTCCCGTCCCCTAGTATATGCCTTTCTTGTGCGAAAAATCTAGGTAGGTAGAAATAGATCCCGCTGAGTATTCTGGCTTGTATTATGTTTTTGTCGCTGATTTGGGACTTTTTTCGCACTTTCCAGATGTGATACTTGATTACATTGATGAGGAAAATTGTAAATTTCTGAATTTTCTTGACAGGTGGGGGAAATTGCAGGTACAAGACCTCCTCTAGTGTAAGCGGCTGGATTCCCAGTACTGCACTTAATCTCTGCCAGACATGTCGGGCGGGGGGGATACAAGTAAAAGAAATGTCCCACCGTTTCAACGCTCTGGCAGACGTCGCAGAAGGGGTCGCACGGTCTTTTGAATTGTATCGGGACATAACCAGTTTCACCGGTAGCCGACCATAGGCTATTCGCCATGCCAGATCCCAGTGAAATGGCTGTCCCCAGCTATTTCTGATATTTTGAAATAGCGTTTCCATGTTAGTTTCTATATTTGGTGCATCACATCTGGAAAGTTGAAAGAACTCCCAATATCTTGCTTGTGGTTTTAATTTTAGGATTTCCCTCCCTTCGGTTTTAAATTTTTTAAGCTGTTGGCATAATGGATTATACCATTCTGGCACAACCTCTGTGCTGGGATCAGCATGTCCCGTGATCCCGAAGTAGGGGAGAAAATGCCCTAGAAAGTATTTAATTAGGGATTCTGAAATATGGTTAGATTTTAAGGCCTTCCCTATGGTTTTCAGAGTGTTTACATAGAATAGGCAGTTTAATTTCTGAAGTGAGAAACCCCCCCTTCATTGGTTTTGAGATTTAGATATTCTTTTTTAACCTCATGCCGTCTTCCGTTCCAAAAAAAATCTATTAGTATTTTGTAAAGTTGATTCTCTTGGGTTTTTTTTATATTAGTTATATTTATTGTATGCATTAGCATGGGGATTATTACTGTTTTTATTATTACTGTTCTTCTGTAGAAGGAGAAATAATTGGGTTTAAATGGTTTTAGTTTCTTTTCGCACTCTTCCCGCAGTTTCTTAACAGGCAGTACCAGGTTCGCCGTGAATGGGACGCCTAGTACTGTTAGTGGCTGAGTTTGCGGAACTAAACCACAGGGAAGGTTATTTCTATGGAAATTTCCAAAAATTTAAATTTTTGTCTTTGAAGTATTAATGCGAAGACCACTGGCCATGCTGAATTTTTGCAAAATGCCGAAATAAATGTAGATGAACTCAGATTCACTGAGCGTCGCCACTACATCATCGGCATATGCTATAATTTTGCTCTGTCTGGAGACTAGGGGTAACGGTATTCCTCTAACTGCAGGGGCGTTATCTATTTTTCTTATGAGGGGTTCTAACGCGAGTGAGAAGAGGAGAGGGCTTAGTGGGCAGCCCTGTCTTACACCCTTTTTAATAGGAACGGGTTCTGCGAGGAACCCATTAATAGCTATTTGGGTGGAGACCTCTGCGTAGATGTTTTTGATTGTTTGCCGAAGCTTCCACCCCACACCTATTTTCTGAAGGATGTCCTGCAAGTACGTGTGTCTGACGCTGTCGAAAGCCTTTTCCAGATCCGTAGAGAGAAGTGACAAAGGATAATTTTTGTTTTTGGCCAGACGGATTAGATCTCTTAAGAAAAAGAGATTTAATTCCATCGATCTACCCGGTATTCCGTAAACCTGGGAGCTTGTTATGATTTTTTCTATACTGCATTTGATGCGGCTGCAGATAATTTCTGCAAATATTTTGTAATCAAAATTAGTTAGGGAGATTGGTTGCCAGCTATCTGCCAAGGTGCGATCCCGATCTTTCTTTGGGATAAAAATTGTGTAGCTTTTCACGAATTCCTCGGGGATATTTCCCGAAGTGAGGAATTCGTTAAATATTTTTACTAAAACTGGTGGTAGTACGTAGTCCCAAATAGATCGGTAGAATTCTATCCCTAACCCATCTAACTCTGGGGTTTTCCTTGCCTTCATTGTTTTGCAGGCTTTTTTAATTTCCTCAGCAGTTATTGGCCTGTCATGCAGAGCGCTAAGGTGCTCAGGAAGACGTGATGTCCCACTCACTATAAACATCTGCGCTCTGCTGATCAGAAAAAGTGCCGAGGTACTGTTGATGGAAACAGCGAAGTATTTCAGGATTTTAGCAGTTGGCCATTCTCTTGGATCTGGTAAACCGTTCGCTCGTCATTTGCTGCCACCCGTTGTTGATTATAGAAAGTGGCAGAAGGTGTTTCCAAATATCTGAGATAGAGTCTCGCTCGAAAATCGAGGTCCTCAACTCTACTCTGCCACTCTTGCTGTAGCTCGGTTTCTACCTGTCTGATAAGATAGCTACAGGGAATTCCTCTCGGCTCGTTGGTGTGGTACCAGCTGAGCTCCCTGTAGAGATCCCTCAGACGTTGTCTCTGTTGGTGTGCCCTTTCACGCCCACACCGCTGAAAGAATTCCCTTGAACTGTAGCCAGGTTTCCGTGTCCCAGTTAGTGTCTCTCCATTCGTTACAGAGGTTCTGTAGCTTATTGCTAAAAAGACTGGGGAAATTGGGAGGGAGCCTCCAAGTACCTCTGGCTGTTTCTATTATTTCTGGTATCCTTATTTTTAATAGTACCATTTTGTGGTCTGTTAGCAGACCTCTCAGCGATATGACGTACCCCAAGAACATGTGGTTCTAAAAACTGGGATACATAGAATCTGTCGAGCCTTGTTGATATCTGACCACGGCACCACGTTGTTCCGACTTTTAGTGGATTCTGCCGTCTCCAGATATCAACAAGGTCGAAGTTTTCGCAGCAACGTTTCAGTGCTGCAAACCCGCCAGTTCCATTGTTAGAATTTCCGCCTATTTTGTCATATCGTGCATCTTCTATACAGTTCCAGTCGCCCACAACGATTAGGTGTTGCACACCTAGAAAATAGTTTTCCAGTGTGGCAAAGAAACCGTTTCGTGGTGGGGGCTATTCGGGGCGTAGACAGCCACAAACCGGGTGTTACTGCCACCATACTTCCAGTCCATGGACAATAGATGTCCCCTAGCATCTTTCTGGACATTGAAGAACCCCCTGCGATTGGGGGGAGAATTAGTATCCCCACCCCTCGCGAGTGAGCTTCCCCGAAACACCAGTAGCTGGTGACCGGGTAGCTTCTCGAAAAGTTCTCCACGTCCCAGTGTTTGTAAAAGTGGGTTTCTTGTAAGAATAAAATGTTGATATTATGCATTAGCATCAGTCTCCAGACAGTGCTTTGCACCTGAGGGTTGCGCAGACCGCTTATGTTTAATGTTGCAATTTTTAAACTTTGGTTCATTTTAGAGTTTTGGGAGGAAGGTGTTACTTCTTTTACGAACTTTCTGAATTCTGGGGCAGGGGGGGGGGGTTGTATTTCTATCCTCCATGTTGCCATGCTAGAATTTCATATCATTATCAGAATCGTCTTCATTAGAGATCTGGGATTCCAGTTCCCCTGGTTCCTCCATTGTCGTTAAATTTTCCTCTACTGGTGTTGGGATTTCACTATTATTTCCTGTTAGTTTTGTGGTTTCGCTATTATTTTCTACTGGATTGGGGGTATCACAATTACTTTCTGCTGGATTTGGACTGCTAGGTTTTGTCCTTTTATTTTCTTCCATGTCTGAGTCTTTCGTGCGTTTTGAGGCACTGTTTGCTTCCATTTTTTCTTCTCTTGTTTCTGTTTTACTAGTAGGGGTTTCTTCTTTTCTGTTTTTCTTGGTGTGCTTTGTTTAAGTGAGTAGGTAGACCATGTTAATACCAAGTTTGTAGCGAACAGAACTTACATCCCTTTAATGAGAATTGCCAAGAGGTGTCCTATTAAAGTATTAATTATAATGAAGAGCCAAAGGCTTCAATTCGGCGACATGAACATATTTAAGTTAAGGGATATTATATCCCATATTCTTATTCGGCTAAGAAACAATATGGGATATAATATCCCTTAACTTAAATATGTTCATGTCGCCGAATTGAAGCCTTTGGCTCTTCATTATAATTAATGCTTTCATTATATTTATTTATGCACAAGGGTTCAATCCGATTGATGCAATTACCTCCTTTTTACTATTTCTTTCAGAATCCAAATAAATCACTGACTCAAGACCAAAATAAACACATTTAATATAACAAAAACAATATATATACACTTCAAACAAATATTACATAACTAACTACAAATTAACTGGATCCAGGCCTTTTAAAAATAAACTTATACTTAAGACTAGACTAAACATTTTGCTTTCACAATGACAAAATGTGCATAGCAGTTTCTTTCTCTGTCAAGGCCCTTTTCCGAAGATATATGACTTTATTCATTTTCACAGGATCCTTTTTCTTCACTCATGTAGCACACATTAATTCTTCCTGACTCAATTCTGTCTCCTTTCCAGTAGAAATAATAGTTAGATCTGGTGTCCTTAAGACATGAATCAGAGTTCATCTTCCTAATCAGAGTTTTCTCGAACATTCCTTTAGAACGTGAATAACAATTTCTTATTTTATTCATAATGCTTAATGACAGTTTTAACTCTTCCACTTTAAAGGAATTTACAGTTCTACGAGTCCCTTTTCGGAACCTACTATAAATCTTTCAATTAGCGTTTCCTCCAATATTCCTTTTAAAACGCCTTCAGCAATATTTCCTTTTTATTTATCAATACTTATTCTACTTTAAACTTAATAGTTCCGCGATTCCTTTTTCGGAATATACTATTAATTTTCCTCCGACTGTCACATGAAAACTTAAGTTCCTCCTAATCTGCCGGCCTGTGTTCTAATTTTTCTTCCGAACGCTATCTTGTTTATACCCATTGCTTCGATACCGAACTTGTCAGCTGTCAATCACACACGAAACTTCTCGGCGAGCATGCGCACTCCGTGGCAAGCGAGAAACTAAGTGCTGTGTAATGTCTGACACGATGTCTCCGTTAGCGACAAGAGAACGTCTCCATAAAACACAATACTTAGCATTTCAAACCACAATAAATTTGTTTAAAGTAACACAACTATTCAAATCCGGTAAGTACATAAATTTTTAACTGCTTTATATATCACTTTTGGCAAAATCACAAGTGCCGACAATGCGTGTTATGAAACTAAAACTAATAAACATAGCCAATGTGTTCAATGAACACATTGGCTATGTCAAAAACAACAGATAGGATATTTCTGGCCTATCATCTCATTTCTCTACAATTAACCATGTCATCGAGTGGGACAAAAGCTGTTCTCCTTACATAGAGGAAGATTATCATTCAAGAATTTTCAAAGCAGCAGCCACAGTTGCCCATTCTACTGTCAACCTTAACAGAAATCGAGGCCTAATACTCCCAGAGATATGGAAAACCCTAATCAGAACTTTAAGAACGGAAGAAATGAACTTTAATACAAACTACAGAAAGTTCCTTAGCAACAGCTAGCTAACCTTGTACACGCGATACGTGTTTCACTCACGTTCGATACTATTCTATTTGTAATTATTCTAGTCAGTTTTTTACAGTTATTTTTGTCAGTTTTGCAGTTATGCATAATTGTGAGATTGTTCAAACTTATAAGTGCCCTGAAGATGCCAACAGTTAAAGTGTGGCGAAACTAGTTGGTTCAGTTCAATAAAATTGATCAACACTTGATCTGTAAACCAAATATTATTATTAAACATATGTACAGTTTACAAGCCACATGCTGTGGCTTTTGTACTATACAAAAGTGACAGGTAAAAGGAATCTAAATGTTTGTTAATCATTTATCCTAGCCTGACCTCTGGTGAGGAAAAAAAAAAAAAACGGAACTACATTAAACAATTTCTACATTCCTTTTGTATTGAAGGTTAATGTTAAGTAAAGTAATTATTCTAACAAGTGTGTTGTGTCTCCATAAATTCTTTACTATGAATGCTGACCACTGTGTAACCTTAAAAGAAAGAATAAACTCGAAGAAAATGAAGGGTAGTATTTTTTGATTTGTCTATTTTTGGAGTCTAGAAAAATATTATTGTAATGTATATTCCTCTTTGGCCTATTGGAGATGGTATTAGCTCACCTACTTATTTGTTATAAAAAGAAGGATAGTAATATTTAGCCATCTACCTTGGCAACACTTAAATCTATAATGCACTCAACCGGGCACAGCTGCACAAAGGCTACAAAACATGAGTGTTACTGTGCTCTGGCATATCTTCAATGTACTAATACTGCCTGAAGACCTTCCATTAGATCAAAATACAATCACACATATTCTCTGGAACAAAATCAACTGGACAAATCACTCAAAACTCTGAATGTCATTCGACAAGGGAGGCCAGGGCCTAGTCCCCCTTGACAACAAAATCACATCCTTCTTCCTCAAGCAATTTCAAGCCCATATCAGACCGATACAACTCTTGAACACATTCTGAAAATATCTAATAGATGAAATGATATTGGGATGGGTATAACTGATGATATACAACTATTTGCAGATGATGTAAAACTGGGGAGAGTGATAAGGAATTAACCAGATGTGGCCTTACAGGGACACTTGAATAGATTGTATGAATGGGCAATATTATGGAACTGGCAGTTCAATGTTGCAATATGTAAGGTTTTGAAATTTGGTACCCAACAATTGGATGCAATGTATATGTTTGGTGGGGAAATTTTGGATGAAGATGAGGAGATGAGAGACCTTGGAGTTGTAGTGGTGGACAAGGATCTGAAGTTCAGAGGTCACATTATCCAAGTTGTGAAGTCATCAAATCAGATAATGACAATGATGTGGAGGACTGCAATGTGCAGAAATAAAGAGCTTCTGGTTTCATTGTATAAGGCAGTGATCAGGCCTCATATTGATTATTGTGTACAGATTTGGTCCACTCGTTTTCACAGTGATGAGGATACATTAGAAGGGTGAGGATACATCCACAGAAGACAAGACTAAGGTAGTAACTGGTGTTTGGAATATGAAGACAGATTGAGGAAATGTTTGCAAAGCCTTATGAATAGGAGGAAGAGGGGGATATGATCGAGACATTTAAGTTGGTAAATAGATGTTACCAGGATAATATGAAAGCAAGTTTTCATAGGTTGGAAGAAGGGGCTAGAACAAGAGGATATACCTGAAGCTGTATAAGGAGGATATGAGCAGGAGCAGATTCTTTGCATGGAGAGTGGTTGTGAGTGGAATGCATTGCCTGACATTGGTGAATGCATTAAAAGCACGGTTTGATGGGCTTTATGTGCAATAGTGTGCATCTCTCACAATAAGTCTTTTGACTCCACAAGGGCTGGTGTTAATGACAACAATAAATTCAAATGATCAGAATTGCACCCTCATCTCCAAAACCACTTTCATTCTACTGTGATGTTTTCCACTGATAGAAAAGTACAGAATCCAAGGCCATCCATGAAATGCTGTGATGAATAAAAGTAATTTCTTCCATAGATATGAAGAGCCTAGAAACACCTATCACTTGAGAAAAAAATGAAAACAGAATGTAAATCTCTGCCATAGAAGAAATGCTCCATACTAGATTGATGCATATCTCAGAATTTTTCTAAGTCTTCAGGGATCAACTTGGGCCACACCTCCTTCAAATGTTGGAAGATGTTTTCAGGCTTTCACAAACTGCTACAATCTCAGTAAGATGTCTCATCCTCAATCAGGAAGACCACATTGAAAACGAGGTCCAATTTCAATCATTTCGAAATTTTTTCTTAGGTAGCTGCAAACCGGGTGAAGCTCACAGTGGAATATTATTATTATCCCAAGATCCCATGGAGTCAAAGACTCATCTATGAGGTCCATCTAGGAAGTGCCTTAAACACACTCAATTTCTCTGCAGACACCACACTCTCAGACAAGGCATTCCAATCATTCACAACTCTGCATGCAAAAAAACCTGCTTCTCACTCCCCTGCTCACACCCTCCTTATACAGCTTCCAGAGATGACCTCTGGTTCTCCCCTGATCTCCCACTATTTTCTGTAAAACCTCTCCAACATTGATCCTATAACAACCTCTTACTAACTTGTAGATGTCTATCATACACCCCTCTTCCTCCTATCAACTAGCCTGCAAATTGCATCTTCTGAACCTTTCCTCATATTCAACATTCCAGAGATCAGAAACTACCTTAGTCAGTCACCTCTGGACCCTTTCCAACATCTCTTCATCCTTTTGAAAACCAGATGACGAAATCTGTGCACAGCAGTCCATGTGCAGCCTAATCAAAGACTTGGAACAGAAAGAAAGACAATGGAACAAGAATTTCCCTACTTCTACAAGTCAGTGCCTCTGCATCATTCCCAAAATTCAATGTGTTGTCCATCTCTTATTTCCTCCACCTCCAACAATATATCCCCACCAAGCATAAATTCTACATCTCATCTTTGTTTTCCAAATTTTAAAATCTTACATTTTGCAACATTGAACTTACATCTCCATTTCTGTGCCCATTCATTCAATTTATTCAAGTCTTCTTGTAAGGCCACAACATCTTCTCTACTCTTCATGGTTCGTCCCAACTTTGCATCATCTGCAAACAACTGAATATCCACATCCAAATCTTTGCCATTATCATTAACATTCAGGTTAAACAGCAATGGCCCTAAAACAGACTCCACTAGAGGCACACCACTAGTGACTTTTCTCTTCTGGGATATTACTCTCCCATACACAACTTGCTGATGCCTATCTGATAGCCAGTCTCCAATCCAATGCACTAAATCTAATATCCAACCTCATCCGCCCTAGTTTGACTATCAACTTATCCTGCAGTAATCTATCAAAAGCTTTTGCAAAATCTAAGTATATTACTGTGCATCCCTCTCCTCTGTCAAAGGAAGCAGTCACTTTATTGTAATAAGTAAGTAGATTACTAAAACATGACCTCCCTTTAGCAAATGCATGCTATCCATCAAAGATAATATCATTGTTGCCAATCCACTTCTGGATCCTAGTTCTCACCAGCTTCTTCAACAACTTAACCACAACACCTGACACACAGACAGGCCTATAATTTGATGCTTGAGTTCTATCACCTCTCGTATGAAGCAGCACCATCTTGCCCTCCTTCCGCTCATTTGGAACTTGACCCAGTGCAAGACTCATATTAAAAAAATATGTGAAGGCAGATACGTGGTGATATATTATCAAATCCCATAGCCTTATTAACATCAAGTTTGCTGAATTCAGTCTCTCCTCCTCACCATCAACTGCTGTCAATCTCTCAATGATGTCACATTCACAAGACTATATTACTAGCTACTACTAGACTTATGCAGTACCAGAAGATCATTACATGATGACTTACTCTCAGAGATCTCATCCATATTGCAAATGGCCAAGATGAAAAGTTAGCACTAATTAATTTTGATCAGTAAAAACCTATGAACATGGTACAGAATAAATGTCTTTTCAAAACCCTAAGTTCATTTGGATATGGATTTCTTATTATGCGTAATCCACTTATTATATGTCACATTTTTCTGTTTACAAATAAACAGGCAGCATATCTGCATATCATCATACTCTTAAAGGATTAAGCAAGAATTCTCTTTCTCTCTCTCTCAGAGAGAGAGAAAGAGAGAGCAATACAATCTAGCCATTGACTTATTCTTGAAGATCATACACAGCACCAGGCTCTTCAAACAAATCAACATACTAGAATAATATCTGAAGATCAGCATTTGCTGATGACGTCACCATTATGATACATAATGAAATTGAAATGAAAGTAATTCATATCCAACATAGGCTATATGTGCCTCATGCAAAATTAAACTCTGGAAAAATCACAAGCTTTCAGGCAGACAAATGGAAAATGAGAACTGAGATCACTTATAAGAGTAACCTTTTTGCTCAGGGAAAGGATGCTAATCATCAAATAAATGGCTGCTAGTAATTTTTAAAAATTTTATTTGTTGAAAATAAAATAAAATAAAATAAAATAAAATCACTTCTCTCCCAAAACTCAAAACATACTTATGCAACCACTCTTGAAAACATTCTGAAAGGATCCAAAAGGGGACCCATGCTCTCCACAGTTCCCTGAAGTGCATTGTCATCTTACAAGCTATCATTGTATCGAGATGTTCTACAGCACTGAAAAGTACAGAACCTTATCATGCTAAATGGATCATCCCAGTCAGCTGTGCTTACAGAGTCACTTTTAAAAACAGGCACAACAAGTTTCGCAAATGGTGAATCCCTTCTTTTCTCTACATGGAATCTGGCAGGAGTAAGAAGCACAGCCAAGCTAAGGACTTGAAGTGGAAACCTTCAAAGTTTGCTGCTGCAAATACCAAATACAATACAAGAATATGGACATGCTATCATATTTGCACGTATATATATTCTTGTATTGTTTTTGGGATATGCTCCACGGAATCCAGATTACTAATGAGAACTGTCACGAATCTACTTTCTGCTTTGTATCTTCTGAGGCCTCTCAATTACTTTTAAGGGGCAGCTTCAAGAAAATATGCCACCTTCTCATGTCAGAGTATTCATCCTCACCTCCTCATGTTAGTATATATATTTGTCTATATCAACACCAGCATACCTACGCATGCCACACAACTTACAATGGGATCTTTCCTACATGAAAAAAGTGTCCTAGATCAGATATAGACATACAGTGGAAGTTGTGGCAAACTACATTCCAGAACAGAATTTCTGACTAAGGGAATTGGAAAAATGTTTCTTCTGCAATACCTCTCTCAATACACCTTAGAACACATAACCTGGCCTGTCCTGCAAAAAAAAGAAGAAAAAAAAAGCTATTAGGTTAGGTTCCACATACCTATGACAATGCTTCACAACTTCTACTCCACATGTGTAGCTTCCTTTACATTTTCACTAAGACCAACATTATTATTCCAAGACCCTCATGGAGTCAAAGACTCATCACAGGCATTCCCTTTGTCATACACACAGCTCATCATATTGTGCCTTAAATAGGTTCAAATTACCTGCAGATACCATGCAAAAAATCCTGCTTCTCACTCCCTTCCTCACATTCTCCTTATATAGCTTCCATGGATGACCTCTTGTTCTCCCCCATCTCCCACCATTTTATGAAAAAACCTCTTCAACATTAATTCTATAATTAATCCTGAAACCATTATCTACAGGTTTATACTTCAACACAAAAGAAGTAAACAGTCATTACATCCATCCAACACATCATGTGTAACTTACACAAGTAACTAAATATAGACTTTCTTTTGAATACTCCATCAGAGCAAATGAGGGACTCTAGTTCAATTCAGTGAATAGCAGAACCCTCTGCTGGACTGGAGAAGACAATGTGAACTTCATGTACCTGAAAGTGATCCAGAACTGCAGTATCTCTTTGGTTACAAGAAAGATATCTTTTCTTTTCTTATTTTTCTCTTCTCTTTATTATAATATTTTTTTTTCTATTGTGGAATGTATATTATATAAAAAAGTAAAGTGTTTCTTGTTCCAGTTATTATTAAAAATTTTAAAAATTCAAATGTACATTTTTAAAAAAATTAATTATTAATACATATTATTATTATTTTATTCACACATTTTATACAGAGTCAAAACAAAACAAGATATTCAAACAACATTTGACTGGTGATACAGAACATTTCAGATTCTATTCAAGAATCTAAGAACAGTCTGTTAGGTAGCACAGTAAAATATGACTATTCCGAGTAGTGCTGTTTTTTGTAGAACTGATGGTCAATTCATTGATGTTTAATTCTTGTAAATAGTTGGACAGCTTATTTGAAATTGCACCAAGTGCACAGATAACTATTGGGATGATTTTGGTGCGATTAAGCCACAGCCAGCCAGCTTCGATTGGCAGATGTCGATATTTAGTGATTTTTCCAATTCTTTGTTAATGATGTTGTTATCAGTAGGTATTGCGATGTCAATAATAATAGCTGTCGTAGTGCAATTGGAAGAATAGTGGAACATTGCGCCTTTGATTAGAAAAGACCTGGGTTCAATTCTCATCGTGATGAGGGGAATCCTTATATGGGCTTTTTCAGCTGAAGGTGAGTTAGCCGATCTCATACGGTAGTAACGGGGTTTTTTTTTCATCCTGTGTACACACAAATCAGCCTTCAGAACACACGCAATTTACAGACAAAAAATACTGTTGTTGGTAATGATGGGCGATAGATGGTGTTGATGGTAGTAGTGTCATAGATGGATAATTAAGTAGTGGTGGAGAGAGTGAGATGTATTTAGCCAATTAGACTAGTGTCCTCCCACGATGAGTCCTTGGACTCCCTGGAGGTGTCATGTAATAATAATAATAATCCATACTTGTCGATATTCAATAATTGTGATGTCAGGTCTATTGTGGTTCCAAATGCTGATCAATTTATTTTCTAAAGTCCCAGAGAATTTTTGTCTTTTCTTTTAGTTATAGAGAATTTTTGCTATTTCGTTTTCCAATACTGTCTCTGTTTTATGCTGTCATCAGAAGTAGGAAATCCATATTTTTTGCATACATGCCAGTGAATTATTTTGGCCACTTGATCATGATAGTATTTATAATCATTTTGGACTATCTTGTTGCAGGCACTTAGATGTTGTATAGTCTCATCTTTCTGACTGTATAATCTGCAGTTGCTGTTATTATCAATGTTTAAAATTTTCGCTTTGATTGCATTAGTTTGTAATGCCTGTTCTTGAGTGGCTAGAATAAATGCTTTTGTTTCTTCTTTAATATATCCATATTGTAGCCATTTTCATGTCTTGGTCAACTCAATTTTTTTCTCAGTATTTCAAAGAAATTGGCCATGCAAAGATTTATTTTTCCAGTGCACATATTGGTTATTTTGTTATATCTTTTTGTAATTGGATTTATTATCTATTACTTTCTGAAGGCCTTCTTGTGAAATGGCCTGAAGCATTTGTTTAGTGCTATTGTCGATATAATTTTTAAACTAATTTCTTCTTCTTCTTCTTCTTCCACAGTGTCTGTCCTTGCAGCAGAGTCTGTCCACCTATTCTTTTTTAGTAAATACAGCCAATTAACATCATTCGTGGATGTAATGCATGATGCATAGTCATTAATTTTCTTGTTTTCCGGTCCAATTTCTCCAGGGTTTTTTTTGTCCAATCTATTAGGCCAGCTGTGTATTGGATCACTAGTATAGCTCAAGTGGTTCGTTGCTCTAATTGTGTTTAATCCATTAAGTTTTGTTTTCATAATATTTCTGACTCTATAGTGACTGACTCTGACTGTTTAGAATTCAGTATTATTATTATTAAGAGTCTATTGTTTAATAAGAGTGCACATTCATTACTTGTACCCTATTTAATCTTTAAAGTCTAGGGGCACCTTCTGATAGTGCATCATTCAAGCATTTTTTTTTTAATGCTTCCCATGCACTGCTAATATCCTTCCTATCTAGCAACCAATACTATGGGAGTGAACCTAGTATTATAATAAATTTAGTTTAATTCTTTATCCAAGTGTGAGCAAACAAAGTTTGTGCCTGAAAATATCTTTAATACTTTAATAAAAAGATGGCACACCTTTTGGCAACTCCTATAGGTAAAGATGACCTCGCTAATGCTTTTGCCTGGTATCTCCACTTCTGGGCCTGGCTCTCACTGAAGAGACCTCAATAATGGTTGAAACTAGTCTGGGTAGTGGCCCTTCCCTTAATGCATAACATTAGACATATCCGCAAGGAGATGTGTTTTGCATTATGGGAGATACTGAGATAGGAGTGATGTTAGCTTGGTCCACCTTTGCTACGAGTTGCCCGGTGTTGTACTACCTTACCCCAGTCCTGATGATATTTTCAGGCACAAACTTTGTTTGTTCACACTTGATAAAGGATTAAACTAAATTTATTATAATCTAACCAAGTGAAAAATAAACTTTCAACAACCTAGTATTATCTTCAGTAGGCCATAATTTCCTGCTTTGTAGTTCAGCATGTAAACTTTTCAGAATGAAACATTAATATACAAAGCCACTTCCCATGTATGTACAGAATGATCATTGTCACTGTGGAAAGAATAGTTACCTGCTTAAGCCCCCCCCCCCCCCCCCAGACACTATAATCATATGTCCAACAGTTCACAACAGCTTCATTCTTCATGTGTAATTTCACCACAACTTAATCAATGTTCATATAATTAAATTTATCCATGATAATTACTTATCCAGTACTTATCAAGTTTATTTTGCAATACATTTCATCATCACCAGCTACTGACCTCTAGCTCTGTAACAACACCCTCCACCTCACACTAGATAGCTTCAACCACACTGCTACATGGACAAATGTTACTAATTTGCAATCATAGCTTTCTACTCTAACTGAACTCAAATCATCTAATATCATTAGCAGCACATATCCCTTCCTCTGTTTGCTTCGCTTCTCTATCCTTTCTAAAAATATTGTACTCTTTACACTCAATACCAGTTAGTATATATGCTTCCAAAAGCCAGGTCCCACTATGCCTACAAGTCATCTTACTCACCAAGGCTATACACACACACACACACACACACACACACAGAGTATACGTAGCAAGCATACATAGTTGCATACATAGTGAGCAGCCTGTATGATTCTTGCTTTGGGTGTGAGAGAGTCCTAGTTCAAGCCCAAGACAGGCCCACAAAATTTTCTTCTTATTATTATTATTATTTGACACCTCCAGGGAGTCCAAAGACTCATCGAGGGAGGGCAACTGCTCCACAACTCTGTCTCAACCACTCAATCCACCAACTGACCGCAACTACACCAACGCCATCTACTGCCAACCACCGCCGCTAGTATTTCCACAAACAACACAAACATCCATACCCACGGCAGATTCGAACCCGCAGCCTTTTGGCTGGAGAGCGGATACGCTAACCACTTGGCCAGCCAGGCTGGCAATTTAGATGGTTTCTTTACGTTGGGAAGACTTACAAGTAGCACTACTGTTGTTGATTCCCTTCAGAAAGATTTGAATAGACTTTTGGCTTGGACAAAGGAGTGGGGTTATCGTTTTAATATTAAAAAAGTGAAAGGTAAGGTGTTGCATTTTACAGTGTAGAAATATAAGGCTGTTTAATATATTGATTTGCTGTACTGTAGATGAGATTCGAGATCTGGGAGTGATGGTTGACAATAGACTGATGTTTAGAGGGCATATTGCAGGTGTTGCAAAAATTGCACACTCCCTTATTCCTGTATGATAAGAAGTATACTAATATGCAGGGATAAGGGGGTGGTTGTGCCACTGTATAAAGCACTAGTCAGACCACACTTTGACTACTGTGCTCAGATTTGGTCACCTGGTTTTCATTGTGATGTGAAGCCATTGGAGAGAGTCCAGGGACGTGACTAAGACAATACCAGGGCTCTGGAATGTTGGCTATGGAGGGATGTTAAAGGGGAATGTAAATACAGAGTTTAGTGGATGGGTGGAAAAGAGGTGATATTATTATTATTCAGGCCTCCATGGAGTCAAAAGACTCATCGTGGGAGGTCCTTCCTAAGAAACACAAAGTCTATCAAGACTCATTGAGGGGAGGTCCCCCCTAAGAAACACAAAGTCTATCATACCACTCCTTAAACTCATTGATTGTTCTCGCTCTCACAACTCCATTAGGCAATGCATTCCATGGTTCAACCACCCTCCATGCAAAGAAACCACTCCTCACCCTCTTGCTCACAGTTTCCTTTTGTAACTTCCAGGGATGGCCTCTTGTCATCACTCCTTCCCACTGTTGTTAGAGTGGGCATATGTTTCATTCATGCACATATGCTCACTTCTAATCCTCCCCACCACCATATATAATAGTTCTAGTTTCCGAGTTCTGCATTTTGATTCCCTTACTGAACATGTAAGTGGTTTCTTTGCATTCCATGGTTCAACCACCCTCCATGCAAAGAAACCACTCCTCACCCTCTTGCTCACAGTTTCCTTTTGTAACTTCCAGGGATGGCCTCTTGTCATCACTCCTTCCCACTGTTGTTAGAGTGGGCATATGTTTCATTCATGCACATATGCTCACTTCTAATCCTCCCCACCACCATATATAATAGTTCTAGTTTCCGAGTTCTGCATTTTGATTCCCTTACTGAACAACCCTTTCTGTAAACATCTAAATCCAAGTCCATTCTGGTGGAATCATCTTTCATACATAAGTTCTTTTATCCATCAAAGTCACTCAATATATATATATATATATATATTAACAGCATTCCATTACTCCTACACAACCTATGCATTAACTAACTTGCAATCATGGCCCTTCTTTTCAGTTCACTCTTATCATATTCTTATTCACTCTCAACATATTATGGCAACGGTTGACATCTTTACTCTCTTCTTTTTTACTTCTTTCCATAACACTTTCATATTCTGTCTTTCTGTACTTGAGTACAAGAAGGCTATGGCTATGTTACTGAAACACCTTTCAGATCATTCATACCTACTAAAACTATCAATTCTCTCTCTCTCTCAATTCTAACAGTGTCAGTAATATCTTTAATCTATCCAAACATCTTCGTTGTGAAAGACCAGACCAAGATCTAGATTGCTGTAGTTTGGCCTACACTTTCATATTGTGATGATGATCTGAACATTATAGGGAAGTACATGGTGTAATGTGGATAGTAGACTGTGTAGAATAGATGAATGGTGGATAAAGCAGCATAGATAGTGGGCTGCATGGGTCCTTGGACTCCATCGAAAAGTAATGTAATAATAATATTAATAACTCTTAGTGCTTTAATTTTCCAATTTTTACAGTAATTAAGCATTAAAGATCATATGTTCTATGTTTGCTATCTCAAGAAGAATATCTATAGCCCATTTTCAGGTCTAAATTTTATTAAAAAAACTCCACACTCTATGTGGTTGTTTTGCATTTGTAACAAACTTAGTGTTGTGTGCTCTGAAGATGCTGGATATAATACCAGGAAATATTAGCTTTCAAGTTAATAAATAGTTATTTTCTTATCCATCTGTGTTCATATCAAATCGTGAAATCTATTACAAAAATGTCTGACAAACACATAAGCCTATCCACGTGCATAAATAGGAAGCATTATTGATTAATCACCCACTTAATTCTGCATGTACATCCATGAATGCTACTAAACAGAATTAGCAAACCATAATCTATTTTCTTCAAAAAGTTATTTTATTACCATAAATATTCAGTTTTTCATCATCATCAAATTCCTGCCATGTACCCTCAAGGGGTGTTCAGGATATGATAGTACTACATGAATAATTTACATCATTACTAACTTCCTATCTACAATTTTCCTTCGAATCAGTCTGTTACTTGTCAAAACTCTAACATTATCAGATCTTATATTTCTATCATCTAAGGCACTTTTTACTGTATCACTCCACCTATATCTTGGTCGTCCTCTGGGTCGTTTTTCCTGCCAATCTGGCAGAGAACATTTGTTTCGCTAATCTTTCCTCGTCCATTCTATTTAAGTGACCATACCACCTGTGATTAGCTCTGCTAATGCATTCCTGTATGCTGACAATGTCTAGTTCTTTCCTAATATCCTCATTTTTAATATGATATTGCCATTGATGCCATCTGTTCATGCCCCTAATCTTTCTCAGGACTCTCATATCTGCAGTCTCTAGTCTTTGGTCAAGTGTTTTACTTTTGATCCAGCTCTTTGATCCATAAGTTAAAACTGGTTTGAACACTGTCTTGTATACAGCTAATTTAGTGTTCTGACTAATTTCTCTCTTATTCCATATGAATTTATTCAATTGACTTCCTACCATACCAGCTTTGTTGATTCTGTTGTCTATTTCCATATTTAATTTACCATCTTCACTAAAATTCGTGCCTAAGTAGATGAAATGTTTTACTTGTTCCACAGGTTCTCCATTCACAACGCATTTGACATTTTCAATGCTTCTGCCTATTTTCATTATCTTTGTCTTGTTATTGCTGACCTTCATACCATATCTATTACAACAGTTATTCAATTTAGTCAGGGAACCTTGCAGACCTATAGCAGATTTATTTAGAAGTATAACATCGTCTGCATAAAGCAAAGAGCTGACAAAGGGGTGCTTAAGGTCAAAACTGTGTAACTGAGAGGAGGCCTCCACATAGCTTTTAAAAGAATGCAGAGAACCGACCAGGGCTTCTGACCTAATGTCCAATCCTCACCTTCTCGTGGTGCACCCTGTTAGGTATCTGGATACCTAACAGGGTTCATACTGGATACTGAACAAACGAGGATGGGCTGGCAATTTAGGATTTAGCTGACCAAATTGTATTCTTATTGGCTTAAACTAAAATAGAAAATGATGGTACAACATGACAGAATATTCAGTTTTTTTTAGCAGATTATATGTGGATCTTTATTCTATCTAGAAAGATAATTGAAGGATGATAAGAAATGACCTAATTAATGCTCATTTTCACCTCTAGTGTCTTTCAAGATGTCAAAGAGTGTTTTTTTGTTAAGTATTATTTACCAAATTAGCTGTATACAAGATGGTATACAAGCCAATTTTAACTTATGGATCTGAGAGCTGGGTCAGAAGTAAAACACTTGACCAAAGACTAGAGACTGCAGATATGAGAGTCCTGAGAAAGATTAGGGGCACGAACAGATGGCATCAATGGCAATATCATATTAAAAACAAGGAAATTAGGAAAGAACTTGACATTGTCAGCATCCAGGAATGCGTTAGCAGAGCTAATCTCTGGTGGTATGGTCAGTTAAACAGAATGGGAGAGGAAAGATTACCAAAACAAGTGTTCTCTGCTAGGTTGGCAGGAGGAAGATCAAGATATAGGTGAATTGATATGGTAAAAAAGTGCCTTAGTATAAGGGGGACCGGAGAGTAATTAATTATTTTTAATAGGTAATTTTTAGCCGATTGTTTTTTCTTAAATAACACATAAATTATTAAATTTGATTTTTATTTTAACGTTAGCATTACTTTCTATTGAAAAAATCTGTTTTTTTTAATTGTAGATTATTTTTTTTAATATGGCAGACTTTAAAGTTGAAGAGCACCATTTACGTCATTGTATGCTGTTTTTGTTTCACCAAGGAAAGAATGCTACCGAGGCTACCAAAATCATTTGCTCAACTTATGGAGACGTATTGAAGGTTAACAAATGTCAGCGATGGTTTAGGAGATTTGCAGAAAGAAATTTTGATCTCTCTGATCGTCTTCGATCTGGAAGACCTCTTACTCTAGATGGCGATGCTCTTAAGACTCTCGTTGAATCAGATTCAAAACAAACCATACAAGAATTATCAGAGAAACTTAATTCATCATGGTCAACTGTCCAAGAGCACTTGCATAAGAGTGGTAAAGTTCTTAAACAGGGTGTATGGGTACCGCATGAACTGTCAGAAAACAATAAAGCACAGAGACGGGCAATTGGCAATTCATTGTTGACCCCTTTTTGGAACGAGTTCTGGTGATGAAAAATTAGTGCTGTATAAGAATAATAAATGCAAAAAACAGTGGCTTAAATCAACTCCAATTCCAACACCTAAAGATGGACTTCATCCACAAAAGGTTCTGTTGTGCGTTTGGTGGGATATTCATGGAATTATTCATTACGAACTCATGGAACAAGGTAAGACCATCACAGCAGCCTAGATGGCTGCTGTGATGGTCTTACCTTGTTCCATGAGTTCCATCTACTGTGAACAATTAGAGCGACTACATCAAGCATTGTTAATGAAACGTCCTGCGCTTGTCAATCGAAAAGGAGTAATTTTGCAGCAAGATAATGCAAAACCACATTCTGCAAGAATGACTCAAGAAAAAATTAGGCAGTTAGGATGAGAACTTCTACCACATCCTCCATATTCACCGGATATCACCCCTAGTGACTATCACTTATTCGGGTCCTTAGAACACAGCATAAGAAATAAAACCTTCTGTTCGCAGGATGATGTCCAAAGGTGTTTGATATCATTTTTTGCCTCCAAAGAAAAACGTTTTTCAAAAAAGGAATTTTAAACTTAGTAGATCGTTGGAATAAGGTTATAATTAACGATGCCGATTATAGAATTGAATAATGTTAATTTGTTCTTTAATAAAATTTATATTAAAAATGTAGTTCAAAAAATTGATTACTTTCCAGTCCCCCTTATAGATAGAAATATAAGATCTGATAATATTGGAGTCTTGACAGGTAACAGACTGATCTGGAGGAAAATTGTAGATAGGAAGTTAGTAATGATGTAATTTTTCATGTAGTACTATCATATCCACAGTGCCGGATTTACGTATGAACTAAAAAAGCTACGGCTTAGGGCCTCGCAATCTGCCGGGAGTCTCAAATAAAAAAATAAAAAAATATAAAAATTGATAAAAAAAAATATTCATAGAAAAATCACTCAAATGAAGTCAGACATATCACGATGATAATTTCTAAATAATTTTAAATATACAAAATATAACAAAAGAAGTTTTCCCTCTCAAAAACATATTAATTAAAATTTTTATCTTTAATACCTAAATAATTTTTAATTTATTTTTTAAAATCATTATTTAGAAAATGTTTGTAATATTTTATTTTCTAGCATTTACTTCTGCTATTCCATTTCCAACCATACAATGAAGCGAACATTTGTAAGCGGATACCAGAAAAGAAAAAGAAAGCAGCAGTTTGAAGATGAATACAAAAAAAGCAACAAAACTTGATATATATTTCACTGCAGCAACGAAAGATGATCCACAGACCCAGGGAGAGCAGCCAATTCCAAAACAACAACCTATTGTCTCTGAGATCATAGAGTCTGGAATCTCAGCTGATGGAAATATTGTAACTGATCCCAGTGTGAGCGTTGCTGCTGTTGGAGAACCGACATCTACAGTTGAAACAAAAAAAAATTCACAAAACTCAGTGATATCGATCAATGGGGTGTCCTCACACAAGATGAACTTTCATACTGGATCTTAAAAGGTCCATCAGAGTGTCAGCACTGGAACGGTCCATTTGAAAACTAAGCATTCATTCAAAAATCAGGTTAGATATTGTTCAAAAGGTCTTTTTCAGAATAGGAAGGTTAATGGTGAAGTATACGATCGGGAATGGCTTGTGTACTCACCAACAATAGGTTTGTATTTATTGCTTTGTCTGCAAACTGTTTTCAACATCAACTGCAGCACTAGCTTCTGATGAATTGCAATGGGATTTTCTGCAAAATCCCATTGCAATTCATAGTCGTGAACACTCTGAAGATCATAGAAAAGCTTTGCTTACATACTTGACAAGAAAGCGTGGTCAAACCTTAGACTCGGGACTAGCAAAACAAATAAAAGAAGAACAGCTTTATTGGAGGAACGTGCGTGAGCATGTTGTTGCAGTGATATGCACATTAGCAGAACGTTGTCTGGCTTTTAGGGGAGACAATGAAACTTTTGAATCGCAAAATAATGGCAACTACCTTGGTTTGTTAGAATTGACAGCTAAGTTTGATCCATTCTTTTGAATCACATAAAACAACATGGAAACAGAGGATCTGGGTCTCCTTCATATTTATCAAAGACAGTATGTGATGAATTGATCCTGCTTATGTCTAATAAAGTAAGAAAATCAATTTTGGAAAAGAAAGAAAATCTGAGAAAGGCAGGTTACTTCAGTTTGTCTGTGGACTCTACGCCAGACTTTCCCATGTGGATCAACTAACTGTTACAGTAAGGTATGTATCACCTGGTGATGGTTTACCTGTTGAACGTTTTCTGACTTTCCTAGAGTTGGAAAATCACAGTGGTGAATGTATAGCAGGTATGGTGGTGGATTATCTAAGTAGGGACTGCAAAGTTGATTTCAGCAAATGCCGAGAACAGTCATATGATAATGCAGCGAATATGGCTGGCATATACAAGGGAATGCAACAAAAAATCCTTGAGTTAAACAAGCATGCTATATATATTCCGTGTGCCGGTCACTCACTAAATCTTGTTGGGCATGCTGCTGTAGATTGCTGTTTAGATGCAGTAAAATTTTTTGCTGTTGTTCAAGAAATATACACTTTATTTTCATTTTCTACAGAGAGGTGGCCTGTGATGTTATCTTTCTTGAAAACAGACTCAGATACCAGAATGCTAAAAAGACTGTCTGACACTAGGTGCGAATTTAAAACTTTCTGTTCTATGAGCCTTATATGTCATTTTTAAAACCCTTTAATTATATAATTATTTCTGTGATTTTGTAAACGCATATGTTATTATTTTTTTAATAAAAATTAAAAGACAATATATTTTCATATATTAAAAAGGCATATATATTTTAACTTTTTCTGAGACCAGCTGATGTAATTTAAAACAGTAGGGGGCCTCTGGGTTTTGTATAGCTTAGGGCCTCAGCAAGTCTAAATCCGGCCCTGCATATCCTGTACACCCCCTTGAGGGTATATATCAGGAATCTGATGATGATGTACTTTATCATCACCATCCCTCAATTATTCAATCACAGTAGGAAAGAAATTTGCCTAATAGATAACTGAAGGTGCAATTACATGGTGCAGTAACAGAAGTTCGCTGACACATTAACACATTCAAGAGTTGGTTAATTGAAGGCCAAATAATTGAGAGAACACTATGTATATGTGTGTATCACTGCTTCTAGCTCATTTTAGATGAATACAGAATCAGGACTTCTCACACTCCTTTCTTTTTGGCAGATTCTGCTTTCACACATAGCCATTCTACAATCTTCAATAAACTCCAGTATTCAATAATATTGTAGTTTATTGCTTCAAGCAATCTTATATACTTCAAAGATAGGAAATTATTAACTTAGGTGAGAACTTTGCTTTTTGGAACAAATGGCTAACTAAACCATTCATGTTTGATATATAATAGTGATTTGATAAAATGAAGTTAAATAGATATGATGAATTATATGATTAAATAGTATATAAATGATTAAATAGTATGCTTATAGTATGATAAAATAAATATGATTAATAGTATGATGAATTATATTTTAAATCAAAAATTTTTTTTCAGATTTTTTACATATTTTAATTGACTACAACTTTTTGAAAATGGCTATTTCTTACCTCTAACAGTTAATACATATGTTACTTCATCTGCTCCATGCCTATTTTGGACATGACATGAATAATTTCCTGAGTCTGTTGTTTGCAATTTTTTCATAACCAGAGCACCACTTGAAGAGACCTCCATTCTGTTTAACTTGGGCAAAGGTTCTCCTCTGAAGTCAAATATTTTCATCACTTAAGTTATATCTGTAGATGACTTAATGGGTAAAATAGGAAGGGAAGAAGTAAAACAAAAGAAGAAATAGAGAAAGAGATAGAGCAGCTGGACAAAATTCTACAATCTATATATGCAAATACAGCATTAAAGTGGAGAGAGAGAGAGAGAGAGAGAGAGTGAGAGAGAAACAAAAAAGAAAATGAAGAAGGGAAGTTTTCTGAAGTTTACTCTATTCCAACAAATAATTCTATTCAGCATCTTCATGAGACAATTACATAAATAACTAAAAAAATCTTAGTAGTAGTAGCACTGATTAATGAGAAATATGACAAAATGCAAACATTCCAATTATATATACAGTCGGGTCTCTTTTTATGCGGTAGAAACGTTCCACAGAAAACCGCACAAAAAAGACCTAACTTACTTGCAGGCACAGACCTAAAGTAGACCTTTTTAGACCTAACTTACGTTGAACAATTAGGGATACGTTCCATAATTTTCTAAACCACCATAAAACCGAAGCAATGAATTCAAATAAACCTAACTTTGCATAAAAAGTTTATAAAAATTCAGGAAAATAAGAATGCCTAAGTTTGTTTTAAAGCTTTATTCATTTAATTTTATTGAAAAGTAACAATTTTTTTTTTTTTTACATTTTTTCATCAGAATTATCGTCGCTATTAGACAATATTTGGCAACATTTGCAAACTAGTGCAAAATCACTTTCATCACCAGAAGAGATAGTCACTGCAACAGATCTGTATGGCAAAGGCAATGGTTCTTCACAAACAGAATTAACTTCACCCTCGTTCTGTGCAGAATTTTTCTTCTGACGATGTAATCAGTGATTAAACTTTGCAATGATGATGATTTTACTAATTTTTTATACAGCATGCAATATTCAGACATACATACAGTTCTAAAGCAAACATTGGAATTAAAGGATCATTCAAAATTTGTGTCATTAACAAGAAAATGATTTTCCAATTTATTGCACAGTTTAAGACCTTCTTGAATTATATTTGTAGTGAGGGGGACAGGTTTTTCTTCTGCTTCACAATCAATTTTTGGATCTTCGACGATATCTAAAGTTAATCGATATCCAATAATATCATCGTCACTTAAGCCATTATCATTATTATTATCCCAAGACCTCATGGAGTCAAAGACTCATCTGGGAGGTCCTTTTATCACACACACAGCTCATCATACCATGCCTTGAACACATTCAAACTCCTTGCAGACACCGCACTCTCAGGCAAGACATTCCAATCATTTACAACTCTGCACAAAAAAAACCTACTCTCTTTATACAGTTTCCAGGGATGACCTCTGGTTCTTCCCCGATCTCCCACTATTTTCTGTAGAACTTCTCCAGCATTTATCCTATAACAACCTCTTACCAACTTGTAAGGTCTCTATCACGTCTCCCCTCTACCTCCAGTCCACCAGACTCTGCAAATTACATGTTCCCAATCTTTCCTTATACTTGACATTCCAGAGGTCAGAAAAACTACCTCAGAGGTCAGAAAAACTACCTTTGGACCCTTTCTAACATCTCTTCATCCTTCTGAAAACCAGGTGACCAAATCTGGGCACAATAGTCCATGTGTGGCCTAATCAAAGCCTTATATAACGGAACAAGAATCTCCCTACTTCTACACGTCAGTGTCCTCTGCATCATTCCCAGAAGTCTTTGTGTTGTACTTACAATTTTGGCTATGTGTCCCCTAAATTCCAGATCCTTATCCTCTATCCCCCCCCAGAGCTCTTATTTCTTCCACCTCCAACAATATATCCTCACCAAGCATAAATTCTGCATCCCATCTTTGTTTTCCAAATTTTAAAACCTTACATTTTGCAACATTGAACTCACATCTCTCCATTTCTTTGCCCAATCACTCAATTTATTCAAGTCTTCTTGTAAGGCCATAACATCTTCACTACTGTTCATGATTCATCCCAACTATGCATCATCTGCAAACAACTGAATATCTCCATCCAAATCTTCACCTATATCATTAATATAGAAGTTAAACAGTAATGGCCCCAAAACAGACCCCTGAGGCACTCCATTAGTGACTTTCCTTTTCCTGGATATCACTCCCCCATACACAACTTGTTGATACCTATCAGATAGCCAGTCTCCAATCCAATGCACTAATCTAATATCCAACCCCATCAGCTGTAATCATGGGGTACTCTATCAAAAGCCTTTGCGAAATCTAAGTATATTAATGTGTATCCTTCTCCTCTGTCTAAGGAAGCAGTCACTTTATTGTAATCAGTAAGTAGATTACTAAAACATGACCTCCCTTTAGCAAATCCATGCTGTCCATCAAAGATAACACTATTGTTGTCAACCCAACTCTGGATCCTAGTTCTCACAAGCTTCTCCAACAACTTAACCACAACACCTGACACACACATAGATAGGCCTATAGTTTGATGCTTGAGTTCGATCACCTCCTTTATGAAGTGGCACAATCTTGCCCTCCTTCCACACCTTAGGGACTTGACCGAGTGAAAGACTCATATTAAAAAAATATGTCAAGACAGGTGTCAACTCCATGGCACATTCCTTCAGAATACGTGGTGATATATTATCAATCCCACAGCCTTATTGACATCTAGTTTACTCAACTCCCCATACACCTCTTGCTCACTTACAGTCAGTCTCTCCTCCCCATCATCAACTGCTCTCAATCTCTCCACGAAGTCACATTTGATTGAAAGACCTTTATGAATTGCTCATTAAGTATCTCCACCACACATTCTCCAACAGCTGTCTTTATATCATTTTCTCCTATCAATGTCATCCTTCTATAATCATTCTTACTTTTGCTGGCTACATATCGAAAGAACTTAGGATTCTTTTTGGCTTCATTAGCAAATTGCTGTTCATACCTCTTTAGCTACCCTCACCAACCAAGTTACCCTCCTTGCCTTGTCTTTGTAGACCTCATGGAATTGGTTATTTCCACTTCTCTTATGCTGCCTTCACAATGCCCTCTAATTATCCACAAGCAATTCATCTACATCAGGGATCGCCAAAGTTATTTGCCGTCGACCCCTTCAAGAGTTTCTTGACTTTTTATCGACCCCCTATATTTTACTATTACGTAATTATAATAGGACAAGCAAAAAAAAAAGACGCTTCTGTGAGTTTTTAGATTGTTTATATTATAGTTACGGTGTTTATTTTATGTATAATATAGTATATATTATTATATTAATATTACTACTACTATCACTAGTAATATCACTGGTATTACTAGTGACATTAATAAACTACTTGTATTAATATCACTGGTATTACTACCACCGCTGCTCAACTCTTCAACATAGAGAAGTTTAGTTCATGAATGAATAACGATTGAATTATAATATGTATGTTGATGAATTTTAGAACATTAACGCTCACTTGTATGATGATGCGCAAAAATGAGACTGGGATCGAATACTTGTAAGTATCAGTAAATAAGAACCACGCACGTGTTGCAATCTCGCTCCCATTGCGCCGGCCAGCAGGAACCACCAACATCCGTTTATTGGTAAATACGTAATTTTGGCCTACTTGATTGGCCTCAGTAACTATTTTCATGACCTTACTCCATCTTACAGGTCCTATTCATGGACCTGTAAGATGGAGGTACTGATCCCACGATTCACTCTTAATTGCACTGTCATTACCTCCATGTCTTTTGTCATGGAGGTAATCCAAGTTAACCGAAATAATTATTACTTATACAATGATGTCTTATATTTTTCTGTCGACCCCCAATCGACCCCTGAGCCCGAATTGACCCCTAACAATGTCATACAATTCCAGGGGGTCGATATCAACCCCTTTGGTGACCACTGATCTACATCATTCTGGCTAAATATATCAAAACCTTCTCCACCAATTTCACGTGCCAAAGTAATGATTTCAGTTGATAATGTAGATGTTTGAATGGTTGCACTATTTGCAACACATCCAGGCCAAGCTGCTTTCCAGCAAGCATTTAAAATCTGTGGTCTTATTTCAGCGATAGCAGATGCAACATGATTTAAACAGTACAAAATAGAAAATTTTTTCCAAATGTCAGTTACTGATTCATTTTAATGATTCATTTTCTAGTTTATCTAATATAAATTAGAAAGTGTGCTTAACGTAATATTTTTTAAAAGTAGCAATTATGCCTTGATTTAATGGCTGAATAGTGCTTATTTTATTGGGTGGAAAAAACACTACCTGCACATTTGGATGTTCTAAATGCAGATGACTTGGTGCATTGTCAACAATTAATAAAACTTTAAAATCGAGAGCTTTTTGCTTCATGTATGTTTCCACTTCTGGTACAAAGCAATTACTGAACCATTCAGTTAATATAGCAGTTGTTACCCAGGCCTTTGAATTAGCCAGCTAATGAACCAGCAGCTGTTTTAGATCTTTGCCTTTTAGAGCACGTGGTCTTTAGAAATTGATTTACTAGGAAGGGTTTCAACATTCGATCCCCTGATGCATTGCAGAAAAGTAACAATGTTACTTGATCTTTGCATGCTTTAAATCCACTTGCTTTTTTCTCAGACTTTGCGATGTAAGTTCAACTAGGCATTTTCTTCCAAAACATTCCTATTTCGTCAGTGTTAAACACTTGATCGGGAGAATATCCACCATCTTCAATAATTTTGGCTAACTTCTCTTGTTAAATTTTTGGCTGCTTCTTCATTTTCTGCTGCAACCGTGCCTGTAATCTTCACATTATGAAGTGCATTCCTTTTTAAAAACTCGATTAGCCATCCTTTACTAGCCAAAAATTCTTTATCAGCCTGGGAAGCGGCAGTAGATGGCTCCAATTGCTTCATCTGTTCATAAAACCGAAGAGCTTTTTGTTTAATTAAATTACCACTTATAGGATTTCTTCTTTGAGTTAATTCTTCAATTGAAATTTCTAGCGCTAGTTCTGTTTTTTTTTTTTTTTAATAAAGCATCTCTTGAGTAGAATGATAATTTGGCACTTAGTTTTGTGCCAGAAATCACAGATTTTCTTATTGGGACTTCATTATTTTTAATTGCTCTTATAGTAGATTCGCCTAAATTAAAATGTTTATCAATTACCGTATTTCCCTCTCCTTTTGCTAAGTGATCTAAAATTGCAACTTTCATTTCCAAAGAAAAGCAATTTCTTTGGTGCTTTTTTTCTCCATTGGGCCAAATTAAATCTTTAAAATAAAAATTAACAAAATTTAGACTTACGATAATGAAAAGACAAACACTTACTCACATGCAAAATAAACTTCACGGACACTCACTGCTTACACATTACTCAGGTTATGCCAGAATGTGCTGCAACACGCTGTTCATTATGTACAACGGGGAAACCCCAAATTTGCATGACATATACATCACATAACTTCAAAACTGCATAAAAAACATATGAATAAAAAGAGACTCGTGTGTGTGTGTGTGTGTGTGTGTGTGTGTGTGTGTGTGTGTGTGTGTGTGTGTGTGTGTGTGTGTGTGTGTGTGTGTGTGTGATTTATCCAGTGGTTTAATTGTAAGGCTCTGAAAAGCTAATGAATAAGAGGTTTAGAAGACACCCATTATGACAGCAACCATTATTTGAATCACAATCATGCTTCAGATGCTATTTGTTTGGTAACATAACAGCATTACTTATTATTATTATTATTATTATTATTGTATGGGCAACTCCAAGGAGTTCTTAGACTCATTGAGGAGGCCCTAAACATCATGCCAAGAACTATCAACATTTACACAGTACCTATCATACTTTGCTTTGAACTCATTCACAGTAATGGCACCCATAACAGACTATGGAAACCTATTCCACTCATTCACTACTCTCCAAGCAAAAAACCTAGTTCTAACACCCTTACTAACTACACTCTTACTCAGTTTCCATGGATGGCCCCTAGTTCTCTCATCAACACACCTGTTCTGAAAAATTTCCTCTGAATTAATCTTGTAAAAACTCCTTCAGTAATTTGTATGTCTCAATCACATCACTCCTTGTCTGCCAATCAACCAGTTTCTGTAACCCACAAATCTTCAACCTGTTCTCGTAAGGTTCATTCCATAGACCTGTTACCATCTTGGTCACTCGTCTCTGGATCCTCTCCACCTCCTTCTCATCACCAAGAAACTCTGGCACCCAGGTCTGCACACAGTAGTCGATGAGGTCTTATTAAGGCTCGATAAAAAGGAACAATAACCTGTGAATAACAATAACAATTGGGAGATCAGGGGAGAACCAGAGGTCATCCCTGGAAACTGTATAAAGAGGGTGTGAGTAGGGGAGTGAGAGGCAGGTTTTTTTGTGCAGAGTTGTGAATGATTCCACAATTGCCTGAGAGTGTGGTGTCTGCAAGGAGTTTGAGTGTGTTTAAGACACGGTATGATGAGATGTGTGTGTGTGTGATAAAAGGACCTCCCAGATGAGTCTTTGACTCCATGAGGTCTTGGGAAATAATAATAATAATAACAAGTGATCTGATGAGCTGCTTTAGCCACTTTTGCTATATGTCCCCTAAACTTTAACTCCCTATCCACTAACACTCCCAAGTCTCTAGCTTCATCAATTTCCTGTAGTATAGTTCCACCAATATGGTATACAGCAGGTAATTTTTCACCCCAAAATGCATAACATTACCATATTGCTACATTAAACTGACATCCATTCTCCTTTGCCCAGTCTGCCAATCTATCCAAATCATTCTGCAAAATTTTGACATCATCTGTATTAACTATTGCTCTGCCCAACTTTGCATCATCGGCAGATAACTGTACAGTTCCTCTCTGATCCTTTCCTATATTGTTAATGAAGAAATTAAACAGCAGCAGTCCAAGAAACATAGTTAAGGAAATTAACAACATATACTATATATTAATTAGAAAAAACTTTTAAGTAATACTTCCAGTATTTCACAATAGTCAAATTGCCATCTTCAGGGAACAAAGAACAAATTGATATGTGCACACATGCACTACACAGAATAAGTATGACTGAAGCAGAAACAAGGTATGTCTAAAATTAAAATAGTGCCCCTTAATGGGTTGGTATGGATGTTCTTGGCTGTTGGACTTTGGCTGAAGTTCCCAGGATAAGTGCTTTCTAGATTTGAGACAGTTTTATACACCCATTTATTGAGATTTAGGGTAGTTCCTTAAGGCTGAGGCAGATTCCACAAAAAGTCTTTCGTATTTGAATTTGCTTCTAAGGAGTAAAGTGACTTGTGGAAAAAATTTCTATCGTGTCTAGTGGAGGATGTTGTAAATGTGTTCAAGAACACATTCACAACATCTTCTTAGCCAATGGCAACAATCCCTACCAAATCCAAAGAATATTAAAACCTTCAAACCACCCTCCCCTTTCCTCCAGAATATAAACAACACCAAATCTATTACCATCCCATATATCCAAGGCATTTCTGAAAATCTGGCAAAAATTCTAAAAAGATAAACATTATTACCACTTACAGACCATATAAAAACTGGCATTCCTTATTTGCAACCGAAAGACCAGCCACAGCCCCTAGACCTTTAAGGTGCCTATCAGGTTCCATACAGTTGTAAGCTGTTCTATTATGGCCATAGAAGCAGGATAGGCTACATCCATTTCCACCACTACAATCGCTCAGTGCTTGCTGACCCATGCTTTGGATTCCTGCCACAAGATACTCCATAGAAACAAATTCAAATATGAAAGACTTTTCCTAGAATCTGCCTCAGCTTTAAGGAACTACCTGAACTTCAATAAACATGGGTGTATAAAACTGTCTCAAATCTGGAAAGCATATATTCTGAGAACTTCAGCCCAAGCCCAACAACCAAGAACACCCATCCCAACCCACTAAGGAACTCTACTTTAGGACTGTAGGCATACTTTGTTTCTGCTACAGTCATACTTACCCTATGTAGCACCTAAATGCACATATGAATTTGTCCATTGTTTCTTGAAGATGAGAATTTGACTTTGCCAAAATATTGGAAATATATAGTTATAGTATATTATTATTAATAACTTAACACGTATATAACCAACAGTAATAAACTTTAAAGAATTAAAGGTACAAATATTTCATACTGAAAGTAACAGTACATCATCAGTGTAGAACAAACAGTTAAAGGAATGGAATACAAAATACAGAACTTACCAATTAAAACTGTTGCCGCATGCCAGAAATTACTATTAATAAAATATCATTAAATAATTCTTAAAAACTATTTCATTGATGGTTACACAAGATAAGAATCTCCCAAACTTTTGGGAAAGAGAGACAGTCATTTCAATTCAAATTCAGCTGATGTAAAAGGGCTTCGCAACTTTCTTTGAAAAGGCGTTCATATTTAAACTTGTATCTGTGGAGAAGATAAGCTTTATCCCACTCAATATTATGTTTAGTGTCAATACTATGTTGTGCTAAACCAGAATAATGAGGTTTCATGTATTCGATATAATACTGATATTCCTTCATTCTTTTTTCCACAGAACGGCCTGTTTGTCCAAAGTATGTTAAATTACATTCACACGGTATCAGGTAAACACCAGCTAATGATAGAGGTGCCAGTTTGTCTTTTGTAGATGGCAACGAGTGAAAAATTTTGTTGATAGGAAAATATGTGGGAATAAGATGATACTTCTTCAAAATTCTGCCAATAGGTTCTGAGATGCCTGAAATATAAGGGATTGGAACTCTGCAGTCTGTTGAAGAATCCTGAGGTGTTGGAACATAAGAGTCAAATTTAAATGCTGCTTTCAAGTCAGATAAATGCAGAAATCGGACAGACTCCTTGTATCGACTAAAGCTTGGAAAATTAGGACACGAATTGGCCAATGGAATTTCAAAACACTCTATCAAACAGGAAAACTAGCACAACTAAGAAAAGAGATGGAAAAATATAAAATTGAATTATTGGGGATTAGTGAAGTAAGATGGAATGGTACTAGTAGAATAAATTTTCTCAGTGGAAATGTGTTTCTTTATTCAGGGATGCCTAACATAACTGATATATATCAATATAAAGTTGGAATCCTCGTGAGCAAAAGATTTAATCAAGCAATGATTGGGTGAGAACTAATTTCAGCACGAATAATAACAGTTAATCTTAAAACTAAATTTGGAAGACTAAGAGTTGTTTAGTGTTATGCCCCAACTGAGAATGCATCCTTTCAAGAAAAAGAAAAGTTTACAGTCTGCTTGATAAAACCTTGATGATGACACATGGTAATTAGAGCATACTTTTCATTGGTGACTTCAACGTTAAAGTTGGTACAAATAATGAGGCGCTGGAAAATGTAATGGGCAAGCATGGTTTGGGAGAGAGAAATGCAAATGGTGAACTGTTGGTAGAACTGTGTGGCAAATATAACTTAGTAATGGGTGGGACGATCTTCCAGCATAAGAGAATACATAAAGTAACCTGGATGTCACCAGATGGCAAAACACAGAATCAAATAGATCATTTTGCCATCAGCCAAAGGTCAGGAAAATGTTATTAGATGTCCAAAATAAAAGAAGTACCGATATTGGTTCAGATCATCACCTAATAAAAGGATCTATGCAGTTATATATTTGAAAAAATCATCAGGGGAAAACATTTAATACAAGGAAATTTGATATTTCTAAATTATAAAATGCTGAGGTCTGCAATGAGTTTAAAATAAAGTTAAGGGAAAATATGGATAGTCACGACAACAATTATAGATATGCTCTATCTACTATTCCAAGATATCTGGGAAAAAGAGACATTCCCTAAGGATTGGAATACAGGAATAATAGTAAAAATACCAAAGAAAAGAGATTTAGGAAACTGTAATAATTGGAGGGGCATAAACCCAGGGCCAGCTTTAGGAATTTTGTCACCCCATGCAATAGCATATTTTGCCTCCTCTCCCCTAAAAAAACTCTTTTAATGATGTCTTAAAAGCCATGACGTTAAGCTAGTCTTCAACATGTCTGATCATATATTCTAAATAGTAACATTAGCTAATTAAAATTCATAAGTTAATGAAAATTGATCATAAACTATATTTTTTACAGAAAGAGAGAGACAATTAACCCTTTAATGGTGGAATTTTGTTCTGAAAAAGTAAGATGGAATGGTACTGGTAGAATAAATTTTCTACCAGTCAAATGCAGAGTTAATGCACCTGCTGTAAATTTTAATTAAATTATAACAAAGTGGCAATTATTAAAAGTTAGTTTATTTGAATCAATAATTTTATTGTTCCAAAATTCATTAATAATAATATTATTATTATTATAAAAAAACTCCATAGAGTCAAAGACTCATTGTGGGAGGTCCACTATTGTACTATGGTATGCCTTAAATATATTTAAGGCATACCATGCCTTAAATATATTTACTGTCTCTGCACTCACCACACTCTTGGGCAATGCATTCCAATCACTCACCACTCTCCATGCAAAAAAATTCTGCTCCTCACTCCCTTGCTCACACCCTCCTTATACAGCTTCCAGGGATGACCTATTGTTCTCTTATCTTCACCTATTCTGTGCAAAACCTCCCTGACATTAATCTGGTAATAACCTCTTAACAGCTTATGTCTCGAACATATCACCTCTCCTTCTATTCCACCAATTTCTGCAAATTGCATTTTATCAATCTGTCTTCATACTACTCAACATTCCAGAGACCAGAAACCACCTTAGTCATCTCAACTTTTTCCAACACATCTTCATCTTTTTGAAAACCAGCTGACCAAATCTGTGCACAGAAATCAATATGTGGCCTGATCAAAGCCTTGTATAAAGGAACCATAACATCCTTACTTCTACAAGTCAGTGTCCTCCACATCATTCCCATTACCACTGTGTTGTCCTCACAATTTTAGTAACATGTCCCCAAAATTTTAGGTCCTTGTCTACAATCACTCTCAAATCTCTCATCTCCTCTACCACTTCCAAGATATTTCCACTGATTGTACTCTACATCCCATTTCTGCTTCCCAAATTTCAAAACCTTACACTTTGCAACACTGAATTGACATCCCCACTCATTTACCCATTCAGCCAGTGTATTCAAGTTCTCTTGCAAAGCTACAGCATTCACTCTACTCCTGATAGCTCAGCCCAACTTTGCATCATCTGCAAACAACTACATACCACCATTCAGACCTCTCCAAATATCATTTACATACAAATTAAACAGCAATGGACCCAAAACACATCCTTGGGGTACCCCACTAGTAACTTTCCTCTTCTGGAATATCGCTCCTCATAGACAACTCGCTGATACCTATCAGACAGCCAATCTCCAATCCAGTAAACTAATCTGCTGTTCAGCTCCATTCGTTCCAATTTAATTACCATGCGGCAATTTATCAAATGACTTTGCAAAATCTAAATATACCGCTGTATATGCAACACCCTTCTCCAATGCATTTGTCGCTTTATTATAAAAAGTAAGCAGATTGCTAAAGCCCAATCTTCCTTTAGTAAATCCATGCTGGTCGCCAGAGAGTATTTTTCTGTTGTCAACCCAATTCTGAATCTCAGTCCTAACTAACTTCTCTAATACCTTAAGCACCACTTCAGACACACAGATTCCAAGCCTTACCCTTATCACCTCCCTTATGAATTGGAACAATTTTACCCTCTTTCCACTCTTTTGGAACTTGACCCAGTGAGAGACTTGTGTTGAAAAGATATGCAAAAGCTGTTGTTAACTCTCTGGAACACTCCCTCAAAACATGTGGTGAAATAGCATCAAGTCCCACAGCTTTATTTACATCAAGTCTATTAAATTCCTCATTCACCTCCTGTTCAATTACTAACAGTTCCTCCTCCTTTCCCACTGCTTTCAAGTTCTGCATGATGTCACATTCATAAGAATGAAATACCTTTATGAACTGCTCATTAAATATCTCAACTATATCCTCCGCAGCAGTTATCATTCCTCTGTTTTCACCAATCAATCCTATCCTACCATAATCATTCTTTCTTCTACTGGCCACATATTGAAAAAACTCCTTAGGATTATTTTTGGCCACTTTAGCTAGCTGCTGCTCATACTGCACTTTTGCTACCCTTATTAAGGGTAGCAAAAGTGCAGTATGAGAAGTACAAAGAGCAGGTAAGTCACCTTCCTCGCCTGCTCTTTGTACTTCTCATGCAATTGGTTGTTATAACTACTCATCTTGTGTTTCTTCAATAATACCTTCTTCTTCTTCCAGATTGCATACCTTATCTCTTGATTCATCCATTTCATACCTGTTCTATTTATCCTCTTAACCTTTGGAATATACTGTGATATTGCTCATGTTCTTGAGTAGGGCCCAAGCAGCATTGATATCCTTTCCATCCCGTTCCTCTTTCCAATTTATCATTGCAAGCTGTTTCCTGAGCTTTTCATAATTATCAGTCTTATAATTCCACATATATCCCTTTCTAACAGACGTCCTTGAATGACTGGTCACCCTGCAAGTGATCACCTCGTGGTCACTCTCATCAACAGGTAGAAGATTTGACACCTCATTGATAACAACATCATCTGATGAGATGATCAAATCCAATGATCCTCGTGTACCCTCCGTTACATACTGCCTAAACCCAACTAAATATTTCATCCTGTTTACTTTTACCTCAACACCATACTGCCTCAAAATTATGGCCACTATTTGCACCTTGCGAATCCACCTTAGATGGGCACAACGTATCTGCTACCATCAACAGTACTCCTCCTACTTTTCTTCCCTGTCGGTCTTCATGAAAAATATCATATCCATTTATCTCTATTCCTGTCAGGATATCGTCATCATCTACCCATGTTTCGCTTATACCAACAATTTTGGAGCGAATAAGCTCAAGCAAAGCAACAATATCACAAATACTATCAACACAACCTAAAAAATATTGTTTTTTAAAAACCATGACAAATCCACTAACATAGAAAAAGTATAGCAATTTATGGTACAATTATAGTTTATACAAATCAGACTCGACTTGCTAAAAAACACTACAAATTAGGAGTACGTTGCATGAACTTTTTTAAAAATTTTTTGTTCTCATTATTTTCTGAGGAAAATTAGGCACCTTTTGCACAGTTCTCACAAAAAATGATTTGAATTGCATGCAATAGTATTTTATTTGCTTCGCATATAACATTATTTTCATAAAAAATGCAAAAAAATCATTGATCATTAGATTCCTTTTAAAATAAGAGAAATATATTTTTTTAATTTTTACTAAAATTTTAATTTTTATCGCAAAGGGTAATTTATTTTTTCACACGATGAGTATACTTGTCATTATCCCAGAAGAGGAGAGTTACTAGTGGTGTACCTCAGGGGTCTGTTTTAGGGCCATTATTGTTTAACTTGTATGTTAATGATATTGGCAAAGATTTGGATGGAGATATTCAATGTTTGCAGATAATACAAAGTTGGGACAAACTATGAAGAGTACAGAAGATGTTGAAGTCTTACTAGAAAACTTGAATAAATTGAATGAATGGGCACAGGAATGGGAATGTGAGGTCAAATGTTGCAAAATGTAAGGTTTTAAAATTTTGGAAACAAAGATGGGATGCAGAATTTATGCTTGGTGGGGATATATTGTCGGAGGTGGAGGAAATAAGAGATCTTGGGGTGATAGTGGATAAGGATCTGAAATTTAGGGGACACATTGTCAAAACTGTGAGGATAACACATAAACTTCTGGGAATGATGCAGAGGACACTGACTTGTAGAAGTAGGGAGATTCTTGTTCAATTGTATAACGCTTTGGTTAGGCCACATGTGAACTACTATGTGCAGATTTGATCACCTGGTTTTCAAAAGGACGAAAATATGTTGGAAAGGGTCCAGTGATGATAACTGACTACGGCAGTTTCTGACCTCTGGATGTCGAATATGAAGAAAGGTTGAGAAGATGCAATTTACAGAGTCTGGTGAATAGGAGGAAGAGAGGAGATACAATAGAGACTTACACGTCAGTAAGGGGTTGTTATAGGATCAATGTTGGAGAGGTTCTCCAGAAAACAGTGGGAGATCTGGGAGAACCAGAGGTCATCCCTGGAAGTTGTATAAGGAGGGAGTGAGAAGCAGGTTTTTTTCATACAGAGCTGTGAATGATTGGAATGCCTTCCCTGAGAGTGTGGCATCTGCAGAGAATTTGATTGTGTTTATGGTGCAGTCTGATGAGCTGTGTGTGTATGGTAAAAGGACCTCCTTCATAAGGTAATAATGAAGGTAATTGTTATTATTATTATTGCCTTGAGGTAATAATAATAATAATAATAAAATAGAAATCATTGAAAGTTATTTAATATTGTCTAGAATCAGAAATGATGGTAAATGTAAAGATGAAATTAAGAGAAAGATAGTCATGGAAAAAAACAAAGCGATGTTAAACCTGACAAAAATTATGAAAGATGGAGGTGTGAGTAAAGCCATGAAAGTTAGAATTGTCAAAGCAATGGTAAGTATTTTCAGTAGTGATGTACGGATACTCCGCGCGGTTATCTGAGTGGTTACGTGCTATGCAACTGTATGCCTGGGAAAGGAGTGTCCTGCATTTGATTCTCGTTGCCGATGTGAGGAGCTAAGGATCTTCCTCAGACATAGTGAAGTTAGGTGTGGTCTTGGGCGTGGACTGCAGAGTTTTTCTCCAGTTTATCTGGGGTGTTTCCTTCTGCAAAGCAAGCAAACCGGTCTCAAGAACACGCTTCACAGACAATAACACATGGTTGAGCATGGGGGGTAACGATCCCTACCTCGTAGTGAGTTATGAAACCCAAAAATGGGAGGCCATGGCCCTACATGGAGCTGTAGTGCCGAAGAAGAAGAAGGTGTATGGATATGAAAGCTGGATTATTATGAAGAAAGATAGAAAGTGAATTGATTCATTTGAATTATGGATGTGGAGGAGACTATTAAGAATCTCATGGACTGCAAGAATGACCAGTAAGAATTTTTAGAGAATATAAATGTAGAATGCTTCTTGGATGCAATGATCGCTAAATAGAAGCTGATGAACTTTGGACATATTATGTGAGCTGATGAATCATTGGAAAGGGCAGTTTATGTTAGGAAAGAGTGAGGGAATGAAAAGAAGAAGACCACAAACAAGTTGGATAGACAACATAAAAGGACTTTTCAACTTGAACTTACAATTACTGAAAGAAGGATAAGAAGCCAAGAAGGATGGAGAGCCTTTGTTCACAAGATCACCAAGAGTTGAAAACGACTGGATGACACATAACAACAACAAAAACAAGTAGCCCAGTTGTGAAGTTATTTCATGTACAAACTTTGTTTGCTTACATTTGAATAAAGTAAGTAACAAATGAGTGTAATAAAGGATGAAACCAAGAATATAATTTCTTGTCATCTTTAATTTATAGTATAACCAAGTGAAAAAACTTTCTTCTATTATTCTGTTATTTCTGCATTCTATCAGAATGCAGCACTCAAACTATAGTTTGTACTTCTCCAACTGCACTGCTAGATTTTGGAAAAATTAGTGAAAAATGTTATATATAATTGTACAGATGAGTGTAATATTATCATGACACTCAGCAAGGATTTTTAAGGGGCACTCTTGTTTCTGTAATTTGCTTGTAGTTTATAATAAAGTGACAAGATCATTTGGCAAGGGTTTCATTTTCATTGGATTTTGCAAAGACATTTGAGAGGGCATCACATGATTAGTTGATATATGAATAGCAGCACTGAAGTTAGATATTAAACAGATATTAGATTTGTGTATGGGTGAGCAGTATCAAAGAAAAGAAAGTCACCAGTGGAGTTCCACAGAGATCTGCGCTTGGACCTTTGCTTTTTAATCTTTATATCAGTGATACTGTTACTGGGTTGCAGGGTGATATTCAGTTATTTACGGATGAAAAGGTTCTAAGTAATAAATGCTGACCGATGAGGTAGTTCTTCAGGAGGATTTAAATAAGCTAGATGGATGGGTAAAGAAATGGAGATAATAGTTTAAAATAAAATAAAACAAAATTTAAAATAAAATAAAACTAAATGTAAGGTCTTGAAACTTGATCCATTGATGGAAGCTGCATACTTCATTGGCAGAACTGTACTAGACAAAGTGGAGGAGTCAAGGGATCTTGGGATGATAGGTGATAAAAATTTAAAGTTTAGTGGATATATTGCAAACATAACACTGGTCTGCTGGCTGTGTGGAGCATATATCTGGGGTTCAAATTCTGTCATGAGCACGGATGTTTGTGATTGTCCTTAGGAAGGAGTTTCTTTGCCTGGTGTGAGACCACCATATGGCAGCCTGAAGTGGCTTGAACAAGTTCCATGTTTGGACTCTAGAACATGCTTTACAGACTATGCAAAAAATAAATAAAAAATATTGAAAAAACCAATATCCCACCCATGCTACGAATCTTTTATAGGTTTACAAAAACCCTTCATGGGTGTTGAGTCATATATATATATATATATATATATATATATATACAGGGTGTTCGGGATAAATTTGACAGTTTCGTAAGGAAAAAGAAAATCTTCTTTGTATCTATTAAATTTAATGAATTGACAAAAAAACATTACAGGCAGAGTTAATTACAATACTATCAACAAGATTTACTCAAAATAACCACCATTAGCATCGATCACAGCTTCAATTCTGCTTCGGAACCTCGAACAAGCTGATGCTACAGTCTCCCTGGGAAGGGCCGCAAAAACTGTTTTAATTTTATCCATTAACTGGGCTTTTGTATTACTGGAAGTGCGATTGGTGTCTTTTTCAACTGCGCCCCATACAAAATAATCCATGGGGTTAAGGTCTGGGGAGTTTGGAGGCCAAACATTTGGACTGGTGAAGTCGTAGAAATTTTCAGACAACCATTTTTGACTTTTCCCAGAGGTGTGGCAAGGGGCCGAATCCTGCTGCCATACATACGGCCTACCATTGGCTACCCTTGTTATCCAGGGCTTGACTACAGTTAGCAACTCCACGAACAAAGCCCGAATTCCAATGTCAGGGTTCTTCAACACCTGTTCCTGCAGATTTGCGAGGAATTCTGCTGTACGAACGCAATCAGATCGTCTGCTAGGGATCTTTCTTCTTGCTACATCCTCGTAGTCACCATTGCAAGTCTCTAGTTCATGCCTGATTGTTTTTACTGTATTCAGGGAGCATTGGGCAGCAGTCGTAATATCCTTATTTTGATGGCGGGCACGAATCATCATGATACAAGTTATTCTCTTCCATGATTCAGGTGGGTTCCAGCTATCCATCCTTTCTGACATCTTGTATATGAATGAAGAAGGGTCCAAACTTTTAAATGAAGAGAAGTGTGTGTTAATACATGTAACTTACGGAAAACTATAATTAATTATAAATATGTCAAATTTATCCCGAACACCCTGTATATTAAAAACCTCAGATGATTGCTGCAATACTAACAAGGACTTTGATCAGTATAGTAAAAGAGTGGTGATTCTTGTATAAAGACCTGGTCAGATCTCATCTAGATTAATTTGTTTAGATATGGTAACCACAATTTGAAGAGTGGGTACAGAAGTGGATAACCAAAATGATATTAGGACTCTACAATGTTAGTTATGAGGATAGACTAAGGGTACGCAAACTAGAGAATTTGGTGAATAGAAGATAAGGAGCAACATGACTAAAGATATTTAAACTACTGAGTGGCATTGACAGGATTGACTTGGGGCACAAAGTAGAACAAGTGGACATCCTGGGAATCTGCAAAAGTTTATAGTGAATAGGAGAGTGAGAAGTGGCTTTTTGAGGGTTCACAGACAATTCATCGCAGGAAAAATTTGCTGAAAGCATTATTTGCTAGAAAATTGAAGTCAGTTTGGTTTAACACGTGTTATGTAAAAGTGTGTGATATTTGATAATAAATTGTATCTGAGAGATACTGCGGACTCCGATGTCAGTATAGTATTGGTTTAGTTTTTTTTATGTTTCTTTTTTTTTCAATAATTTCTAGATTGTATCTGTAAATAAATAAATCATCATGTATTATATTTGTAGTGTTTTTTTTTTATGTTTTATCGCATTTCAGCACATACTAGTAATGAATGTATCTCTCAGATACATGCGCGCTAAGTTGCAATTTTTTTTCGATCGTGACTTCCGCAGGGTTAAAGAAGGTACCAATGTACTTATCCATAGTTGAAATACCGTATTTACTCAAATATAACTCACACCATGCCTGATTTTACTTTTCGAAAAAATAAATTTAAAAGTTTCGCATATAACTCGCACATGAAAAAAAGCTTAAACACGTGCACGTTGGGGCAACAGTAACTGCTCCTGTGGTAATCAACACGCCCTCCCCAATAGCCACAATATTGCAGAGGCAAGAAAAACAATTACTTTTATTATGTCAGTGAATAAGGTATGAGCAGTCTGTGCTGTAATATATTTCTCAACAAATAGTGTAATTAGATACAACTTTGATAAAAACGACACTAATGAATGAATCACGTCCCCTCATACAGTAACTATGCTGTATAGACTCAAGCAAAACCATATGGCAAACACAGTATCTAACTAAAAACTATTGTTATTAATTAGATGTGAGTTCTCAAAGCAGCAATGAAATTCAACCTAACGGGTTAAAATTCGTAAATGTGTTAAAATTAAGAAATATATCCATATATATAGAGTGAATGTTGTTATGGCAGTTTCACATATGGAATTCGGTTGAAGAGAGTTAGCATTTCAACTCAACTGGTGGCTTGCTTTTATTTTTCGATCGCGCGATCGTTTGTTAATACCGCACCAATCATATGCACTTTTTAATAACCTGTCATTGCTGTCTGTTTCACGTTAGGCTTAATTACCGTAAAGGGAGAAAAGTCACAAAACAGAAAAATGTTCTGAGTCTGGTGCATAAAAAAGTTCTAGGACCGGGACCCAGAGAGCACGGCTGAATTTAAACACTGGTTCCCAGAGTATAAAAGCTGCTGTTTCGCTACTATGTTGCAGCTGCTACTGTGAATATATTCTTGCTTAGATATTTGAAAGTGAAGTTCTGCACTGGAAATTTCAAATTAAACAGTTTTACACCATGTGTTCTCAGAAGTCTGATCCCTGACAATTTCTTCTTTTGGTAAGTGCTTAAAAGTTCGAAGTTTAAGAACCAATTTATAAATTAATTACAATTATTGCGTGATGCCTCTGGAATTTATTTTAAGCAAGAAGATGAAGCGCAAATTGAGTGATAATAGTCATTTATTTATAAAAGACAAAGAAAATGAAGAAAAGATTTTTTGGAAATGTGATCTGTTTCAAAAAATGCATTGCCATGCACGTATTCATACAGCTGGCGACAACATTATCAAACAAATTTGCCAACATAATCATGCTGGTAACGTGGCACGGGTTGAAGCAGCGATACTTAATGAGATTAAAGATCGACCCCACACAACTAGTGATGGGACTCATCAAATTATCATGGAAACATACCCAAAAATATCTTTTGCCATCATCGGCCAAATGCCAAGCAATGCCTCTGTAAAGAACTCTATTCGAAGAACCCGAAATCAAGCAGGACAGGTACCACCAAATCCAAATTCGTTAAGTAATTTAATTATTCTGCCTATATATGAAATCACCTATGGAAATGAAGAGTTCCTTTCGCATGACAGCAACGATGGCTGCAACAGATTGCTGATATTTTCTACTAAATGAAATCTACACTTATTGTTGCAATCGACAACATGGTATGCAGATGGCGCTTTTAAAACTACTCCACCTCTTTTTGAGCAGCTGTACAAAATTCATGGAATCATAAACGATAACGCGATTCCTGCTGTTTATGCATTGATGCCTCGAAGAAATGAAGATACATACCATAGAGTTACGAACACGTTAAAAAATTTGGAACCAAATTTGTCGTCAAATTTAATCATGACAGATTTTGAAGTGGCTTCAATAAATGCGTTCCGTGAAGCATTTCCAAATAGTCAGCAAAAAGGTTGCTGTTTTCACTTTTCTCAGTGTATATTTCACAACATTCAAGCAAATGGTCTTCAACAACGATACGAAACTGATTCTGAATTTGCAATAAAAATGTGCATAATATCGGCAATTACCTTTGTGCCATCAACAAATGTTGTATGTGCTTTTGAAGTGTTATGTGAAAATAATGACTATCCTGCTGAAGCTCAGTCTGTTCTGCACTACGTAGAAGACACCTGGATTGGCAAACCTGATTGTCGATCACTTTGTCATCCACCTTGCTTCCCTGATGCCTTATGGAATTGTTATCATGCTGCTCTGGAAGGGTTACCAAAGACAAACAACTCATGCGAAGGGTGGCATCGTATGTTCAGTGAACTAATTGGTGCTTCTCATCCGACAATATGGAAGTTTCTAAAAACTTTGAAGGATGGGCAACATTTCAATGAGGGGAAAATAGAGCAATATATAGCTGGCACCCAACCTCCTGGTAAGAAACACTATCCAGATACTGCAAAAAGACTTCAACTCATCATTCGTGATTATGAAAATCGTGAAACTCTTGATTACTTAAGAGGAGTTGCCCATAATTTTTTATTTTGAAAACTTGAGCAGTATGGAAAAAAAAAAGTGAAACTTTTTTGTTTCACATTTTTTTTCCATACTGCTCAATTTTGAATAGTATGAAATAAAAAGTGTTCCTTTTCATAATCATCAAAACAGTCCTTTTCAGGACTACAAATATTGATAGAGAGATGCCTGATTGTACTGATTCCAGTTCCTCTTGAAGATAAATTTTTAAGTTGTTTTAATAACAACAGAATAATAATTGCTCCTTCAAAGTGGCTAATAGTACAATTTTGAAGGAATAAAATAAAAACAGAACATCATGACATTCATGCCTTCTAGGTACACAACATTTGTTTTAATGTATTTTAGCGGATAACAAACAGTTCAAATAATTTTAATTTTCACTAATAGATTTCATGTTATCTTTTCATGTATAACATCATTTACGGTGTTCTTTTACCCTCTAAAAATAAGTCTCGATTATTACAACTGCTGATTGTTGTCAGATTTCTTACAACAATCAGCAGTTGTAATAATTTCCTATATCATTTCATTTTGAAATCATTTCCTATATGGTGTCGCACTGATTAGATCGTCGGCTTGTCGAGAGCTCCTGAAAAGATTAGTAGTATTTTGTGTTAACATTAGATATTTTACTAGAATTTTAAGTAGTATCGTTTGCTTTTTTGTTTCTTGGTGTGTCTGTGCAATTTTTGCGTGTTTTCTGTTATTTTAATTATTATTTTTAAGAAAAGATAGCGTACACATGGCACCAATAAAGAAAAAAATGGCGGCCAGGTCGCCATGTTTGTTTAAGAGTTTTGATGTAAACGAATTTATGCAATGTGCTGTCTGTGAGATGTATGCCTTGCGAAGAGCGGTGGGAGTCTGGTTAGAAAGTGATAGTGGAGTTAATATGTGTAAAAAATGTAAAGAGAATGAGGACTTCAAGCGTGTTTCGTGTGTCGAGAGTGATATCGTTAACGATAGTCAGAATGTAGAAAATGGCGGTGTGCTAGAGAATTGCGTGGTAGTCCAAGATAGGTGTGAGAGCGTCGCCGAAAATGTAAATGAAGGTAGAAACACAGAAAGAATGGATGATTTGATCGATAATAAAAATGGTGAGATAAATGCGAGTAGCGAAATTGCCCGTTTGAATGGTGCGATACACAGAGCTAAAAGACAACTGGAGCGTATGGAAAAATGTGTGCTGAACGTACCGACAAATAACCGGCGGAAGTCTGTGATGGCAAATAATAGAATGTTCGCAAACGTCAATAAAATGAAGGAGCGAGTGCAGTATGGGGATTCGCTATTAAGAGGCGTAATAATTGAGAGTTTAACGAAGTCGTACCAGCCGGATGCAAACATAAAGGACGTCAGCGAATCTATTCGACTGCAAAAACAGAGGGTGAAAGAGATGATAATCGTGGCAGGAACGAATGATTTGAAAGAGGACAAAACGGAAATGATAGAGGATGTGAGGGAGTTGTTTGAGGTAGCAAAAGAGAAGAGTGAGAGAGTTAGAATGGTGAGTACCTTGCCGTGGTATGACAGCGAAGTGTTTAGAAGGAGGGCCATAATTGCCAATGACTTTATGCGTGGGTTATGCATGGAGAGTGTTGTGGAATTTGTGGATGTGCGGAATGAGTTCGATGGGCGAAAGGACTTATATAAGATGGATGGGTTGCATTTCAATGGCGTTGGTGTACGGAGACTTGAAAGAGTGTTGATGAATGATGTGGAAGTGGATGTACAGACTGAGGGAAACTAGATTTATTAAGAAGGGGGGGGGAGTAGATATGCAGACTTTAGGGGGGAAGTTAAGTGAATGAATGAGTATATTATGCCCAAGCGAGTACGACAGACAACAAATCGGAATGGGATAGTTAGTATAAGGCATCAAAGTAGGGATGGGACAAATGGGCTTCTGCGATTCATGTACACTAATGCCAGGAGTATTAGGAACAAGAAGGAAGAGTTTTTGGCCATGGTTGGCACTTCCAGTCCACAGGTTGTCGGTATTAGTGAAACATGGCTGACAGAAGATGATAAAGCTAGTGGGATTGAATGCGACGTGTATAGCTTGTTCAGGAGTGACAGGGTGAATAAAAAGTGGGGAGGAGTGTTATTGATGATAGCTGATGAGCTACAGCCAAGGAGTATAGAAGTTGAACTGCATGACGGGGAAAAAAGCACATTTGAGGCTGTTGGGTGTGAGATAGAATCTAGAAGAACAAAATATACAATTGGGTGCTGCTATAGACTGGGTGATGGAGTGGATGGTGGGGATAGTATGCATAAGCAAATAGAAGAAATGAGTGGAAGGAGGGTAATTATTATGGGTGATTTCAATTATGGTAACAATGACTGGAAAGAGGAGAGGGCACATGGGAGGAAGAAATTGGATTTTATGCGGTATTAAGGGACAACTATCTATGGCAACATGTATTGGAAAATACCAGGGGGCAGAGAGTGCTGGGCCTAGTAATTGCAACCGAGAATGTGGCTGTAATGAACATGACCATGTTGTCACCAATTGGTGAGAGTGACCATAAGGTCATGACTTGGGAGGTGGCTAAAGGAGTCGAATTTACAATTAAGCAGGGTACATGTGGAATTACCGGGCTGGTAAGTATGACAAGCTTAGGTGTGTGCTCGGCCCAATGCCATGGCATGTAAAACTGCAAGGGCTGGATGTTGATAGTGCATGGGAGGTGGTTAAGAACTGTTTGCAGGAGGCCATGGTTGACTGTATACCAAGAGTCCGAATAATAAATCAAGTAGGGGTTAAATGGATGAATAACACTATTAAGCTTGAGCTGCAAAAAAAGAAACAATTGTGGAGGGAATTTAAGGAGAAGGATGACCATCAGGCGCAGGAACAGTATAAAGCTCAGGCCAGGATGGTAACAAGGGTGGTAAGAAAAGCAAAAGCAGATTACGAAAGGAAATTGGCCACGCAGGCTAAAGAGAATCCCAAACAGTTTTTTCAATATGTTGCAAGTAAAATGAAAAATGCTCATGGTAGAATGATCTTAAAAAATGCTGAGGGTAGGGAGGTAACCGAATCAGTCGATATTGTGGAATTACTGAGCGAGCACTTTGCAAGAGTATATCATCCAGGTGGTGACTTTGCAGGAATGGAAGAACCAACAGCTTATACTGGAATTGTGATGAATGAAGTAGAGGTAACTAGTCTATTACAGAACCTCAATGTCAATACATCTGTGGGATTGGATAGTATATCAGCTCGTGTCGTAAGTGAAGAGGCCAAAGAATTGTCAGTGCCCTTGACCATTTTGTTTAATTTGAGCCTCAGGACTGGGTCAGTCCAAAGGGGGTGGAAAGAGGGGAAAATAGTTCCACTGCACAAAGGTGGTTCCAAGGCTGCTGTTGAAAATTACCGGCCAATCAGCATAACAGGAATCATTATCAAGGTCTTAGAGAAAATAGTCAAGAGGAAAATACAAGATTGGATAGAAGAAAATGGGATACTGTATCGGGGACAGCATGGTTTTGTGAAGGGTAGGTCATGCCTCAGTAACTTGCTCACGTATTATAACACAGTGACGGCTGAACTGGATAAGGGTAATGGGTTTACAGTGATTCTACTGGACCTTGCTAAGGCCTTTGACAGGATACCACATGGAATTCTAATCAGTAAATTGCAGCATATGGGAATGGACATATGGTTGGTGAGATGGATAGGAGGGTGGTTGACGGAGAGATATCAGAAAGTGGTTTACTCAGGAGTAGAATCCACAAGACGGCCTGTGACTAGTGGTGTGCCACAAGGATCTGTTCTTGGACCACTGCTGTTTAATTTGTTCATAAATGATATAGGAAAGGATCTGAGAGGAACAGTTCATTTGTTTGCGGATGATGCGAAGTTGGGTAGGGCAATAGTGAATGCAGATGACGTCAAAATTTTGCAGGATGATTTGGATAGATTGGAGGTCTGGGCTAAGGAGAATGGATGTCAATTTAATGTGGCAAAATATAAGGTTATGCATTTTGGGGTGAAAAGATTAGTAGCAGTATATCACAATGGTGGAACCGTGCTCCAGGAAATTGATGAGGCACGAGATTTAGGAGTGTTGGTGGATAAGGAATTGAAATTTAGGGGACACATTGCAAAAGTGGCCAAATCAGCTCATCAAATCACTTGGTTGCTGAAGAATACATTGACAAGCAGAGACAAGCAGGTTATTGTTCCTCTGTATCGAGCCTTGATAAGACCCCGTCTAGACTACTGTGCTCAGATTTGGTCACCTAGGTTTCTTCTTGATGGGGAGGAGGTGGAGAGGATCCAGAGGTGAGTGACCAAGATGATAGCAGGTCTGTGGAATGAACCGTATGAGAACAGGTTGAGGATTTGTGGGTTGCAAAAATTGGTTGATAGGCGGAGGAGGGGAGATATGATTGAGATATTCAAATTACTGAAGGGTTTCTATAAAATTAATTCAGAGATATTTTTGAGAACAGGGCTGGTTGTGGGAGGACTAGGGGACATCCATGGAAACTGGGCAAAAGTGTGGTTAGTAAAGGTGTTAGAGCTGGGTTCTTTACTTTTAGAGTAGTGAATGAGTGGAATGCGCTCCCTGAGTCTGTGGTGGATGCTGTGACAGTGAATGAGTTTAAGGCGAGGTATGATAGATACTGTATGAATGTCAAATAATTGTGATGAATATGATTTGGGGCCTCCCTCGATGAGTCTAATGACTCCCTGGAGTTGCCCGTAATAATAATAGTAATACCATTCTATTCCAGTTCTGTAACAATTAATATTCCATTTACAGAGCGTGTAGTAAGAAAGAATATGAATAATTTTATACGTAAATTTAAAAAAAAAATTTTTTTTTTTCACATATATATGCGATGAATTTTCGTGCAATTAATTTTCTCCATGGTAAATTTCCAGGGATGAATAGTCTCCACAAAGAATTTTTCCTCGAGATTAAAAGTCTCCACGATGAATTGTTGGCGATCAATTTTCCCACGATGAACTGTCCGGCCACGCTTTTTGAGTGGTGGTTGGTTGGAACTTGGAACTGACTGCCTGATAGGTTGGTGAGAATGTGAAGACAATGAATGAGTGTAAGGAGTGGTGTGATAGATTGTGCTGTCTAGGATGGGGCATCTGGCAATGAGTCTTGTGATTCCATGGAAGTCCAGAATAGTAATAATAATAATATAAACACTGCAGAATGCATCATATTTGACCTATCATGGCTTCTGTGCATGTTGTAAAGATAGTTTATCCTGAAATTAGGATAGTTTTCCACTTGGTTATACTATAAATTAAAGATACCAAGAAATTATATACTTGGTTTAATCCTTTAATAAGGGTCAAAACTGGTCTGGGTTGTGATACTAAGGCAAGTAATGTGAAGTCATTAGCTACTATCTACGAGTTGCCCCAGTCCTGAAAATACTGCAGGTGCAAACTTTGTTTGCTTACACTTGGATAAAGAATTAAACCAAGTATATAACGTTTTGGTATCTTTAATTTTTAGTATAACCAAGTGAAAAAACTTCCAACAATTATCTTTAATCCAGAGTATTTTAATAATAAGGTGTGATAATAATAAAATAATGCATCTGCATTAGTTAACCTTAATATCACCTCTGGGTTTGGCTCCCACTGATGACACCTCAATAAAGGTCAAAACCGGTCTGGGTGGTGACCTTCCCATAATGCATAGCATTATACATGTCCATAAGGAGATGTGCTTTGCATTATGGGATGTCATGTGAAATCATTAGCCTCTATGTACGAGTTGTCCCAGTCCTGAAAATACTTCAGGTGCAAACTTTGTTTGCTTACACTTGGATAAAGGATTAAACAAAGTATATAATTTCTTGGTATCTCTAATTTATAGTATAACCAAATGGAAAAACCATTTACCAAATGGTTTTTCCATTTGGTAAATGGTAACCAGATGGTAACCTATTCCACTCATTGTCTTCCAACAATGAGTGGAATAGGTTACCAGAGTCTGTTATGGTGCTATGACTGAGTTTGAATGAGTTCAAAGCAAAGTATGATAGATACTGTGCAAATGTCGGATAGTTTTTGACATGATATTTAGGGCTTCCCTTGATGAATCTAATGACTCCTTGGAGTTGCCGGCAATAATAATAATAATAATAATAATAAATAATAATAATAATAATAATAATAATAATAATACAGCAGGATCCCCTTAGAAACATATATATGTTTCTATCATATCTCCTCTTTTCTGTCTGTTACTCAAACTTTGAATATTAATTTGTTCAGTCTGTTCTTATATGTAATGTGAAGATGATATCTACCCTAAACAGGATGGATATCATCTTGGTTATCCACTACTGGATCTTTTCAAATATCTCCTCATCTCCTCTGAAACCAGATGACTATATCTGAGAGCAGTATGGTATTATCAAAGACTTGTAAAGTAGGAGAATAATTTCTTTATTCCTACAAGTTAAAAGCCTTTATTAATATTACATCTTGACTGTTATGCTCAGTTATTTTTATATTTTCCTTAAACTCCATAAACTCATCCACTGTCTGCACGTTCACCAATCTCTCTTCTCTCAGGAAATGCATTCCATGCTCCTACCAACCTTTCATGCAAGAAACTTACTTCTCAACATTTTTACTCACCATTTCCTTTTGGAACTTCCAGATATGGCCCCCTTGTACTTGCTCCTTTCTCTCATTTAATATATCAAAACTCTCCTCAGGTTTAACATGAGAATAAAAAAGAGCTTGAATATCTCAATCATCTTTGTCTCCCATCCACTAAACTCTGCAATCACCCCAAGATTCCTTGCTTCTGCCATTTCTTCAAACATAACTCCACAAGTGAGTATGAAGCATATCATCAGTGGATCCCGAATTTGAAAACCTTACATTTAATTGCATTAAATAAAAATCTCCATTTATTTGACCACTTTCCAGCTTATTCAAATCCTCTCGAAGAGCCAAAACTTTAACACTATTACTAATAACCTTCCCAAACTAGACATCATATGCAAACAAGTGAACATCTGTCTGTAGTCCTGTCACAATATCATTGACATAAAGACTGAACAGTAATGGTCCCAGTACTGAATCCTGCAGAACTCTACTTGTAACCTTCCTATTCCCTGATACTGCTCCATCATATCTAACAAGATATACAAATCCATAAGCTGCAACTTAAAAATCAAATTGTTATGTGATACTCTGTCAAATGCCTTAAAAAATTATACTCTATACCTTACTCTCATCTACTGTTCACTATATTATTATTATGAGCCATGAATCTGTCCTGGTTATTTAATGAAAGTCTTGCAGTGGAGAAGGCTTCTACGAAGTGGAAAGAAATTAAGATCATACCTCTCCATAAGCGTGGTTTGAGAATAGAAATTTTAAATTATAGACCAGTCAGTATACATCTGCCATTATGATCCAAGTATTGCAAAAATTAATTTTTCCATTAATTCCATTTTCCATTTCTTCCAGCCAGCCTGATTGGCAGAGTGGTTCGAGTATCCTCTCCAGCCAAAAGGCTGCGGGTTCGAATTCTGCAGTGGGCATGGATGTTTGTGATTGTCTGTGAAAATACTAGTTGTGGTGGTCAGCAGTAGATAGCGTTGGCATGGATGATGAAGATAGTTGCGGTTGGTGGAGACAGAGTTGTAGAGCAGGTGCCTTCCCTCGATGAGTCTGGACTCCCTGGAGGTGTTACATAATAATAATAATAATAATAATAATAATAATAATAATATAATACTGTAATTAGAAATGGAATACAGGATTGGGTTGATGAACATAAGATTCTCTATGATGATCAGCATAGGACTGTGAAGGGCAGCCCTTGTTTTAGCAATCTGCTTATGTTTTATGACAAGGTGACAAATGTGTTATATAAGGGAAGAATCATATACAATGGTATCACTGGACTTTGCAAATACATTTAATAGATTACCACATGATGAATATACTATCTATCCATCCCTGAATAGAAAATATATTGGTTAGATGGATTGGAGACTGGCTCTCTGAACAATACCAGCAAGTTGTGTATGATGGAGTTGTGTCTCAGAAAAGAAGGGTGATCAGTGGCATGCCTCAGGGTTCTGTTCTTGGACCACTACTGTTTAACTTGTGTGTTAATATTTCATGTGGAATGACTAGGAATCTTCAGATGTTCAACATTTTATCAAATGCAAAGTTAGGTAGAATTATCAGGAGTAGTGCTGATGCTAATTTTCTACAGGAAGATTTGAACAGACCTTTATACAGATTCCAGTATTTTTAACATTGCAACAGAATTATGTAAACACTGTAATAAATTCCCAAACTTCAAAAATATAGTAACTTAAGGGTCAAAGCCAAATAATAGGGAGGAGACCTCCATATTACCTTTAAGGAATGTAAAGAACTGACTGGGGCTTCTGACTTAATGACTAATCCTCATCTTAACATGGTGTATCCCATTTGTATTCACTTAAACAGAAAGGAAGAAGAAAGGCTAACAAAACAGATGTTTGAGTCAAGATGACAGGAAAAATACTTAGAGGAAGATCAAGGTCTAGGCAGATTGAATGAAATGTTAGATACGACAATAATGTAGTGCAGACAAGTAATACACTTTTGAAGGAAGATTATCGATAGGAGATTAATAATGACATAAACTTAATCATGTATTGCTGTCATAGTAGCCTGAACACCCCGTGTACATTTTCTAAAACTAATGGTATTAAACTGTCCTATAATTAGACACTTCCAGTCTGCTACCGCCCTTATGCAATGCCACTATCTTACCATCCTTCCATTCCTTGGGTATCTTTCCCATAGCCAGAATTTCATTGAAAAGCCAATTACAATGAAATTGGCTTTTCAATGAAATTGAAAAATCCAAAAAATTGAAAAGTCAAGAGCTGTCAGTTCTTTAGCACATTCTCTCAAAACCCGTGGTGAAATACCATCCGGTCTCACAGCTTTACTGACATCCAGGATACTCAGTATTTGGAACACAATCCTCTTGCACCTCTAAACCTCAAACCTGCCCTATCCCTCTAGCATTAAAACTTACTTCTTCAAAAGTGTTTATTGAACAACTCCGCTATGTCCCTGCATCAGTCACTCTATTCCCATTTTTATCCAACAATGTCATTATCCTCATGGGCTCACTTTAGTGAGTATGGGCATGGCAAACCCGAGGTACCTGATGCTGGACCATGCCTTACTTCATGTAATATACATCTGTTATATTATCTGTAGGCTGGTCGTCTCCCCTTCTTTCTTTGCTTCTTTCTTCCCTTCTTGTTCCTTACCCCCAATGCTATTAGAGTATTCGAGGGCTAGGGGTGATTCTTTCCTATCTTGCTATGTCATTTTGCCTATTGCAGCCACCGAAGGGGAAATACTAGCTCCAATAGATGCCGGTCCCAAGCCTGAATAAATGTCGATGGTTGACGTCAGGAAGGGCATCTGGTCGTAAAACTTCACTGCCAGCTCTAGCAATGATCAGATGAGTCTAAAAGAAAGTGATACAAGGGCTAGGGCATACCCCTTAAGCGATGCGCAGTCACATCGCCCTACAGCTGTGAGAAGTAGACGAGGGCTACCACATTAAGGGCGGGTGCAGCTAAAGAAGTGAGCCCAACAAGTGGAGAGAATGTTGCAAGTGGGAACGTTGAATGTTGGAAGGGGAAGAGAGGTGGCAGACATGATGAGGAAGAGGAAGTTGGACATTTTATGTGTGCAGGAGACAAGGTGGAAGGGGGAAAAGGCAAAGGAACTAGGAGACAGGTATAAATTGTTCTACTCTGGAGCAAATAAAGAGGGAAGAAATAGTGTCGGAATTGTGGTGTGTGGTGGAATGAAGGACGACGTACTTGTGTGGGTGGGAGGAAAGACAGGATCACGCAAATGAAACTGGGTCTTGGAGAAGAACAACTGATCGTCTTATGTGTATACGCCCCACAAGTTGGCTGTACAGCAGAAGAGAAAGATGAATTCTGGAACGTGCTAAACGAAGAAATGAGGGAACTGAAAGAAAACGAGATGGTGATTGTCAGCGGAGACTTGAACATAACGAGACAGAATAGGGACTGTGAAAGGGTGCATGGTGACCATGGAGTGGAAATGATGAACTAGGAAGGAGAGAGGATTTTGGAATTTGCAGAAGCGTTTGATCTGGCAATTGTGAACTCCTTTTTCTGTAAGAGGGAAGAGCATTTGATAACATTCAGAAGTGGCAACAATAGTTCACAGATTGACTACATTTTGACTAGAAGAAAACATCTTAAGGCAGTAACAAATTGTAAGGTAATCCCAACAGATCAGGTGGTACAGCAACATTGGCTGCTGTGTGCAGACTTTAAAATAAAGTCAAAGATAAGAACCTTTGGAAGCCATGGGAGGAAGAAAATTAAGTGGTTTTGCTTAAAAGAAGAGGGTGTGAGGAACCGTTTTAGGGAGAAGGTATTAGAGAGGATTTCGGATGGACTAGAAAGTGTACAAGACTGGTGGAGATATAATTCAGATGTAATGCTAAGCAGTGTAATTGAGGTGCTTGGTGAAACATCCGGAAAGATTAGAGAGAAGAAGTAGGGTTGGTGGTGGACTGATAATGTACAAGATGCAGTGATGGCTAAGAGGAAGGCAAAGCAAAAGTGGGACAAGTCCAGAGCGGTAGAGGACGGAGAGGAATACAGAGAGAAAAAGCGAGAAGCCAAAAGAGTTGTTGCATAGGTGAAGGCCATGGCATATCAAGACCTTTATGATCAATTAGAAAAAAGAAGGACAGAGAAAGCTTTATCGATTGACAAAATGTAGAAACAAGGCATCGAAGGACATCGTACATGTGAGGCAGATAAAAGACTCTGGAGGAAGGGTAATAAGGAGGGACGTGGATATAAAAAACAGATGGAGAATATACTTTGCAGTGCTTTTGAATGAAGAAAATGCAAGGACTCACAGAGAAGATGAGAAGCCTAATGAGGGGATGGTGTAGAACATTAATAGAGTGGAAGTGAAGAAAGCCATAAAGAGGATGAAGAATGGAAAATTAGTAGGTCCTGACAGGATCCAAGTGGAGGCATGGAAGGCACTAGGGGAAAGTGGGAAGTGACCTGCTGTGGGACCTGTTCATAAACGTTTGTCAACAAGAAAATATACCTGAGGAATGGAGGGAAAGTACTCTTGTCCCCATCTACAAGAGTATAGGAGATGCCCAAGACTGTAAGAATTACAGAGGAATAAAGTTGATGTCCGACACAATGAAGATCCTAGAGAGGATTCTTGATGGAAGACTGAGGAAGGAAGTGGAGATTGCAAAGGAGAAATTTGGCTTCATGCTTGGTAGATCAACAACAGATGCTATATTTGGGTTACAACAGATGATGGAAACGTTTCGAGAGAAGCAACAGGAGCTACACCTGGTTTTTTTTGATCTGGAGAAAGCGTATGATAGAGTGCCAAGGCAAGAAGTCTGGAGGTGTTTGAGGGAGAAGAAGGTACTGGAGAAATATGTCAGGTTGGTGCAGGAGATGTACAGAATTCTTGTTGAGAGGCTTATATGCTGGTTAAACATGATAACTAAT